>NC_064253.1:52778003-53118628 GCF_003254725.2 Canis lupus dingo | reverse complement strand
GAAGCAGAGGGAGAAGCAGGCTCCATGCGGAGCCCGATGCGGCACTCGATCCCAGGACTGCGGGATCACACCCTGAGCCAAAGGCAGATGCTCAACCGCTGAGCCATCCAGGCGTCCCTAGAACAAATCATTTTATTACTACTGAAAGTAATCCTGATTCATCTTAACCAACTATATTAAACTCCTTTTATTTGTAATTATTCCCTGATATCCAGTTCTACTTCTCCAATTCTCAAGGGATTCCCTGGGAAAATTTCCTTTTCATTTTGTCCCAAGAATCTTACAGTATACAGGATATGCCAGGCATATAGTAATCACCTTTAGTTCCAAAGCTGTGCTGGTACTATGGTAGCTTTAGTCTAAAAACTTGTCCTTTTCTTAAAAAAAAAAAAAAAAAAAGAATGACATTAAATGTTATAAAAGGAATACATATTCATTATAAAGACAGAAAATACAGATAAACAAAAATTAAGTTACCTGTAATACTACCACCTGAGATAACTATTGCAAACATTTCAGAATATTTTATTCCACATTTTTTCTATATACAAACAATAAACAATTGAAAAACAAAATTTAAAAAACAATACCATTTGCTATAGTTCTAAGAAAAATGAAGTACTTAGTATAAATCTAAATATGCAGAGAATGTATATAATGATAATTACAAAACTCTGATAAGCGAATCTGAAGACCTAAATAAATAGAACCCACATACTATGTTCATGGATGGAAGACTCAAAATATTAGAGTCCATTCTCTCCACAGTAATCAAGAGACTGAACACAATACCAATCAATGTCCTATCAAGATTTTTTTGGATTTACATAAGACTTATTCTAAAGCACACCTGGAAAAGGAAAGGAACTAGAATAGTTAAACTAATTTTATAAAATAATAACAAAGTTTAAGAAATCATGTTATCTGATTTCTTAAAAAATATTTTATTTATTTATTCATGATAGACAGAGAGAGAGAGAGAGAGAGAGGCAGAGACACAGGCAGAGGGAGAAGCAGGCTCCATACCGGGAGCCCGATGTGGGACTCGATCCGGGGACTCCAGGATCGCGCCCTGGGCTGAGGGCAGGCGCTAAACCGCTGAGCCACCCAGGGATCCGTGTTATCTGATTTTAACACTTAATATAAAGCCATAAATAATCAGGACAGTGTGATACTGATGAGAGGAATAGATACTTAATGCAATAGAATAGACTCCAGAAATGAATCCACAGATATGGCCATTTAATCTTTGACAAAGAGGTAAAGCAACTCATTTTCAACCAAGGTGATGAACAACTGATCATCCATACATAAAAAAATGAACCAACTTCACACTTTATAGAGAAATGAACTCAAAATGGATCACAGATCTGAATACAAAACATAAAACAATAAACATTTTGGAAAAATACACATTAGTCTTTGTTAACTGCAGTTAGATAAAGTGTTTAGGAACGCCTGAGTGGCTTGGTGGCTGGGTGTCTGCCTTCGGCTTAGGGTGTGATCCCAGGCTCCTGGGATTGAGTCCTGCATCAGGCTCCCTGCAAGGAGCCTGCTTCTCCCTCTGCCTATGTCTGTGCCTCTCTCTCTGTCTCTCATGAATAAATAAATAAAATCTTAAAAAAAAAAAAAAAAAAAAAGAGGGCAGCCCCGGTGGCGCAGCGGTTTAGCGCCACCTGCAGCCCAGGGTGTGATCCTGGAGACCATGGATCGAGTCCCACATCAGGCTCCTTGCATGGAGCCTGCTTCTCCCTCTGCCTGTGTCTCTGCCTCTCTCTCTCTCTCTCTCTCTCTCTCTCTCTCTCTGTGTTTCTCATGAATAAATAAATAAATAAATCTTTAAGAAAGAAAGAAAAAGAAAGAAAGAAAGAAAGAGAAGAAAGAAAAGAAAAGAAAAGAAAAAAGAAAGAAAGAAAGAAAGAAAGAAAGAAAGAAAGAAAGAAAGAAAGAAAGAAAGAAAATAAACACCATAATTAAAAACTAGGAAAGGATCTGGACACTTAACCAAAAAGAACATAAGGATAGCAAATAAGCACATGAAAAGATATTCAACGTTTTTAGCCATTAGGCAAATGCAAACTAAACAGGACAGATACTACACAACTATTAGAATGTCTAAAATAAAAAATACTGACAATATCAAATGCTGATGAGGATACAGAGCAATTGGACTTCTCACTTTGCTGGCAGGAAGGCAAAATGGTTCAGCCGCTCTGGACAACAATATGGCAGCTTCTTATAAAGTTAAACATACATAGAACCAGCAATCTCCACCTAGAAATTTACCTTAAAGAAACGAAAACTATGTTCACACATAAACTATAAACAAATATTCATAGCAGCCTTGTTTGTAATAGTCAGCAACTATAAACAACTCAAATGTTCTTCAATGGATAAATGGATAAACAAACTGTAATACATCCATACAATGGTATGCTACAAAGGAATACACTACCTGGAACAACACAGATGAAACCTCCTAGATATCATATAAGTGGAAGAAGCTGGTAAAGCTTCTTTGAGCTTTGTAAAGCTCAAAACTTTACAATGGCATGACTTCATTTACATGAATGAAATACCATTTTACTCTTGAGAAAACAAACGATAGTAATGGAGAATGAATTAATGGTTGCCGCAAGCTTTGGATGAAGGAAGGGTGTGACTATACAGAGATAGCATGAAGGAGTTTTTTTTGGGTGATTAAACTGTTCTGTATTCTGATTATGGTGGGGTTTATGTGAATCTATTCCTTTTTTTTTAAGATTTTATTTATTTATTTATTTATTTATTTATTTATTTATTTATGAAAGACACACACAGAGAGAGAGGCAGAGACACAGGCAGAGGGAGAAGCAGGCTCCCTGCAGGGGGCCCAATGTGGGACTCGATCCTGGGTCTGCAGGATCAGGCCTGGGAGCTGAAGGCAGTGCTAAACTGCTGAGCCACCCAGGCTGCCCAGGTTTATGTGAATCTATACATATTCATATAACTGAACACCAAAAGAAAAAAAGTCAATTTTACTATTAAAGAAAGGAGAATGAGGTGCCAGTCTGGCTCAGTCAATAGAGTATGTGTCTCTTGATCTTGGGATTCTAAATTTGAGCCCCATGTTGGGTGTAGAGATTAAAAATATAATCTTAAAAAAAAGAACGAATATAGGCTAGATTGGTTACTGACGATACCATTTCTAAAATGTTTATAAGCAGTAATAGAATATTGCACATTAAATATCAAGGTAAAAAATAATAAAATGAGGGGATCCCTGGGTGGCTCAGCAGTTTAGAGCCTGCCTTCGGCCCAGGGCATGATCCTGGAGTCCCAGGATCCAGTCCCACGTCAGGCTCCCTGCATGGAGCTTGCTTCTCCCTCTGCTTTTGTCTCTGCCTCTCACTCTCTCTGTGCCTCTCATGAATAAATAAATAAAATCTTTAAAAAAAATTATAAAATGAATATATGTGCACTATAAAAATATAAGGAATAGTGGAGTACCTGGGTGGCACACTTAATTGAACATCCAACTCTTGATTTTGGCTCAGGTTGTGATCTCAGGGTCAAGAGATTGAGCCCTGAGGTGTCTACTTGCAAATTTTTTTCCCCTCTCCTTCTGCCCCTCCCCATGCTTTCTCTCACTCTCTCTAAAATAAATAAATAAAAACCTTTAAAAATATATTTATATATAAAGAAATTTTAAAAACCTATAATTCTTGACATAGTTATAGTAAACATTTTGGAATTTTTTTTTAAAAGATTTTATTTATTTTTTCATGAGAGACACACAGGAGAGGCAGAGACATAGTCAGAAGGAGAAGTAGACTTCTCGCAAAGAGCCCAATGCAGGACTCAATCCTCGGACCCTGGGATCATGCCCTGAGCTGAAGGCAGATGCTCAATTGCTGAGCCACCCAGGTGTCCCTAGAATATTTCATTCCAAAAAAAAAAAAAAGAATATTTCATTCCAAATTTTTTTCCTTGCAAATCTATATATATAAATGTGTGTATTTGTAAGGAAATAGGATTATATTGCATATACTGTTTTGTAATTTATGCATTTCACTTAATGTACTAGTAACTTTGATTTCTTTTTTTTTAATAAAATAATTTTTATTAGTGTTCAATTTACCAACATACAGAATAACACCCAGTGCTCATCCCGTCAAGTGTAGTAACTTTGATTTCAATATTAATTTTTATATCATTTAAAATTTTTTAAAAAGTGTTATTTTATTATTTATATTAGAGGAAGGGGGAGGGCAGAAGGAGACGGGAAAAAAAGCAGACTGTGTTGAGTGTGGAGCCGGATGTGAGCTCAGTCTCACGACCCTGAGATCTGAAAACCAAGAGTCCGAAACCAAGAGTCCAATGCTTAACCAACTGCGTCACCCAGGTGCCCCTTACATTGTTTTCTAAATAGCTGAAGAGTATTCCATTATATGGGATGTACTGTTAAGTTGCTTAAATGAGCTAGGATGTTAAATTTGGGGGTTGCTTCTAATTTTCATTATTATAAACAATTCTGAGATGAATATTTTTATAGATGTACCTTTGAAAACATCCATCACTGAACTCCAGAAAGGTTATTCAAATGTACATCCGTGTCTAGCACAACTTCTCTAACATTATTCTAAAACATTTTTCTTTCTTTCTATTAATTTGTAAGAGCTTTTTCTATATTATAACTATCCTATCATGTATTTTATAAAAGCCTTTCCTAAGTTGTGGTCTGTCATTTAATTTCATTAATGGTCTCTTTGGATGGACATTTTTTTTTAAAGTTACATCTATTCTCTCTTTTCTTTTATGGTCTCTGACATTGGTGTCTTTGTTTTCTAATAAGAGCACTTAATCCATTTATTTATTGTGATAATTGATATGTCTGGTCCTATTTTATCCTCATACTTGTGTTTTTATGCATTCTTGCTGCTTCCATTTTTTCCCTATCACTTGATATTTTTCTTTTACCTCATTTTAAATTAGTAATCTAAAATTTATATGGCTTATTTTTCTTCTTGTAATTAAAATAAGCTTCATTTTATTGCAATTATCTATGATCTACCTTATAGCTTTCAAATTACATTTTTGAAAGAATTTTTTCTAATATTAATAAGTTTAAAAACAGATCAGTAGGAAATATTCATACATGTACGTTATGCTTCCTAGTTTCAGTGTTCATTGCTGCTAATTTTATTCTGATTTTTTCATTAAATTCATAAATGAACAACAGCTTGGCCATGTCATCTATTTTTCTCAGAATGCTCTACCCTCTAGGGATTGCTCTACTGCCTTCTGGCATTTAGTATTGCACAGGAGAAGTTTGATGCAAGCTTGATGTTGTGTGTGTGTGTGTGTGTGTTTCCTGTCTGGATGTCTGTGTGATTTTCGTTTGTATGACATTAAGACATTTCACTAGCATATGTCTAGATGTGGTATTTTTTTCTCTCACATATTGGGTGCATGCTCTCTTAATCAGAATTTTTGTTCATTTTGCTTTGGATCACTTCTTCTCTACTCACAATGTGAAAACTGAATTGGGATTTTCTCAATTTTCCTCCTATTTCTTATAATGAGTTTATTTCATTTGGGGTCATGTCTGATTCATTTTTTAATCTACCAGTTCCTTCATATATGCCTTAACTTTTTTTCTATCAGCTCATCCTAAAAATTTTTTTTTAAAAAAAGAGAGACATGTCAATCTGGCTAGTATTGGGTACTGAGGTGGTATCTGCCAAGGACTGTATAGGTCTCTGATAAACCACTCATGGAACAATTTAGTTTTCTCAGAGGTCTGGCTTGTGAGGAATAGGGAGGGAGTTTTAATTATAAAGGTCTGCAAAGTATGGATGGTTTATCCCAATGAAAACTGTTATCTACTTCATTAAAAGGCCATTCCGATTGTCCCAGATTCTTATAAATGTAAGGCTGTACAACATGGCAAGATCACACTTGTTATTAAGTTGAAATCTTACAGAAATCATGATCTGTTTGTAAACAAAGGAAACAATACAATAAAAAGACAAAGGCAAAGCTAATAGCATGTCTCCTAGCCCTCTTCCAATCCATTATCCAGATCCTGATAATGGGATCTAATGTTAAAAATCTAATGTTAGTAGCCTACCAGCTTGGTACGCATTCTTCTATCTCTTTTGTTCATAAATGAATATATTATATATATATATATACACACACATGTATTTTGTTCATAAATATACATACATATATGTATGTATATATACACACAAGCACAAAGCTCATTTTTTAAAAAATATTTTGTTATTTATTTTTTAAAAGATTTTATTTATTTATTCATGAGAGACACAGAGAGAGAGGCAGACCCATAGGCAGAGAGAGAAGCAGGCTCCCCATGGGGAGCCCAACCAATGCAGGACTTGATCCCAGTACCTCAGGATCACAACCTGAGCCAAAGGCAGATGCCCAACCACTGAGCCACCCAGGTGCCCTATTTGTTATTATTATTTTTAAGTAATCTCTACACTCAATGTGGGGCTTGAACTCATGGCCCCAAGACCAAGAGTCATGTACTCCACCAACCAAGCTATCCAGGTGTCACTCATTTTGTTTTTTACTGAAATAGAATCATTCTACAGACATCTGTAAATTTTCAAGAGGAAACAGGTGTACCTTTTAAATGGAATACCTAAGTAATTTAATTAGTACAAAATTGAAGAAAACAGTGCTGTCTTTAAGATGAGTAAACTGGCAAAGAGAGATGTCCATAATTAGGTCCTTGAATACTTTTACAGGTTGAAAATCATTCTTAGTTGCTGTATTTTCCTTCACTATGGACAATTTGAGGGAGATTATTAGAATTCAGAAAACTGTATGAGGGGCGCCTGGGTGACTGAGTTGTTAGTTAAGCATCTGACTTTGACTCAGGTTGTGATCTTGGGGTCCAGTCCTGGTATCGAGCTCCAAGTCAGGCTCCATGTTCAGAGCGAGAGTCCACTTCTCTCTCTCCCTCTCCCTGCCTCCCCCGCCCCTAGCTCATGTGTGGTCTTTCTCTCTCAGATAAATAAAAGCTAAAAAAAAAAAAAAAAAGAAAGAGAAAGAAAACTATGAGATTTATATAGTCCAGGGAAGGTGACCTTAGTCTGTAATGCTTAGTAAATAAAACTTTTAGCCTTCTGGGTGTTAATGAGAATCTAATTTCCTCAATTTCATTCCCCAAATTCATAACTTAGATAACTATGTCCCAGCCTTTGCCCTCTTATTGGACCTAACAGTCAAATTCAAGTCCAACTTTATATGGGCTTTTATACTTGGACTGAAAATTAAAAAAAAAAAAAAAGAAAAGAAAAAGAAAAAGAAAAAGAAAAAAAAAAAAGAAAGAAAAAGAAAAAAAGAAAAGGTGAGGGGTATAATGAGTTTTAAATTGAATACACTTCCCAGTGGTCTGCTTTTGCATTTCTCAAAGACTCATGTCTTCCCAATGTGACTGCACTGAAAAGTTCATACCTAAGTCCCATAAAAATCTCAATGAAAAACTAAAGTTTATTTATTTCTTTAATTTTTAGGGCTGTTAATTTTGGTAGACTATACGGAGACAATCCTTCCCCTGTTTTGGTGGAAGTCAGGGGTCTGGAGAAAGGGAACTGTCTTTATCCTCCACAGTTATTCTTATAATTTTTATAAAGAAAATGTAAACCTGCTCTCAGTCTGCTAGGTCTACTGAAAGTGACTAGTGTTAAGTAATGAAGCATATGCTACAGGAAGAGTTGCAGAGACTGGGGGAAATTGTATTGGTTAGTCACAGATGACTTGAAAGGATACCATTTAGTACAATTTCAAAATAAGGACTGGTTCTCCTTCAAACTATAACCATGTTAAATTACACACCTTCAGTTAAAACCTTCTACCCTCTAAGGTTATTTATATATATATATATATTTGCTTAGTAAATATATGTATAAAACCATGAAAAGTTTCAGATATTCATTTATTAGGTGGTTTGGGAACAGTTCCAATGAATTATTAATTACTAATTCCAGGATTTACTCCCTGAACAATGAACACATATGAATTTTCACTAACATTATCATGAGTTTTGCATATACCAATCAAGAGGATAAGAGACCTCCAAGCACAGAATCTACTTAACTTCCTTGGGGGTATTCTGGTCTCTCAGGTAAATAAGCATTTTATAAGCCTATTCAACAATTATTTTTTATTAAGCAAATCAATCAATCAATCAATCCTAGTCATGACCCCTTGGTCTAATGTTATGTTTAAACAACATGAAAATGCTATAAAAGAGAAATAAAGTATTCTAACCCAAGTCATATTTTCTTTTCTTTATATTCAAGTTATAATATTAAGATGTCAGCAGAACTACATACTTATATGAACATTCATACCAATCTATTACAATGATATACTTTTTGTCTTGACTTCAGTTAAGTTTGGCAGGAAAATTAGTTTATGATTATTTGAATTGTAAAAGATTATCAGAATTTTAGCTTTATTTTTCCTTTCCTTGAATCTTTTTAAGGCACTGAAAAAGATGATATAATATATTCCATCACAAAGTGATAGATGAGAATTTTTCCATATGAAAGCTGAGGGTTGATAAACCAAAAACACAGGACTGCATCAATACTTATAATAGTAATTTCAAATGAAGACATTGAAGAAAATACTAAAGAAAGTCGAACGGCTTCTTAAGGTAGTGGGAGGGAAAATAAGAAAAAGGATTTCCTTTGCCTTACATATCTCATTTTATTTTATGCATACTATAGGTATTACAGCTTTTGGAAAACTTGTTGAAACTTGATTTAAATATTATTGAGAGATGCCTAACTCTTAATGAGTCAAGCTGAGAATTTCCAATCAATGTGCAGGATCTGACAACTTTCACAACATGACTGAATGGTAGGTAGGTAAGTGGGGTCTGTTGCCCCTAATTCACTAATTTGCTTATTCAATAACCTTGCTGAGCTCCTATATGGATGAAGCACTCCACCAAAAGCTGGAGATACATCATTGAACATATCTGAAAACAGACACAGAGTTTACATTCTAAATAGGCAAGCCAGAAAAATACACAGAGTGTATGATACAAGCGTTACAGAGGAAAACAAAGCACAGGGAATGTTGGAGATACTATTTTAATTAAGGTGGTCAGGGAAGGCCTGTCCACAAAGGAGATATTTGTGTAAAGGTATGAAGGAGATGAGTCATTGTGAATACCTGGATACCTAGCACAGAGAACAGCAGGTAGGGGCAAGAATATATTTGGTCTTTTAAAGAAAAGCAACAAGACCAGGTAGAGTAAGCAAAGGATTACTATAGGAAATGTGGTCAAGAAGCTAGATCACATATGGCCTCATTGGTGATTACTCTGGGAGAGACTCAAAGTCATATTGAAGGTTTTTGGATAGAGGATTGATATAATCTGAGTTATGTTTTAAAAGGATTACTCTGGATACCTGGGCTGGCCAAGTCAGTAGAGCATGCATGATCTTGGGGTTGTAAATTAAAGTCCCACATTGGATGTAGAGATTACTTAAAAATAAAATCTTTAGGGGTACCTGGGTGGTTCAGTCAGTCATGCATCTGACTCTTGGTTTTGGCATAGGTCATGATATCAGGGTTTTGAGATTGAGCCCCAAGCTGCGCTCTGTACTGGGCATGGAGCCTGCTTAAGATTCTCTCTCTCCTTCTTCCCCTGTCCTTCCTCCCCAACTTTTCTAAAAATAAAATAAATAAAATGAAATCTAAATAAATAAATAAATAGATAAATAGGATTACTCTAACCAACTATGAAAATTGAATATAAAGGGACAAGGAGGCAGGGAACCGCTCCAGGAAGCTATTAGAATAATCCAGGCAGTAGATGCTCACTTATGCTTATGCTAGGGGGATAGCGGTAGAAATGAGAAGTGGTCAGATTCTGTGAATCATTCTTTCCAGGGTTAAAGCAATGCATTAAATTATGATACAATAGAAAAGTGGCTCTCCATGAGTGGAAGAGATAGTTCAAGGAGAAATAGTCCAAGAATGGCTCCAAAAAGGAGAAACAGTCCAAGAATGGCTATAGATGTCCTTCCTCAATCTGCCTTGTCTTTGAATGTAAGAGCAGGAAGGCAAGCAAGTAAGTGCTCAGAAGATACTGACCTGTGTGTATGTTTCAAGCCATATGATCACAGGAAAATTCCCTTAGCCTGGATCAAGGGTTCCTATGGCATTACTTTAGAGTTGATATTTCCAGAAACAAGTGACATGTTATTATAGGCACATTTTCTTGGCTCCCTCCTATGGTGTAAGTCTTTTTTTTTTTTTTTTTTTTTTTTATTCATGAGAGGCAGAGAGAGTGGCAGAGACATAGGCAGAGGGAGAAGCAGGTTCCTCATAGGGAGCCCGATGTGGGACTTGATCCCAGAACTCCAGGATCACGCCCTGAGCCAAAGGCAGACACTCAACTGCTGAGCCACCCAGGCGTCCCGGTCTAAGTCATTTTTTACACCTGTCAGATATCTATTGCTTGCAAGTCACCAAGCTTAGTCTTTTGATATTCTCTCACTTAATTTTCACCATCCTGGTGTCCTTTCCATCACATCACTTTTATGCTGTTCTTTCACATGTCTACCTTTCTTATACTCTGAGCTACTTGAAGGCAGGGACCATGACTTATTCATCTTTATTTCTTTAGTACTTGGAATATTGCCTGGTATGTAGTAGGCAACCAGCAAATTTTTGATAAACAAATATAAAAAGTTTATTTGGGTGATTAAACGGTATAAGTATTTTTGAATAAATGTACACCTAATCACTATTACACAAAACAAAATGAATTAAGGAAGTCTTTAATTCAAAAACTTGATTCAGTTATTCAGCTCAATAATTGTATTTAATTTTTAAGAGATTTTATTTATTTATTCATGAGAGACACAAGGGGGAGGGCAGAGATATAGGCAGAGGGAGAAGTGGGTTCCTCACAGGGAGCCCGATGAGGGACTCGATCCTGGAGCCTGGGATCACACCCTGAGCTGAAGACAGACGCTCAACCGCTGAACCACCCAAGTGTCCCAATAATTGTGTTTCAATCAGTCTTATTTCTGGTCAGTAGTTATCTCAATAAAAGTAGGGAAAGGATAAGAGGAAAAAGGCATATGTATACCATTCTATGTTTCTTGGAGTTGACTAAAGATAAGATAAATGCCCTTTTCTTAAATAACTACCTGGATAAAAACTATATTCAATAACTGTTCACTTATTATATAAGCATGAAGTGATAACTACAAGACATTTGTACCAGATACTTTACATTTCCTACTGGAAATCCTCAATATTAAACTAACTTAAAAAACAAAAATCACATTGGGGCATCGGGTGGCCTAGTTTGTTGGGCAGCCAGCTCTTGATTTTGGCTCAGGTCAGGATCTTGGGATCATAGGATTGAGCCCCACAGTGGGCTCTGTGCTCAGTGCAAAATCTGCTTGTCTCTCTTCCTGCTCTCTCCACTCCTCAAATAATTAAATAAAATCTTATTTAAAAAAATCACCAAAATTAAACAGATACTAGTTTTCTATTTTATGTATATATTTCTTGAAGAAACATTTACTGATCACTGATGTCTGTGAAAGTCTACAGTTTATACTGAGTTCTCATTTTTAAAAGAAACTTTTGGGCTCTAAAGTTTACTATGTTGCTGATACTTAAGAGAGCATGTTTTCACACCATCAAATGTTTAAAGAAGGGAATCAAGTGAAATATGTCCTACAAATTCTTTTTTCCCACTGCATTTAAAAACCTGACTTGAAGGAGTGACTCTAATGCTGAGCTTTCTACTAGTGGATGGTATTTGGTTCTTGTGCATGATGATTACATTAAAGGAGTTACTGCTAGGACTGGGAGAGAGAGGATTAAGCAGGAATTTGAAAAAAAAGTTGCTGAAGGAAGAAAATTTAGGAAGTTTGGGTTTGTTATACCAAAAACTGATGAACTCAGTCATTATGCTTTAATGGAAAAGGGTGACAGCTCAAAAATCAGTAAAGACTGCTGAGACCAGGATCATCTCTTATTCTACATATAAGTATTGTTTTCTGGGGGAGCCTGGGTGGCTCAGTGGTTGAGCTTCTGCCTTTGGCTTAGGTTGTGATCCCGGGGTCCTGGGACTGAATCCCGCATCAGGCTCCCCGCAGGGAGCCTACTTCTCCCTCTGCTTATGTCTCTGCTTGTCTCTATGTGTCTCTCATGAATTAAAAAAAAAAAAAAAAAAGTACGTTCTCTGGTACCACAGACATTGCTCTTTGGCTGAAAATCAACATTGTATGCTCCCCTGCTGATCCTCAGAGGTTGTTTAAAGAGCTGAAAACTTGGGCAGCCCCGGTGGTGCAGCGGTTTGGCGCCGCCTGTAGCCTGGGGTGTGATCCTGGAGACCTAGGATTGAGTCCCACGTCGGGCTCCCTGCATGGAGCCTGCTTCTCCCTCTCCTTCTGCCTGTGTCTCTGCCTCTCTCTCTGTGTCTATGAATAAATAAATAAAATCTTAAAAAAAAAAAAAAAGAGCTGAAAACTTAAACCATTACTTCTTTTTATTTGGAAAAAAATTTTTTTTAAAGATTTTATTTATTTATTCATGAGAAATGCAGAGAGAGAGAAGCAGAGACACAGGCAGAGGGAGAAGTAGGCTCCCTCAGGGAGCCCAATGTGGGACTCGATCCTGGGACTCCAGGATCATACCCTGAGCCAAAGGCAGATGCTCAGCCACTGAGCCACTCAGGCATTCATGGAAAATTTTTTCATCTGTTTTATAAATATTGAGATTTTAAATATAATATCTGCATGCTTAAGATAGAAATTTGAGGGATCTTTGGAGCAGGAGTTAAACTGACAACTCCTAGAATGTTAGCAGGTGAGCTTCCTCCATGTACATTTATGAAGCATAGCATCACTTTAACTTTGAGACCTTGGGGAAAGCTTAATCTTACAATGTTTAAGTTTTCTTCTTCTTTTTAAAATTTATTTATTTGAGAGAGAGAGAGCATTAGTAGAAGGGGCAGAAGGAGAGGAAGAGAGAATTTCAAGCAAACTCTGCACTGAGTGTGGAACCAGACACAAGGCTCGTCTTATAATCTGAGCTGAAACCATGAGTGGGATGCTTAACCGATTGTGCTCCCATTGTAAAATGGAAGCATTAAACAGTATCTATCTGGTACAGTAGTTGTGATGATTACATAAATGACACAATCACAAATATCTACAGAGCACCTATTATGTGCTGAGAATACAGCAGTGAAAAAAGTACTCCCCCTTCCCTAGTTAGTAATGCATTTAGCACAGTGCTTAAACCACTGTAATTAATTATAGTTATTATTATCTTGGAAATGTCAGATATATCTTACAGAATGAGATTATGTGTGTAAGACATGTTCACACATTTTAAAATTTTCTGTATATATTTAAGGGGTGCCTGCGTGGCTCAGTCGGTTGAGCATCCAACTCTTAATTTTGGCTCATGTCTTGATCTCAGGGGTCATAAGAAAGACTGAGCCCCCCCAACCCCCCCCCAAAAAAGACTGAGCCTATGTTTGGCTTCACGCTCAGCAGGAAATCTGCTTCTTTTCTTCTCCTTCCTGTATGCACTCTCTCTGAAATAAATAAATAAATAAATAAATGAATAAATAAATAAATAAATAAATCTTTTTAAAAAATTTTAAAAATAAAGTTTTCTGTATGTTTAAAAATTGTTGACAAGAGGAGAATCTATGGCACTCAGAATTGGGATTCTTTCCACACTGCAGATTCTCTTTCCTTTGGAAGTTATCACTGATACAGGTTAACTTTAGCAGGCCTTGAGCCATCTTTCTATCCTTTACATTATAAAACTCTGGAATTTTAACCAAATTACTTTTATGCAGTAGTTAACATATGAAGCATTTTCCAAGCAGGGTTCAGGAAAAGTCATTACAGCACAAATACGATATGACTCATCAGTTTTTGTAACAGATTCTCTTTGTACATATAACTGGTACTCTGGCATTACAGAGATCAGTGGTGTGGCTACAGGGATGTATAAAGTAAAAATGGAAGTGTCTTAATCTCTTTAACTGATAAGAAGGTAGGGTACCTATAATAACCCAGGGCTTCAGAAATCCTCTGTGAATGAGCAGCGAGTCCAGCAGGTGGGAAGATGAAAATGACAAAGAAGGGAAGACAGTACTGTTTGAGGGTATGGGCCTTAAATAAACCTGAATTATCCACATAAAGAGGGAGGAGTAATATCTTAGAGGCAGCCATAGTGGGCAAGAAAGACTTTCATCCTAATCAACCTAATTCTGGTACGTAGGTCAGGAAAGAGTGGGCAGCAAGCATTTGAGAGGGTTGCAGGGAAAACAATATTTTCTGTGGAGGGCCAGGTTTTGAGACAAATTTAAAGCATGTATGGGACTGGATGAATTGTTCCAGCAACCTGAGGCCAGAAGGATTCTGCTTCTAAGTGAATCCTCATGAAGCACTTCTGGAATGGTGGAAGGACTATAAGCTTCTTCAGATGGGGTCAGTGAAGTCCAGGTTTGATTGAGCTCCAAGAGAATCCTATACATGGTGGGTAGACTAGAAAAAGATCAATTATTGTCCAGAGCCTTCACCATGTAATTACAAAAAACAAAAACAAAAACAAAAAAACCCCCCAAAAAACCCCAACACCCAACAGTTAGATCTTGGCAGATTTAGGGGAAAGGATGCTGCCTTCTCTGAAGTCGGCCACAGCCTAACACTATCTTAAAAACTTACATTCACTAAGGCTATTATTAATCCTCAAGGCCATTTTAGATAAAGAGTTTAGCATACATTCGAGGCCAAAATTAAGAAGTTAAGCAGAATGGACTACAGATTTAATTCAGAGCTGATTATATACCCTTTTACAAATTATTCTTAACTGTTCTGTACTACAGTTTCTTATTAAAAAAAAAAAAAGTGCTCATGATAATATCTGAGACCCTTCTGTTATCACAGGCAAATAAGACCATATTTGTAAGAGCTTTTCAGAAGAAAAGAGTACAGAAATATGCCATTAAGTGTAACTGCCAAACTAGAAAATCTGCCTAAAAAATTATAATTGACAGTGTAATGCAGAGTACAGTACTATAAAACTAGGACAATTTGGGATTTTTATTTTTAAGACATAGTAAATATTAAGAATAAGTTTAAGCTACTTAAAAAAAGATTTTATTTATTTATTTGAGAGCTAGTGAGCAAGTTAGCGAGTAAGCGTGAGCAGGGGAAGGGGCAGAGGCAGAGAATCTCAAGCCCCATGTGGGATTCAATCTCACAACCCAAAGATCATGACCTGTGCTGACACCAAGAGTTGGATGCTTAACCAACTGAGCCACCCAGGTGCCCCAATCTACCTTTTTTTTTTTTTTAAAGATTTAATTATTTTACATAATCTCTACACCCAACATAGGGCTTGAACACACAACCCCAAGATCAAGAGTCATAAGCTCTATGGACTGAGCCAGTCAGGCACCCCAGTTTAAGCTACTTTGTAATGAAATAACAGCTTCTATCTCTTCATCTAATCTTGAGAGCCACATGTTAGCCAACATCACTAGTTGCCTAAGAAATACAATTAAAAACAGTAAGATATCATTTTCTCCTTACCTGATTGGCCAAAATTTTAAAAGATCAATCATAGGGTTGAGAGCATTCCTTTTTCTAAGATTTTTATTTATTTGAAAGAGAGCACACGCATAAGAGTATGCTTGAGCAGGAAGAGGGGCAGAGGAAGGGGGAGAAGAAGACTCCTTGCTGAGTAGGGAGACCAATGGGGTAGCTAGATCCCAGGATCCTGAGACCATAACCTGAGCCAATGGTGGATGCTTAACTGAAGGCAGGCGCTTAATGGACTGAGCCACCCAGACGCCCTGTTGAGAGCACTCTTAAAAACATGTGGCAGGTGGATATATTGGTACCACCATTTATCTAGTTATTTAGTTATTTATTATTATTATTTTTTAAAGATTTTATTTTATTTTATTTTATTTTATTTTTTTTTAAAGATTTTATTTTTAAGTAATCTCTACACTCAACATGGGGCTTGAACTTACAACTCCAAGATCAAGAGTTACATACTCTACTGACTGAGCCAGTCAGGCATCCCCATTGCTTTTAAAAGAGCAATCTGACAATATTTATCCAGATATAAATGTACATATCCTTTAATTACACAATCCCACTTGGAATCCAATTTACTGAAATAATCTTGCACACATCTACATACTTATACAAGTATATACTGTAGCACTGTTTGCCTAAAAAAATGGGTTTTAACTATAAATCTAGATATATTGGTAGAGAACTTGCTAGGTAAATTGGTATATCCATATGGTGGCATAAAAGTTAGCCATTGGACAGGTAGATCTTTTTTTTTTTTTTTTTTTTAATTTTTTATTTATTTATGATAGTAACAGAGAGACAGAGAGAGAGAGAGAGGCAGAGACACAGGCAGAGGGAGAAGCAGGCTCCATGCACCGGGAGCCCGACGTGGGATTCGATCCCGGGTCTCCAGGATCGCGCCCTGGGCCAAAGGCAGGCGCCAAACCGCTGCGCCACCCAGGGATCCCGGACAGGTAGATCTTTATGAGTTAATGTAGAGATGCATTCATAAGGAATTAAAGCAGAAAAAAATCAGGTAGTAGGACAATGTACAGGATAGTGACCTTATTTTTATTGTTTAAAAAGATACTTTAGAAATTATAATTTAGAACTGATATATTTACATGAGAAACATATATACCAAACATTCATATTCTACTATGTTTTAATTTGAAATTCATCTCAATAGGAAGCTCTATCACTTTCTTTAGACAAAAGGACATAGGTACACTCCAATATAAATAAAATTGACAAATGTTTGTGTTTTGTATCATGCCTTTGGGAAGTACAAAGTAAAAGGAAAAGATTTACTTTAAAAAAAACAAACAAAAAACTAACTTCTATAGCCCTTCTAGTCTTTGAGATCTTGACTAAACCCCATATGATACGGATGTCCAAAATAATGATGCACTAAAATTTAATGTGCTGCACGTAACTGAATGTCTTCTAAATGACTTTTGTTTTTTTTTTTTAAATCTAAAAAAAGAACTAAGATAAGCAGATCTAAAGTATTGGTGGTTTTGTCTTTCTTATTTAAGACTATTACATCAGCAAGAACCATCAATAAGCAGCATGAAGCCAAGCTTCATATAGACCTTTGTATACAATTGCTAAGTGGGTACATATTTTCATCTAACTATACATGAATAGGTATAAATTTTACACATTATTTATTACATATCTCTTTTATTTCAACTTTACTTGGCAAGCACTTTAAGCAAAGGGGACAAGCATGGGTTTACAATATTTCTTGATGCTGCCTCCTGATGAACCATTTAGTAGTAACCAAAGTAGTAACCATTTAGTAGTAATCAAAGTAACCAAGCGATATGGCTATCGCTACATATGGTAGAGAATAAACATTCCTTTAGGTAGGCTGCCCAATAGTTACAAATTGGCACACTGCCCCCAAAGCCCAACAAGTTAGTTATATGCAGGATACTCACATCAGCATAATGGCCTATCATATCACATCGGTCACATCGCTTTCTCCAGGATGATCTTTCAAGACATCTGTGAGTGGAAGACATAGGCAAAGAACAGCCTAAGCAAAAGCGGGCTGGGCAGGCATACTGGAGGTGTCCTCTCTCAGAGCAGAGACAGCAGGGGCGGACTTTCTAGGTTGCAAACAGAAAATCTCTTTAGCAAAATAGTTCGGTGTCAATTAGAAGATTAATTTTTTTCTGTAAAATTCCATAAAAAGTTATTTCTAATTGGAGACTCCAATGAAGGTCAAATCTTGAACATACCATAAAAATCAAACAAAATGTCTGAAATCAGAGCTTTAACACAAGCTATCTGTATTCTGTGGTTGCCAAAAAGGCTTATTGTGCATGTACTATCAACTGGCGTCTATTTCTTATGCCTTGTCTTATAGGAACATTAAAAAAGCAGATTGTGCCTGAGAAAGAAAGTGGGATGAGAAGGTTCCGGAAGCTAAGTCATAGGAGGAACAGACACTGAAAAAGGCTGCTTTGCTGGAGGACCAAAGATATAGAGGAACCCTAAGAGCTGTCTTAAACATCTGAAAGACATTCATTTGGAAGAAGCTGTAGGTAAATGGAAGGAATGTTTCTTGATAATTCTTTATGTCTCAGAGAACATCCAAAGATTGATGTATCTGTTTAACATAATTTACAGCAATAAACATTTATAAATACTTAAAATGTTAACTTTCTAACATTTCTACAATGAAAGATTTCTAACAATGAAAATCATCCTGCAGTGAAACAAGCTGTCTTATAAAGTAGAAGGTTGGGAAGTGAGAGGGTCTCAGGAATTGTCTAATTTAATCTCATTTTATAGACAAGAAAACAGAGGCACAAAGAGTAAAATGATTTGCCTAAGGTTGTGCACCTATCAATGGAAAAATCTAAAGTTGATTCCAGGTTTATTGGACTCTAACTTCACTGTTCCCTTTCTGCTACTATTTTAGGCTGTGACCTACCTGAAAATGTAAAGTGAAATTTACACATATATTATGCAAGATTTGAATTCTAAGGTTACAAGGGTTCACTCTTAAGATTTTGATTTTTAACAATGTAGAAAGAATCATTATGTATTTCACATACTTGTGGAAGGGGGCAGTTTTTCGATAAATGGCCACATTTGTCACAATTTCTACAAGTAACATTTTTGTTGGCTGAGTAGTATCGGTGGGTCCATCTTCCAGACGATCTATTATTAACTATCTGAGCCTAAGGGGAAAAAAATCAATAATTAAAAAGAATACTTCACTCTGTTCATAAGAATTAACAATCATAGTCTGTTCAATCTAGAACCCAGCAACAAGAAACTTTTGTGTTCTTCAAAGACTTCAAAAACTTAAAAGGATTTGCCATGAAGACAACTCTACTTCTTGTCTGTCTCTCCTCTGCCATTCTCTTAAACTTTCTCCATACGGTTCCATTTCTTTTGTATCTTTTTCTACTTATAGTTCAGGTCCAGTAGGGGTACCGATATGCATAATTTAGACATTCTGGTGGTGTTCAGAGTGAAAGATATTGCTGGTTTCTATATCTGAATGTATACCATATTTTTCTGAATGAGAAGCTTGCTTCAATTTTTACTTAGGGGGATTTTAAAAATGACTTTTTACTTTTATAGAGTTATTAAACCACATAATGACCAAATCCATTCTTTCTTTTGAACAACCCATGGTTACTACCTATAAATTGGCTTATAATTCCTAAGAGACAGGAGATAATTTCCTTCCAATAGAGTACTTTTAAGATCTAGCCTGCTTACAGTAACCCAATTCTAGCTCTCCCATATTCTAGGCAAAATCTAGTGTCTTGCAAAAGAATATTAGCAAAACATATCATATGGAATCCCTAAAGGAAAATATGTAAATGCCAACCATGCTTTTATTTTGTTTGGTAGAATTTCATCTTTGAAAAAGCTTTTCATCTTTTACTTGTTATTCAGCTAGATTGACAAGGTAAGCCCCAAGTAGACACAATCTAATTATCTTTTAAAACTTTTTTTTGAAAACCAAGTTGTAAAATTATTCTTTTCTTAACCATCTGTCACAATTAAGGCTAATAATTGACAAAGACAAACACCTGCCACATCCTAAATATAGACTAACCATTTCCTTACACTGAAGAAGCAGTTATTTCCGGTGTTGATTTTTAGTGTACTAGGCAATATAAGCTCACCATGGCAGAGAAGAAATAGAAGGGAAAGGGGACTAAATCATTATAGCAATTAACACACTGACAAAAATCAAAGCTGAACCACACTTCTGAAAAATTCAATTACCACATAGTGAAATCAAACTTTTTCTTACAACATACTTGGACCACTGCTATCTCTAAAAAGTTTATTAAGTTATCATACTGAAGTGAAAGGAAACTTCAAATCAAAGGGAATATTAATCTATTATTCATAATTTCAAAAAACAATTTTAATTTTACCTCTGCATCTTTGTCACTGATGAACCAACTTACACCATCTTCTCCTACAAAACAAATAAAATGTTACTCAAATCTTGACACCTTTAAAGTACTTATAGATTGATATTCAATTTGTCAGTACTGAAATTGGACCCCAAAGGTATAGTGAGATATGTGAATACCTCAACCTCTTATCTTGGCTCCACTATTACTTGATTGGCTCTGAATAATTATTTAACCTCTCTCTCTTTTTTTTTAATTTTTATTTATTTATGATAGGCACACAGTGAGAGAGAGAGAGAGGCAGAGACACAGGCAGAGGGAGAAGCAGGCTCCATGCACCGGGAGCCCAACGTGGGATTCGATCCCGGGTCTCCAGGATCGCGCCCTGGGCCAAAGGCAGGCGCTAAACTGCTGCGCCACCCAGGGATCCCCTATTTAGCCTCTCTTAACCTCAGTTTTCTTACCTATGAAATTCATGGGAATAATATTTGCTTCATCTAACTAAAAAATACTGTGACTCAAATGAGATATGTGAAAGTGCTTTGAAAATCATCAAGCTATAAACAAATATATAAAAAATCAGTTGAAGAAACCAGAAACCCAGTAACAGATGAAGAAATCTTATCTAAACTTCCTTATCTGACTAAAGCACAGCTTTATGAAAGTCAGCTGCACAGCACCCCCCTCCCCTACTGCAACCTAGTGTCTCTAGTCAGGGAAGTGACTGACTTTGGCTTCTAGGACATCCCCAAAACACCAAATTGTATAAGCCCGCATCATCAAAATTTCCATCCTTTGAAGCTCTAAATATTTGTGTTTGTTTAAGTTGGTAAACAAACCTTTAATTCTGGCAACTGACTTGGGTTGCTCATTACTGAGCACTTCTGTGCCTTGTCTTTCCTCCTGTTAATCTCTCTATCACAGTTAGTTTGGTGGCCCTCACCGTTCAGACCCAAGAAGGCAGAGGAAAGGTTCTTCTTTCCAATATCAGTATTAACTGTGTCCACTAGCTTCCCATTGTTGTTGTTGTTGTTTATTTGACAGAGAGAGAGAGAGAGAGAGAGAGAGAGAGAGCGCACAGTGCAGGCAGAGGGAGAGGGAGAAGCAGACTCCCCACTGAGCAGAAAGCAGGATGCAGGGCTTGATCCCAGGACCCTGAGATCATGACCTGAGCTGAAGGCAGACGCTTAATCAACTGAGCCACCCAGGTGCCCTGACTAGCTTCCCATTGTAATTGACTTTCACTGTAACATTTTAAAAAACTACACTTTGAATACAATCTCATAATTGGGGCTAGACATTTAGAACTGTATTTTATAACATCAAACACAGTGAAATAAAACACCAAAATATCCAGAAACCATTGATTGATCTAAAAACACAACTGTAAAAACCTAAGGGGCTTGGGAGCCCTACATTCCTCTTTATCAGCTGTTTTCTTCTCTTTGCCCTGTCCCTTTACAAACTTGCAAATGGCTGCTATTTCTCTGGTCTACTCATGACCAGGGAGGAAGGGACATATGACTAATGCAGAAGCTATGGTATCAACAAAGGACTGAAAGATTTTTTTCTCTCCTTGAAGCAAAGTTAAGATTTCTTCCTTCCTCCTATCTATTCCTCTTCTCTATCTCAAAAACACAAATCGAGCTTGACTCTTGTCTTTGAAAGGAATTTTGAGGAGATATGAAATAATCTACATTCCCCCAGGCATACCAGGAGTAAGCGTCTAGAGACAGATTTTAAAATAAAATAGTTTTACTAAGAAAACCAAAAAGCTGCTTTATAAAAAGACCAATCCATAGGAGAGCAGAGATGCTATGCTGATGATTATGTCCTTTGTAAAATTTGGAGGCTGCATCCATATAGGGAGAGTGGAGAATACATTAAATAGCTGTGCATCATCACCATCCACAATGGCATTCTTTCATTAAAAAGATCCAAGGAGCATGTTCTGTTCTCCATCTTTAAAATTCAAAATGACCACTAAAAATCACTGAAATTAAAAAACTACCTAGTTGTCCTTAAAAATAATAAAACTTAAAACCAGTGAAATGCAAAATAGCAACTGTTACCATCCCAATTCCAAATAAATTTACATTCGAAGAACTAAACAGTGAGAAAAGGAAAGGTCCAAAATAGGAAGATCCGACTCCATTTAGATTGTTTAAATATTCCTGTGGAATTCCAGGTCATGTACTAACTCATCAAGCTATAGTATATTCTTACTGTAGAAAATTTATCAACAGGTATACAAGACAAGTTTTAATTATAGATGAAATCAGACTTCTCAGTGGTAAACAGAACAAAGACGTGGAACACATCAGCCAACTCCTGGTGCTATCCATGGTTCCAGTTTTGGTTTGATCCTGGTAATAACAGCTGACTCATGCCGTTTTCTCTTTTATCTATCCTGTCTTTTTCTTAACTCGGAATCCCAAACTAATGGAGGCTTTGTCTAAGGGCAACTCATTAGAACGTCTACGGGCAGCCAATTCTCCACTTTGTTAAATTCCTGGTACAGGGCTTGGTTTCAGTCTTTATCTCTTATTTGCTGTGTGGCACTGGGCACGTTACTGACCTTCACTTGGCCTGCATAATAATGGGTTGGATTAAATGGCATCCATGGTACTGGTACTGTTTAGTTTCTAAGATTCTTCCAATTTTTCATTCATTATTAAAATAAAAAACATTGTCCTCCAGGCCTCTGCAACTGGCACAGGATGTCTTTCCTTAAAGACAACTTCCCACAGGGCCCAGAAGCACTCATCTTCCATGTGTTCACTACCCATTGCCATAAAATAAAAAATGCAATTGCCCTAAAGTATAAAATTAGGACTGTCCTAAAGATGCCTAATATTAACTCTTAGCTGCCTTATAGCCCTGTCTTGCTAATATCTGTGATTCTTTTCAGTTCAGAATTGTAATCAAAGCAATAGCTGGCGACTCTTTCTTTGCATCAAATCAACTCAGTGCAACAAACACATACTGAAAGGTTATATAATGAGCGAGGTGCTATAGGGTAAACAAAGAGGAATAAGAGCTTATAACTTAGTAAAGGAGACAACAGAAAAAAGAAAGGAGTAAGAGAAGACAAACAAAATTCTACAGTAAATTCAGAAGAAGAATAGACAATGTCTGAATTTAGGGGAAAAAAGGAAAAAAGTCACAGAAGATTGTGCTATACAGCAAACTTTACTGAAATATAATTTACATATTATAAAATATACCTCTGTAAAAAATACAGGATGTATTTTGACAAATGCACACACCTGTGCAACCACTACAACCATCAAATATAGCACATTTCCACCATCCCAAAATGTTACCTTGTGCATATGTGCAGCACAACCAGGCAACCACTGATTTGCTTTGCCTGTTCTAGGACTGCATATAAATAGAATCCTAAACTGTGTACTATTTTATGTTTGGCTTCTTTCATTCTCAATATTTGTGAGATTCATCTATGTCATTGGATAGTAGTAGCACTTTGTTTCCTTCTTATTGCTGAGTACTATTGCAGTGTGTGGATGTAACAATTTGTTTAGCTGTTTATCTCCTGATAATACTTAGGTTGTTTCCAGTTTTGAGGAATTGTAAATAAAGCAGGAATAAATATTCTAGTGAAAATCTTTCTTTTTAACTGACAGAAGTTTTCACTTGCCTTGGAAAAATACCTAGGAGTTGAATTATTGGATGTGGTTTAGTATATCTTTACCTTTATATGAAACTGCCTCAAAGTGGCTGTGTCATTTCATATTCCCATCAGCAACATATGAGAATTCTCGTTTCAAAAATCTCACCAGTACCTGAAACTCTTTTTTAGTCTTCAAATGTGTATATAGTAATGCATTAGGATTTTAATGGGCATTACTCTGATAACTAATGATGCTAAGCATCTTTTCATGTATTTGCCATTCATATATCTTTAAAAAACTATTTGAATTTTTAGCTTAAATGGATGAATGAGTGAATGAATGAATGAATGAATGAATGAATGTAGGCCCAGCGTGGAGCCCATGTGGGGCCTGAACTCACAGCCCTGAGATCAAGACCTGAGCTGAGATCAAGACTCAGATGCTTTAACTAACTAAGCCACCCAGGCACCCCTTAGCTTGTTTTTAAATTGAGTTGTTTTTTATTTGAAGAGAGTGAAGGAGACTGTTTTCCTTTGATTAAATTACAGGAGTCCTTTATACATTCTAGATATAAGTCTTTTATCAGACATATGTTTGCAAATATTTTTTCCCAGCGTGGCTTGCTTTTTTCAATTATTTTTTAACAGAGTTCTCAGGGATGCTGGGGTGGCTCAGCAGCTGAGCATCTGCCTTTGGCTCAGGGCATGATCCTGGGGTCTTGAGATGAATCCCACATAGGGCTCCCTGCAAGGAGCCTGCTTCTCTCTCTGCCTATGTCTCTGCCTCTCTCTGTCTCTCATGAATTTTAAATAAAATCTTAAAAAAACAAAACAAAACAAAACCAGAGTTCTCAGAAAAGCAAAAGTTCTCATAAATTTGGCAATTTTTCCCTTTATGGTTTTCTATGCCCAAAGAAATCTCCCTATGCAAGGTTACAAAAGCAAGCACTTTTTATGTTTTCTTCTAAAATTCTATAGTTTTAGCTTTTGATGTTTAGTTATTACCCATTTTTCCTCATATGAATATCCTATCCAGTTGTTCCAACATCATTTGTTGAAAAAATACCCTTTCTTCATTAGATTGCCTTACGAACTTTGTTGAAAATCAATTGACCATATACATGTGGGTCAACTTCTAGAAGTTCTAGTGTGTTACATTGAGTTATAGGTCTATACAACTTTACTTTAAAAACTTAAAATCATGTAGAGTAAGCTTTCCGACTTTTCTGTTGTTTTTTGAAGATTGCTTTGGCTATTTTTTGATTTCTATATAAATTTTAACTTGCATTTTGATTTTTTCTCTTTAAAGCAAGCTCTACAGCTGATATGAGGCTTGAACTCATGCCTGATCGTGAGATTAAGAGTCACAGGTATACTGACTGAGCCAGCCAGGGGCCCTTGATTTCTGTATAAATTATAGAATATAAGTTCCTACCCAAAAAATCTGATGGGATTTTGATTGGTATTGTGCTACAACTACAGATCAGCTTGGAAAGATACTTTAACAATATCAAGTCTTCTAAAACATGAATATGATGTATGTCTTCATTTATTTTGGTCTTCTTTTTTTCAGCAATGTGTTATGGGTTTCTGTGAACAGGTCTTGCATATATTGTACTAGTTATCCCTGAGTAGTTCATGTTTCTGTTACCAAAAACTTTTTTAAAATAACATTTAAATTAATTTTAAATTATTTGTAAAAACTTCATTGTTCAAGGTCTGATTACAAGTTTATAGAAATAGAGTTGACTTTTGTTTATTCCCCTTCATCCTGCAAATTTGCTAAATTCACTTAGTGCTAGAAGCTTTTTGTAGATTCCTCCCAATTTTCTATATACAATATCATTTCACCTGTGAATAAAGACAGTTTTATCACCTCCTTTCTAATCTGCATGCTTTTTATTGCTTTTTCTTACCTCAATGCATTATAAAGGATTTCCAGGCCTAATACTCAATATTTTAAGTGGTGACAGAAGATAATCTTTGTTTTATTCCAATAAGGTGAAAAATTCAG
Organism: Canis lupus dingo; assembly: GCF_003254725.2. NCBI lineage: Eukaryota > Metazoa > Chordata > Mammalia > Carnivora > Canidae > Canis > Canis lupus. Next base: position 53,092,969 of record NC_064253.1, on the reverse strand, counting down.
TCCTTCTGAATTAAGCAAACTGTTTGCTATAGATTTTTCATAACAGGTTGAGGAAATTCTTTTTTTTTTTTTTTTTTTTTACTATTTTCCTGAGTTTTTAATATGAATGCATTTTTAATTTTATCATATGCCTTTTCTGCATCAACTGAGATGGCGCCATGGTTTTTCCTCTGTCTGTTAATATGGTGAATGACAGTGATTCATTTTCAAATAAACCAGTCTTGTATTCTGGGATTAACTCCACTTGGTTAGGATGTATTATGCTTTACAATATACTATATAATTTAATTTGTTAGTATTTTATTAAGAATTTTAACATCTGTGTTCATGAAGGATACTGATTTACACTTTTCTTACAATGTCTTTGTGTGGTTTTGATATTGGGGTAAAACTGGCCTCATAAGAGTTGTGAAGTTTTGGGGAGAGTTTGTGTACAACTGTGTTATTTCTTCCTTAAATATCTGATAAAATTCACCAGTGAAGTCATGTAGGCTGCAGTTTTCTTTGTTGTGGGCCAGGAATTTTACTTGCAAGGTTTTAAAAATAGTAATAGAAATAGTAACTCTACTTCTTTAGTAGGTATGGAGCTATTCACATCTTCTAGGTCTGCATGGGCCAGTTTTGGTAATCTGTGACTTTCAAAGAATTTGTCTATTACTTCTAAGTTGTTGAAATTATCAGCATAAATGTCCATAATAGACTCTTATTCTTTCCCTTTGATTTAGCTAATTTGTACTTAAACTCATCCAGTAAAATTTTTTATCTCAAATACTGTATATTTCAGTTCTAAAAGATCCATTTGGTTCTTTTTTATATCTTCCATTTCTCTTATTATATTTCTTTTTCTTTAAACCTCAGTGTATATTTTTAATAGCTGCTTTAAAGTTCTTTCTGATAATTTCATCATCTCTGTAATTTCTAGGTTTCTTTTATTTGATGGATTTTTCTCCTGGTTATGGGTGACATTGTCCTTTGAATACCTAGTATAAATTTTTTTTTTTCTTAGATGCTAGTTATTGTAAATGGTATACTGTTGAATGTCTCACATTTTTTTCTTATTTTCAAGTGTAAGACTCTGTTTTGACAAACAGTTAAGTAAATTCCATATTAGCTTGATTCTTTTGAGACCTTTAAAGTTTTGTTAGGGTAGGTCCACAGTAGCTTTACTCTAGAGCTAATTTAGCCTTACTTAACTAAGATGTACCTTCTGGGGTTTCTATTAAATGTTGCAGGTATTCAACACTCTCTTCACTTTGGCTAGTAAGAACTCGGGTTAAGTTCTGGGAGTTGCTCAGCTTATAGACCGTCAGCTTTTGTCCAATTCTAATGGAGCTGGACCTCTCTGTGTACAGATAGGAATACAGCATCCTTAATGTTCATGGGCAACCCTATGTAGATTTCTAGAGTTCTTTCCCTCCACAGTTCCTTCCCTCCAGTATTCTGCCCCACAAAGTACAGCTTCCTTAGCCTCTCCAAACTGTGATCTCTGTTTCTCATCTTAGTGAGGCTGCAGTCCTGTGCTTGGGTTCCCTCTTTTGGCACCATGATGCAGATGTCTAGGCAGAAAGCTAGGTTGATTATAGTGTGCATCTTGTTTTTTTCCATATTCTTGTGAATCACTGTCTGGTATTACCTGTTGTCCATATTCATCTTTCCCTTTAAACTTCTATGTACATTGATAATAGCTGCTTTAAAGTCCTTTTCTGCTAATTTCATCATTTCTTGTCAGGGGGGCAAGTCTAGTCTAAGTTTACACAATACAGCTGGAAGGAAAAGTCCTATATAGGATTTTATTTTTTTTTATTTTTTTTAAAGATATTTATTTATTTATTTATTTATTTATTTATTTATTTATTTATTCAGAGACACAGAGAGAGAGAGGCAGAGATACAGGCAGAGGGAGAAGCAGGCTCCATGCAGAGAGCCTGACGTGGGACTCGATCCAGGGTCTCCAGGATCACGCCCTGGGCTGCAGGCGGCGCTAAACCGCTGCGCCACCGGGGCTGCCCTATATAGGATTTTAATAGATGGAGATGAAAGAAGACACCAGTAAAAAAGAAAAAGTACAAGCAACAGAATGGAAGAAGAAAAAGGATACAGCAAACAATACAGTTTAATTAGAATAGAAGGTGTGCTAATTCCTTTACTAAGAATTTTCATAGACCTTTTCATATATAAGAATACTAAGAATTAAATATTGTTACTTATAAAACACCTTTTACACCTCAAACACACGTGAAGACTTAATATTAAATCTATTCTTCCAACTAAGAAAGCTTCCATGTCTTCTGGTTTAACTTTAAATGCCTTTACTTTTTACTGCATGAGCTCTCCACAAGTAACAGCACAGCAGGCCTCTTTGCACTGTAGTAGTAATACTGAAGGCAGAGACAGTAAAACAGTATTACAGTGTTCTCTATTAACACTTGGCAAAAACAAGAATACTTACCTCTTCTGAAATAACCTTCAAAACAAAAATGTAAACCCATAACCTTACACATATTTTACACATTTTCTCCAATTTCTGGAACTATTCTGCTATCAATTACAAACACACATGTACTTTCTTTCTCTATTACTACATGGTAATAAATGTAAACATCCCTCATATTTATATGGTGATTCGGAGTCTATAAATTGTTTTAAATATATATTTTATCCCCAGAACCCTGTATGTTATGATTACACAAATACTCACTTTTTTTATGTGTGTACTTTCTACAAGAAATGGCAATTGGTGCTTTTTGTGAAAGGTAGTGTTAATGTAGTTAGTTACCCATAAGACTGTGTTCATTTTTCAAGGGATGTAAGAGTTTGGACTAGATTTCTTAGGAAATACAGTTCCTGCTCTGCTTCAGTTACATTAGCCTATATTGTGGTAGGTGGAACCGCTAAAGATCATTCCTTTGCTAAGAGCAGCCAAAGACAATTATAGAGCTGATTCTAACTTTTGGAGTAATTTGACAGAAAATAGGAGTTAATAAAATATATTCCAAAGATCACCAGCTGAGCACATCTGGTTGGTTATTTGCAGTGCAAGAGCCAGGGTCTAAGAAGAATCTTTTCCTGAGCCTATCCGTATAACTGCTTATAAGAAAGCCAGAGATTCCTTACATTTTCTAGATATCTCAATTTCTAACATCTAAAATTATAAACTTCATTAGATTTCATTGAAAAGATTATGTATAATTTTCTCAGCATACAGTGGGCCTGAATTTAACATTTAGCAAATCAGATATAAAAACTTATTTTCCAGGCAGCCTGGGTAGCTCAGCGGTTTAGTGCCACCTTCAGCCCAGGGTGTCATCCTGGAGACCCGGGATTGAGTCCCACTGTCGGGCTCCCTACATGGAGCCTGCTTCTCCCTCTGCCTGTGTCTCTGCCTCTCTCTCTGTGTGTCTCTCTCATGAATAAATAAATAAAATATTAAAAAAAAACCTTATTTTCCCTACTAATTATTTAAGAGTGTGAATGTGGGGTGGCTGGCTGGCTCAGTCAGTAGAGTGTGGGGCTCTTGATCTCAGGGTCCTGAGTTTAAGCCCCATGCTGGGTGTGGAGCCTACTTAAAAAAAAAAAATGTAAATACAACTTTCCTCAATGTGTAAAATGTTTTCACTTAATGTGGTATCGAGTTAATTTTCAACAAATATTTACTAAATATCTCTCATTATAAAAGACCATGTAGGAGACAGAAAGATGGCTAAGACATGGTGCTTGCCCTTAAGGAACTTACCCCAAACTAGTATGTGCATCTCTTGGTGAAACAATCTAAAAAGCATAACTGTGCTAAGAAAATAACCACGAAAATTTCATTTTTTTTAACAGAAAGATGAGGGGTGCCTGGGTGGCTCAGTCGGTTAAGCATCTGCTTTCAGCTGGGGTCATGATCCCAGGGTCCTAAGATAAAGCCCTAAGGTGGGCTCCTCACTCAGCAGAGAGTCTACTTCTCCCTCTGCCCCTCCCCATGTGCATTCTCTTTCTCTCAAATAAATAAAATCTTAAAAAATAAGAAAACAGAAAGATGACTAATAAAGTTTTAAAGATAAGAAGTCCACTATTATTTAGGGAGTGGGTTATTTAACTATTTAACAAAAAAAATACTGAATTCTAATAATGGGCAATTAACTTAATGATGACTATCACCAAAACGGTCTTCCTTGTAATTTTAGCAACTGTTTTCTCCCCAAAGAATTTGTGAGTCTATAGACCTAGCTCAAAACTGGGGACTAGTTATTATATACCTGTAATTCCTAAGGAACCAAGATTTTGGGCCTTCTCAGTATCCTCTCACTTGCAGGATACAAACAAAACACTGACTTGCATGAGATGGCTTTCTTTCACTATTCTAAAACACAGTGAAAGGGTCAAGAAAAGAAAGAAAAATGAAGAAGGTTGTGAATAACTCTCCCACCAGATAACCTGAGGTTAAATAACTTGGCAGTTATAGCATTAAAGGCAGATTAATAATACTACATTTCTGAATTTATTACCCACATGATCTTTTTACACACACCTAATATTTTAAACTAAAAGGTCCTACTGTTTGTAAATTAACACTCCCAGGGCTTTCTCCTCTCTGTACTTTTGCCCATTTTATACACTTGATCTCTAACACTGGCTCCCTCTTTGCTCAATTTCCACTTAACTAATTTCCATGACTACCCGTTCTGAATGTCCTTTAAAGGCTGAGCTCCTCATAGCCAATGCATGTGGGTAATATTCAGTATTTCTCTCTCACTTGCCCTCTGTGAGCATTTACCATTCTCATGGTTGATATAACAAAATAGTTCTTATCCTCTTTGTGGTTTCCTCTTCCTTCACTGGTTACATGGTATGCTCCACTCTTTGCTCTTCTTATCCTGCATGCTTAGTCCCAGCTTATCTCATACATGTCCATGGAGAGAACTCCCAAATCTGTATTTCTAGACCAGATCTTTTCCTGAGTTCCTGACCTACAGGACATCTAGATTAGACATCCTGCAGGTAACTCAAATTCATAGTCATTAAAAATGAATTTTTCATTTTCTCCCCACTCCTTGCATTTGTCTCTCTTAAAAACAGACAAAAGCTCCTACTTCTCTCCTCCCTGTATCTTCTGTCAATAACTTGTCTCCTGTATTTTCCATACTAAAAAAAATCTCAACTCTTCCCTCTCACCTTTCATATAATTACTTACCAAATCCCATAAATTCTCTCTCCATCAAGCCTCAATACCATTACACTGGCCTAGTGATACCTGATTTCTCAGCCAGATTATTTATTTATTTATTTTAAAGATTTTATTTATTTATGAGAGAGAGAGAGAGAGAGAGAGAGAGAGAGAGAGAGAGGCAGAGACACAAGGCAGAGGGAGAAGCAGGCTCCATGCAGGGAGCCCAATGTGGGACTCGATCCCAGGACTCCACGATCACGCCCTGGGCTGAAGGTAGTGCTAAATCGCTGAGCCACCCGGGGCTGCCTTCTCAGCCAGATTATTAAAATAACTTCTAACTATCTCTAACACCACAACTCATTTTCTATTCCACTATTACTAGAGTGTTTTTATTTTTTATAACATTAATTTCAGGTTTACAACACAATGATTTGATATCTGTATATACTACAAATGGAGTAATGTTTCCAAAGTAGATACATGAATACGTTCTGCCCTAAATGGTCCCTTGATGCCTACAGGATAAACTTAAAACTCCTTTGTATGCCACACAACGCGTTCCATGATTTTGTCTTTACCTGGTTCTCTGGCTTCATCTTCCTGATCCCAGTGCTCTAGCTAAGCTTAGTAATTTCCTCAATGTGTCCTGTTGTTCTCTGCAACTATGCCTATGCATGTATTCCCTGGACACAAGCTGTCCCCAACTTCACATGGAACCAGGACTTGGTCTTCAAGTCCCTAATCATGTGTTACCTCTTCTACTGAACTCTTCCCTAATAACCCTTCAAAAGCAAAGATGATCACTCTCAACTTTGTAACATCCTAGACTTTAATTATGTCATTTCTATCTTTATATCTTCCAAAGCAGGATTGTTTAGTTATCACAGGTACTCAGGTTTACTAAATTACTTACATAACATTTCTTTTTTTGATTTCACTTCTGGTAGAAGTATTTTCTCCTTTCCTAAAAGCACCTTATTTATCTCTTAGGCAATTAAGCACTTCTAAACCTTATGCTAACAGCTATATTAATAAATATTTTACTTCCCTCACTACATCTAAGTTCTCCTCAGACCTCTATGGACATATCTGTTTTATCCATCTATCCATTTATCAGCACGATATCTTGCATACTTTGAATTATGTTAGAAAAAAAAAAGGAAAAAAGATAAACATTAATATGCACACTTGTGTGAATAAACACTGTTCTGAACTGGGGGTAAATAAGTGATTAACTAATTTCATGGGCTGTCACTGTACATATACAAGTTCAATAAAACAATTCTTAGGGCACTTGGCTGGCTCGGTCATGAGTTACAGTCACTTGGCTGTAACTCTTGATCTCCGGGTCATGAGTTCAAGCCCCATGTTGGGTAGAGAGATTATAAATAAATAAAAACTTAAAAAAAAAAAAAAAACAACAATTCTCAGTGGCTAAAAAAAAACCAGAAAGACTTGGAATTTCTGTAGTAAGCAATTGTAGGAACTAAAAAATACTTTAAAAATCCCTGCTAATGAATAAAATCACTTGGTAGACACAGGTTCCACATGAAATATAAGATAACTAAACATGTATAGATAGTCATACATATACCTAGCCAGTGTTTACGGAATAAAGATCACAAAATTGAAGCTGCCAGATATTTATGTCATATCCTTTCCTGAGTCTAATTCCATTACACCAGATTTCCCCCTGGGATTGTCTCACTTCGGATAAGCAACTGAAGCAGCCACAAATGAAGTTACTATTCCCAACTTCATCAGCAGCATCTGTTATTTCAACGGAAACTTTTGAAATACATACAATGCCACATGCAAATCCCCTGACGGTTGAGCTACTTTATTCACTTGCATTCTTCTCAAACTGCTCTTTATTTCTGTCTCTTATTTATATCTTTCCATTTAACATTGGTCACAAAACCATTTTAAGTCATTAAAATGTTGTGATGTATAACTGGCAATAGTTTAAATAAAACAAATTTATATAGAACAATTTGCAAGTTAGGCATCAAATTGTTCCTCTTATTTTAAATCATATTAAATTTACCAGAAACAATCTATATTTTTAAAGTGTATAAACGATAAATGGGGATTTAGCTCTTCTTTTTTTAGAGTTAGAGGAGGAAGAAGAAAGAGGAAATAAATACAGGTGCTTAGCACAGGGTTATACAGAGCTCTTGCAAAGTTATCTCCACATAAAGGCTTTTCTATTATCTCAAAGAGACACACAGACAGAGCCACATACAGGGAGTTCTCTCTCATTTCCCAATCCCTTCAAAAGATCTGTCAATGAACTACCTGATTAAGAAGTATTTATTTAGAAATAAAAAAAACCTTGTATTAAACAAAGTGACAAGAAGAGAAAGGGAAAAATTATCAACAGAAACAATACGGGAGGATTATGGGAGCTATATTTTCTTCTTTTAGAGGTATCTACTATGGGAGCTCAGTGGCTGAGCATCTGCCTTTGGCTTAGGGCATGATCCCGGAGTCAGCTTCTCCCTCTGCCTAAGTCTCTGCCTCTCTGTGACTCTCATAAATAAATACATAAAATCTTAAAAAAAAAAAAAAAAGGTATCCACTATGGTGCTTGTTCCCCACTCCCATCACCCCCACAAAAGACAAAAAAGGAAAATAAACCATGGACATTTGAAGTATTTGTAAAATGACAAGCATGTATATAACATGTAAATTCAATCAAGATGCTACTTTACAAAAGATACGGTCAGTTTCTAGAGAAGGCTTAACAGCTATATAAATTTGGTAAGTGCTATAATAATAATCTGGAAACCATGTCTTTCAATCATCCTTCTAATTCTGTTTTACACTTCCTAGTCTCCTTCCTAAGTCTATTTTGTTTTCTTTACCTATCATTAACTTTGTGTATAAGCACATGCATTTTCTTCAATATCTGATTTTTTATTCACTCCCTCCTTGGTAAAATAAGTCACTCCACAACAATTCATTTTTATTATACTGGGGGTCATATTTTCTTTGAATCTTTCCCCAAATCTTAAGGCCAAACATGTCCAGGCTTACATTTATAATTGCCTACAGGATATAACACAGATGATTATAGGTCATTGCAAACATAACACATCCAAAGAAAAGCTCATTTTCACAACCACAATTGAAACTGGCTCAAATACTTTCTTCCTTGTTGTTATTAATGGCTCAAAATGTAGATTTATTTTCATCTTAACCCAATGCTTCATTCTCATTATCCAAACTGGCCAGGTCTTACCATCCTATAGTATCTCCCTATAAAATGTCTTTCTAAGCCAATATTCTGGTTTCCCTCCAGTCATCACTGTTAGTTCCTCACCTCAAATATAGATGTCCCTGTGCTTTCAACTTCATTTGATACGTACCAGCAGCTAGATTTTCTCATTAAAGGGATAATTTCATATTTTATTATTAATTTTTATCAAAGTAATATCTGCATATGGTTTTCAAAGATCTAATACTAAAAAAGCATATAAAATAGCAGTTCTCTCCTCCCTATTTTAGCTCACACTTCTTCAGAGGCAAACACTTTCGAGTCTTTAGCTATTTCTTTTGGTATTCATCTGGATATTTCTAAATAATGTTCCTTCTGCTCCTGACAGATTTATCTACTTTTTAAACATATTTTTATTTGAGAGCAAGAGAGAGAGCGAGAGAGAGAGCGAGAGCACAAGGAGAGGAACAGAGGAGCAGAGGAAGTGAACCTTAAGCAGACTCCCCACTGAGCCCAAGCAGGGCTCAATCCCAGGACCCTGCGATCATGACCTGTGCCGAAATCAAGAGTAGGATGCTTACCTGACTGAGCCACCCAGGTACCCTTGGATTTATCTATTTTACACATTAGTATCTAAATTCCTAATAAAGTAAAAGAGTATTTGCTTTCTTATGACAGTCTATCTCAATTTCTTCTCCCTCCATCCTCTTTCTCAGGTTAAGGTAAAATTCATCCTATGACCATGTAGTAGTAGTATGTTGTTTCCTTTCTTATACATTGCTTTAATTTTCCTGTATTTAATACCAGCCTACTTGTTTCATTTACTTAGCCTGAAAAGTCTACTTACCATGCTAGCCACTAGCACCTTGTCTCTCTAAAAGGCCAATGTTGTGCTCACTTCGGCAGCACATATACTAAAATTCGAACGATACAGAGAAGATTAGCATGGCCCCTGCGCAAGGATGACACGCAAATTCGTGAAGCATTCCATATTTAAAAATAAAATAAAAGGCCAATGTTTAGTCCTCCTGATATTCCAGGATTAGGAAAGTGCCTGCTGCATTATAATAGTCATCACCAATCATAAGGGTACAGTGGACTCATTTAATAATTTATCTCACAAATAATTTACAGAGAAATAAAGAGATCGTGAATAAGAGTTTTATTAGAATTCCTAATAATTTAAAAATGGCAAAACAAATTTTTATTTCACATACTCCTATTTTTGAAGCTAAACATACCTGAAATGGGCAACATCGTGAAATATTACCAACTATTCATTGACTATCATCTATGACCTTGAAACACATTCATTTTGTAAATATTAAATCGGATCTCAAATACATCTCTTCTTTGCTCCACAGTTGCAAAACATTTTCACTTTTCCATTTATAAACACAAAATGATCAATCCATTAGTTTTTTTTCCACTTCACCATCATCTATTCCCTTCCAGTCACTTCTGTATAGACATCTGCCTTTAGTGATTGCTTGAAACAAACCATATCAAGAGTATTTTGGTATAAAAATACCATAAAATATGAAATAATAGTCACATGTCTTTTTATCAAAGCAGGATGTTACAGATTCTCATCATAAAATATTGTGTGGTAAAGAACTTCCTGCTGAATGACTAACCAGATGAGAATACCCTATTTCCTTTTTTGTATCTAGAAATACATTCATTCATCAATTCTGAAGTTTGACAAAATTCATCTATAATATCATCTGAAAAAATCTTAGTCTGAGACTTTACTTAAAAAAACAAGTCCTTTTCCCATTGCCTGACATCGGTAGGGGTCTTGGGGAGAAGTGTGGGTGGCAGAGAACCAGGTAGTGAACAGCTGAGGAAGAGGATTCCAGGGAGAACTTTGTTATAGGCAGAGGCCATCTTCCACCAGAGTCTAGAATCAAAATGTTGGATTTTTGTCAGTTTTTCATTTATGGAAGGAAAATATAAAAGTTCTTATTTCCATTAAAAAAAAAAAAAAAACCCAAGTCCAGCACATCATTAAAGTCTAGGTACTACCATCTGTCTCTTTACAGTTTTGTTATGATTGAGCTAAAAGTTATGAAATGTTTTCCTCTGTTAATTTTCTTCTACTTGCCATTTTGAGCAGAAAACTTAAAATTTTGAATTCTCAACTTTGTTCAATGAAAGCTAAAAAAGATGGTGTCTCCAGACATCTTTCATAAATTCTTGAAAGATAATGTAATACTTTGGACAACATAGTAAAAAGGATGATGAAGACTTATTCCACTATTATATCATCCTTCTAGGCAATTCCATTATTCTTCTGTTTTCATATTATTTTACCATTCTTTAGCATGGTTGGGATAATTGATGAGTAAGGATAAAACTATTCTTAGGATGATGAAATAATAAAATGTTTTAAACTATGGCAAAAATAAGATCACTAGGATCTTATTTTTATGTATCTTAGATTTATAAAAGGATCTAATGGACCCATATAGTAAATCTGAGGTAGTTCTATTCTATCAAGAAAACTAATTTTCTCTCTGTTCTTTAGAAGACTTCTAAGAAAGAAAGTTATGTGACATAAATTATTAGGAATAGTTAGAAATGCGAAAAAAAAAAAAAAAAACCTAGCAAAAAAACCCAAAACAAACCCCTTAACTAAAATCAGGTGTAGTAAGCCTGACAGTATACTGAAAGTTAAACTAAGCATGTGATTATCCCTAACTCTTGCTGTTCATTTAATAAATATTTACTGAGCTACTGCCATATTCCACCACTCTAGGTCCTCAGGATATATCAATGAACAAAATAGAGATTACTGTCTTTGTAGAACTTATATTCTAGCAGGGGAAGAGAGACAACAAATAAAACATAATAAATAAATAAATGATATATGTTAGCAGTAAAAAGTACTTTGGAAAAAAGAAAAGTAGAGCAGTGTAATGGGAACTGGTAGTGTTGGGTAGAAGTTACAACTTTACATAGAGTGGATAGAGTAGACCTCGCTGATATATATAAGCAAAAACCTAAAGGAGATAAGGAATTAGCCACATGCTTCCAGGGTAAGAGCATCCCAGGCAGTAGCAAGAGGAAAAGCAAAGTCCTTAAGGTAGAAATATTTGCAATGTGTTTGAGAAATAGCAGAGGGGCCAGTGTGGCTACAGTACAGTAAATAAGGGGAAGAAGTCAAAGAAGGTCAAAGAAGTATGGGATACCAGATTATGAAGGGCCTTGTAGGCCTTCTAAGAATTCTTGCTTTTATTCTGAGTGAAATGGGTAGTCAATGGAGGGAGATGAAGCAGAGAGCAATTAGTTGGCTACTGCAAGAATTCTGTCAACAAATGATAATACCTCTGACCAGGATGGTAGCAGTGGAGGTACTAAGATAAGAAGTAAAAGAATCCTGAATATATTCTGAAGGTAGAGCCAACAAGATTTCCTGATAAATTAGATGTGAATATAAGAGAAAAACCAAGTACAAGGATGACTCCCAGGTTTCTGACCTGAGCAACTAAAAGGATAGAGTTAATGCAACTGAAAACTGCAAATGAACACGTTTTAGGGTAAAGAGGAATTCAGTTTCGGACAGATTGGATTTGTGATATCAGACGTCCAAATGATGATGTTGAGGAAGCTATTAGTCTTACCCTAAGAAGACAGATCTGTAGCACCTGGATGGCTCAGTTGGTTAAGCGTCTGCCTTGGGCTCAACTCATGATATCAGGATCCTGGGATAGAAACCCTGCCTCAGGGATCCCTGGGTGGCGCAGCGGTTTGGCGCCTGCCTTTGGCCCAGGGCACGATCCTGGAGACCGGGGATCGAATCCCATGTTGGGCTCCCAGTGCATGGAGCCTGCTTCTCCCTCTGCCTATGTCTCTGCCTCTCTCTCTCTGTGACTATCATAAATAAAACAAACAAACAAAAAACAATACAGGCAAACCTTCTTTATTAAAAAAAAAAAAGAACAAAAAACCCTGCCTCAGGCTCCCTGCTTAGTGCAGAGTCTGCTTCTCCCTCTCTGTCTGCCCCTCTCCCCTGCTCATGCTCTGTCTCAAGTAAATAAATAAAATCTTAAAAAAAGAAAGAAAAAGAAAAAAGGAAAACAGATCTGAACTGGAAATATAAACTTGCCAATTGCAGCATGCAGATGTTTAGAACAGGCCCGAGTGACAGTACTAAGGGACTGAGTGCATATAGGGAAAGAAGAAAGAGGAGCAAGGGCTTTAGGAAGGAGTCAGCAGTGAAGGGGGAAGAAATCTGTTGGGAGGGAGGGTGAACTCCCTGAAAGCCAATTAAAGAAAAAGTATTATTACTTATAGGGAGTGCCACTGAGAGGTCAGGGTAAGATAAAGGCTGAGAACTGTCTCTTGGATTTATTAGCAAAGTCCTTGGTGATCCTGACAAGAGAAGCCCAGATGAAGCAGTGAGGCAAAACTCAACTGAATTGAAGATAATTGGAGGAGAGAACCTAGGCAGACAACAGTTTTTTTTTTTTTTCTCAAAGATTTTATTTATTTATTCATGAGAGACACACACAGAGAGAGAGAGGAGACATAGGCAGAGGGAGAAGCAGGCTCCATGCAGGGAGCCCGATGTGGGACTCAATCCCCAGACTCCAGGATCACGCCCTGAGCCAAAGGCAGACACTCAACCGTTGAGCCACCCAGGTGCCCTGGCAGACAACTGTTTGAGTAGTGTGATCACAACAGCAATATTCATTTATAACTTGGAACCCTATTACCTTAAAACTTCTACCTTCTAACATGGCACCAGATGACTCAGTATGTAAGGGAGAATTTGGATATTGCATGGAAAACAAGCCCCACAAGCAAGCTACTCAAGTTTCAATTTAGCTCCAGAAAGATTGGATTTAAAGAATTTGTCTTTAAATCCAATACACAAGTATTTACGAATGTATCTATGATAACTATTACTCAAAGATAAAGATTCCCATAGAACAAGCAAGAAGTTATGGAGCATTAGAAATTATTACATAAAACTCTGAGTTCAAAGGAAAATACACTTTAAAAAACTTATCCTAGTTGACAGTATAGTTTTACACAAATGTTCATCCTGATTTTTGAGGAAATTAATATTAGTGTGCAGCATCTTCAAAGAAAATATATGTAATACATACAGAATGTTTCTTTTTGAATCCCAACCAAAGACCATTCTTGAGGAAGAAAATCAAAACTTTTTTTTACACTTATATCACAGATGAAAAAGATGAGGTTTATGTGAAATTTTTTTAAAGTAGGCTCCCGAGGCTTGAATTCATGACCCGGAGATCAAGACTTGAGCTGCTTTAAAAAAAGAAAAAAAAAAAAAAGACCTGAGCTGATAGCAAGAGTCAAATGCTTAACCAACTGAGCCACCTAGCCTCCCCAAGGTTTACGTAAATTTTGAAATTATTTGTTTAATGTCACAAAGCTGGAAGATTGGAGACTCACTTCCAAATCATGCTCTTAACGAATATGCTATTGTCACCTCTACATTATTTTTTTAAGTCTCTAGTTTGTCAATAATAAAGTTGTTATGGAGGGACGCCTGGGTGGCTCAGCGGTTAAGTGTCTGCCTTCAGCCCAGGGTGTGATCCTGGAGACCCAGGTTCGAGTCCCACATCGGGCTTCCTGCATGGAGCCTGCTTCTCCCTCTGCCTCTGCCTATGTCTCTGCCTCTCTTTCTGTGTGTCTCTCATGAATAAATAAATAAATAAAATCTTTAAAGAAAAGTTGTTATGGAAAATCTCTACAATAGTATAATTTTTTATGCAGCACATGGCAACTACTTATGAAACAACTGGTTGAATTTCAAATTGTGCTATTCCGCTTTTAACATAGGATTATATTCTGATATGAATAATGGTAATATCTGAAGAGCAGTATTAGTTTTCTATTTAGAGAATGGTGACTGAGGTTTCATAAAAATAATGTCCCAGCTTTAAAAAAATTTTTTTAAAGTCTTTATTTATTTATTCATGAGAGACAGAGAGAGGCAGAGACATAGGCAGATGAAGGAGAAGGAGGCTCCATTGCAAGGAGCCCAATGTAGGACTCGATCCCAGAACTCCAGGATCATGCCCTGAGCCGAAGGCAGACGCTCAACCATTGAGCCACTCAGGTATCCGAATGTCCCAGCTTTCTAACTATTTAACTTGAGTCTATAATAGGGGTCAAGAATTATTTTCTTTTTATTCTCTAGTGTATCTCTTTAACCTGCATGGTGTCTAGCACATAGTAGGAGCTCAATTAATATTTAACAAATGAAATTCGAAGAATTGTGATTTCCTAAAAAAGATGTCAGTTGGGGGTGCCTGGATGGCTCAGTCAGTCAAACCTCTGACTCTTGGTTTCTGGTCAGGTCATGATCTCAGGGTTGTATGATCAAGCCCTGTGTCAGCGGGGAGTCTGCCTAAGATTCTCTCCCTCTCCCTTTACTGTTCCTCCCACTCATGTGCACATGCACTCTCTCTCTCAAATAAAATAAATAAAATCTTTAAAAAAAATGATGTTAGTTGTTTTTACTAATCTTTAAAAATCAATTACCATTTATCTACCACACTGGTTAGCTCTTACTTCTATTTATGTAAGCATCAACTAATGAGTATTTGATTGATTCGTAGCTTACTTAACTAGCACCATATATATACAATTTTGATTTTTATAAAATAGCATCCAAGAACAATGTAGCCTTTAATAGGTCATATGGCATATCTGATTAGCTCTACTTCCCCAAATCCTGCTCTTAACTTACAATGCTATAACTTATCTGCAGTAGGACCAATATTGAAAAATATGAGAGGAATGAAAAAAGACAAAAACAAACAAGAATGAAAGAGACAAGAAAAAGTCAGAAAACAGAACAAGAAAAAGTGAAAGAGAGAAATGATATTTTTCCCTAGCTTTACTGAGGTAAAATAGACAAATAAGAGAAAAATGATTTTTAAAGTAACATCTCAAAATAAAAGAGAAGCAGTTTATTGTAGAAGTAAACATGAGATATGAACGGAGACCCAGGTTCTTCCAAAACATACCGAATAATTTTGTACTAACCATTTTCTCTCTCTAGATTTCAATTTCTCATTTGTGAGCATGAATCAAACCCCTCATGATCTTTAAGATAAATTCCTATCCCCTCCTCCCCTCAAGAATCTACTCAAATGGTACCTGCCCCTTCCAAGTCCCTGGACAGAAACTTATCCCTCTGTATTATTTGCTCTGTGAATTCTAGTGTTTCACAAAATCTCTGTAAATTCCTATCTACGCTACAGAGAAAGATACACTTAAGAAACTTTGAGTAATAAAAGTTTAAAATAAAAAAGGGTTTTAAAAAAATTAAATCCTGAATTTGTAAATAGAAATGTAAATTAGTAATGTATGTGAAATATTTGTTAGATACGAAAATACTTCATATCCCACCCCCCGACCCCGGAAATACACAATACCCTCCACCTCAGAAAAAGACTAGGACTATTTATAATCTCTATGCAGTATGCACTATTGAGGCCTACTAGGCAGGGTTAAAGCTGGATTTTCAACAAGGCTCACAAGTCCTGAGGTTAAATACACATGAATTAAGGATGTTTAATCCAACTCAAGATACCATCTTTTCATATTTAAAGCAGCTTCTCTTAAACAGGAAAAATACAAAATACATGAGCTGCCCCCTGACAGTAAAGCTCCTGCAGAGGTAACATAAAGGTCCATTTCTTTTTAAGCATTTAAACTCATAATGTGTTTACTCTCATTTCCAATACATATAATAATAGGTCCTGCTAAAACCAGAATACTTCTATGGTGCAAATAAGCTGTAAAAACAAAAAAAATTTCATAACTTTAAAACTGTAACAAACATCATTACTTAAATATAATTAGGACCAGCTACATAAAATGAGAGAACGGTATAGGTTTTTTGGGGTGTGTGCATAAACACACATAAATCTGTATATACACAGAGAAATAAAACAGTTAAACAGTTTCTACCTGTTTTTGTGTACTCCCTTTCAGATATTGTTCCCCTAGAGTCTTGGCCTCTGTTGCTGTCTAACTTGAATTCACAAAACTCAATGGCTCGTGGTTTTCAAAGCTTAGGACTACGTTTGCAGAACAAAGTCGCTTTCTCTCTCTCTCTCTTTTTTGGTGGGTACAAGTATGGGGACCACAGGAACAGTTAAATTCATGGCATGGCTGGTCTACCACACAGTCGGGGGAATTCTTTAAATAGAGCCTGTCACTCTCTTGGCCCATCAATGGGATTTCCTTCTCAAACTGCTGATTCGTTCAGGTACACAACAGAGGAAATTTCAGTTAACCTTTGTTTCACCCCAGGGAAAAATCTGTCTGAAAGTATAAAATGAATAGATTAAAAAAAAAAAAATAAGCAGCTCAGCCACAGGACCATTCTCCCTGTGTTCACTGCAGCTTAAGTTAAACAGTAAAAAGGGACAGTGGAATGTTTCATTCCCAGTGGAAAGTTCAAGCACAATCTATAACCTGGGAATCTAGCAGGTCACAGTTTATTTGATGATAAGCCAATCCAACTGTCCCTTCTGTTTAATAAACCTAAACATTCCCCTTTTGATAATTTTATTCAAGTCAGGATTATTTTTCTCTTGTATCACCATTACTACTATAATCTGATTGAGGTATCTATAACACAATTGCATTCTCAAATTTATAAACAACAAAAAAAGTATCTCTCAGGAATATTTTCAAATAAAATAATGGGGGCAGGGGAAAAGTAGGGATAGAATAAATCAGCAAGCCCTGTTAAATTCTAGTATTCATTTCAAAATAAAAATTCAGGTGGTGAGGGACAACAGAAAGGAGCCCACTTTTCCCTCATAAAGTTATCTGTTTTTAAACAATTGGAATATTTGGAGATACTACAGTTAGATTGAGTCATGTGAAAACTTGGAATGGGGAGTAAAAATTTGTTTTTCCTTAGAATCAAGCTAATTCATATATATATATTTTTTGAGCAATAAATACAAATTTTAGGATATGGTAGATAAACATTGGCTACCTAGTCTTTACTCCTCCCAAATAATTTCTGAACCCCACGGAATAGGAAAATCATGTTCTATTCATGCTTTTTATACATATTATATTATAATTTATATATATTAACTGCAAGCGGCTAGGACAGCTTTTACAAATAACACCAAGATGCATTTTGTTTCTGGGACCAGTATCATTTTCATAAGAAAAAAAATAATTCAAGGTCTTTGTGCTCAAATTTTTTTAACAACTTTTCTTGTGTGTGTGGTAAAATATATACAACCTAGTATTTACCACCTTAACCATATTTAAATGTACAATTCAGTGGCATTAAGTACATTCATATTTTGTGCAACCATCACTATCATCCATCTCCAGAACTTTATTTCATTTTGCAAAACTGAAACTCTATATCCTTCAAACAATATTTTACCAACTTCTGATATAGAACTTGAAAGGCACTTTCTTGATTTACTGACAAGGTCTCAAAGTCCTGAAAGTGGAGCTGATGTTGAGAGTATCATATTTTATTCTGAAGAGATTGAAACATACTTATCACACAGCTTGCTCAAAGGGCTTAAGACAGAGAAAAAGAGATGCTTGAAAACTGGAAAGTTAGAACTCTGTAACCTTAAGAACCATACACCAGAATAGGGACAAAGTACATGTCTTTATTAAAATGCAAGACCTTATGGCACCTAGGTGGCTCAGTTGGTTAAGCAGTTAAGGGCTGCCTTCAGCTTGGGTCATGGTCCTAAGGTCCTGGGATAGAGCCCCATGTTGGGCTTCCTGCTCATGGGGGAGTCTGCTTCTCCCTTTCTCTCTCCCCCTGGCTTATGCTCTCTCTCAAATAAATAAATAAACAAACAAACAAATAAATAAATAAAATCTTTAAAAAATAAATAAAATGCAAGACCTTAAATGCAGACTATTAAAGAACATTTACCTATATTTGCATATTTTAATAAACAAGAGGGTCATAATTCAGCTTTTAAATGAGACTAATTACAATTACATGTAGTAAAAGATGTACTTAAGAGGAAATAGGGATGCCTGGATGGCTCAGCAGTTGAGCATCTGCCTTTGGCTTGGGTCCTGATCCTGGGATCCAGGATCGAGTCCCGCATTGGGCTCCTCGTGGGGAGCCTGCTTCTCCCTCTATCTATGTCTCTGCCTCTCTCTCTCTGTCATGAATAA
Source organism: Canis lupus dingo (assembly GCF_003254725.2). Taxonomy (NCBI): domain Eukaryota; kingdom Metazoa; phylum Chordata; class Mammalia; order Carnivora; family Canidae; genus Canis; species Canis lupus. The sequence goes on along the minus strand of NC_064253.1, from coordinate 53,074,421 downwards.
ATAAATAAAATATTTTATTTTATTTATTTATTTTTTAAGATTTTTATTTATTTATTCATGAGAGACAGAGAGAGAGACAGAGAGAGAGAGAGAGAGAGAGAGAGAGGCAGAGAGACAGGCAGAGGGAGAAGCAGGCTCCATGCAGGGAGCCTGATGTGGGACTCGATCAGCCTGATTGGGACTCCAGGATCAGGCCCTGGGCCGAAGGCAGCCGCTAAACCGCTGAGCCACCAGGGAGTCCCAATAAAATATTTAAAAAAACACACACACAATATAAGACCTAAATAATATTTTGTAGTTTTCTCCCTGAAAATCTGTTTTCTGTACCAGCTTGCAACCATACACAAATAGAACAGCCCCTTCCCCTCTCTAGTTACTGTCCTCTAAAAACGTAAGTCTACTCTGTTCCTTGTTTTTAGGACAGGATTTCTAATAGGAAATCCTCTAAAATAAACCCATCAAAACATTGAAAACAAAGATAAAAATAAAATAATTATTTTAAGAAATATTAAGACTAAAAGTATATGGATTAAAACTGGCAGAAATGCTTCGATGATAGTTAGAATGAGAGAAGATTCTGAAGTCATTCAGAGAAGACTGAATAACAGAATGATATACAGAAGTAACAATACTCTGAATAGTCTGAGTCATAAAGTCCAAATAAACAGGTGATAAAAATTCAAGAGAGAACTCAACATTGATTCCTAAGCCAGGGTGAGATGGAACTGAAGGCAGATGAGATGAGGTAATGGTAGAAATGTTGGTTTAGAGAAAGAGGCCAGCAAAAGAATCTAACAGCCTTTTAAGGGATCACTGAGTGGCTCAGTGGTTTGGCACCTGCCTTTGGCCCAGGGTGTGATCCTGGAGTCCTGGGATCAGGTCCTGCATTGGGCTCCCTGTGTGGAGCCTGCTTCTCCCTCTGTCTCTGTCTCTCTCTCTGTGTCTCTCATGAATAAATAAATAAAATCTTAAAAAAAAAAAAAGCCTTTTTAGAATGTTCCCAGTATGCTGGAAAAGATACTGATTTTTTGATCTATAAATTATTGGCTTTATGGTCTATAAATGTCAATTAGGCCAAGACTATTATCTTGATCTCCTATGTCCTTACTGATTTTTAAAAATCTAGTATTTCTATAAATTACTGAAAAAGGAACAGAAAATAGAAAATAGCAAAACAGAAAATCTCCAATTATGACTGTGGACTTATCTCTTTCTCTAATCCTATGAAATTTGTGTATTTTGAAGTTCTGTTTGATTCTTATGCCTTTCCTGAAGACTCGTTCCTTTAATCTTTTTGAAATGTCCTTGTTTATCTCTGGTGCTACTCTGTCTCAACGATTACTTACCTGATAATATCATATCATATTAACTGGACCATTCCAGTTTTCACATGCCTATTACTCTTTGCATGCTTTATCTTTTCCATCCTTAAAAATTTTCTCATCTTTGAGTCTCTTTTGACTATGTACAATTTTATCTTTCACCGATTTAAGGAGCTCTCTCCCATTATCTCTTTAAATATATTATCACATTTTCTTTCTCCTTTCCTTCTGGAACTCCAATGCTATGTATTAGGTCTTATAATATTGTTCAATGGATCACCGAAGCACTGCTTTTTTATATTTATTTTTTTAATATATTTTCTTTCTGTTTTTCAGATTGGATAATTTTGGTCTTCAAGTTCACTGACATTTTCAATCTGCTCATCCAGTTAACTTTTATTTCAGCTAATGTATTTTTCATCAGTTCTAGAATTTCTATTTAGTTCTCTTTTATAGTTTCATTTCTTTAAGTTTCATTTCATTTTCTTCATTTCATGTCTGTTATTTCATTATATGAATATTTTATACACATGAACATAGTCAAAATAACTGCCTTAAAATCTTTATCTGCTAATTCTGGGACGCCTGGGTGGCTTAGCAGTTTAGCACCAGCCTTAGGCCCAGGGTGTGATCCTGGAGTCCCGGGATCAAGTCCCAAATTGGACTCCCTGCATGGAGCCTGCTTCTCCCTCTGCCTGTGTCTCTGCCTCTCTCTTTCTCTGTGTGTCTCTCATAAATAAATAAATAAATAAATAAATAAATAAATAAATAAATAAATAAATAAATCTTTAAAAAAAAAATCTTTATCTGCTAATTCTAACCCCTGGGTCATCCCAGCATCAGTGTCAACTGACTGCTTTCTTTTGAACATGGATCAAATTTTCTGGTTTCTTCATATTTCTGGTGATTTTCAGTTGCATCCTGGACTTTGTAAATGATGCTTGTAAACTATGGATTCTGTTATGCTCCTCTAAAGACAGTTTATGTCAAGGATCAAAAATTTGGCAAACGCTTCTATGCATAATTTGGGCTTCTCCCTCTGTGAATTCCCTTTCACTTTCCAGCTGCTGTAATAGCCTCCCTTTTCTGATTCCTAGAGCCAGTTAAGACTGAATTTCTTTCTGGGTTCTAGCCACTCCCATGTTATACCAATTAGTTACTGCTCTCAGGCAAAAAAACATAAAAACAGGAAACTCATCTAATGCTATTTCTTTTTTCCAAGTGTTGACTCCCTACCAGTCTCTGCTGGCTTTTGGTTGGTCTCTAGTACCTTCAGATATTTTATGCTTTTATGTATTAAAGTATGTTTAAAGTGATATATATGTATGTAAATTTGTATTTTATATGTAACAGTTACAGTATTATTTTGTCCAGAGTATTATTATCTTTGGGAAGGCTGGCCCATTGTGAACAATTCTGTCATTACCAGAAGCCAGAACAATTCTGCCATTATCAGAACTCTGGGATTGGCATTTTTAGTATGGTGTTATAACCTTAAAAAAAGAAAAAACAAGAAACAAACTTCCTCTCTTCTTTTTAGCTTCTTTCAGCCAACTATTGAGTCTATACTTCTCAGTGCTCTGTCCCTTTCATCTAGCATAGGGTTTGATATATAATAAGAGGTATACTCTATAAATATTTGTTGAATGAATGGAATGATGGAATAGGGCAAACTGAAAAGCATCAATAAGCATCAGAAAGTTCCTAAGAGAGGCAAAGTACTTTGGGTTGGAGTGATTAGCAATTTCTCATCAACAAACCTTGTTTCTTTCTTGGAAGCAAAAAGATCTACCCTTAGTTTTAAAATATGATGCATTATGTATAGGCTTAGATCATTTTTAACTATAGCTTCTCATTTTCTGGGTAAGATGCTTCAGTCATAAGTTTTATTATTCAAGTGTCCCATATTGAGTATAAATTCTTTTCATCAGAGAATGTTACATTTTAGTTCTCTGGGAAAATTAATTATGATTTACTATTTTAGGCCCCCTTCTAAATTCCTGGGATAATTATATGAGATTCTAATTTCCAAAACATTCATTTGCAAATAGCTCATGAATACTACCCAATTTCCCAAAAGACAATATGAAAATGAGCACCCTAAATGGTGGGGAAGGCAATTAACATCAATTGAAGGACTGCTAGGTGAAAAGCTCTATAATAAATGCTTTATCTCATTTAATCTTCTTAATTACCCTATGACATGGATATTATTACCAATTATTTAAAAGTAAACTAAAGCTCAAAGCTGGCCAAGGTCACAGTAGGTAAGTGGTAGAGAATGAATTCAAATTTGGTAACTTTTGACTACAATGAAATCAAGCACTTCTGTTTATCAAAAAACAAAACAAAATACTCTTATTAAGAGAGTGAAAAGGCAAGCCATGGAGTGGGAGGAGAAATCTACTCAATGTATAAAGATTTCATATCCAGAACATGTAATAACCCCCATAAGTTATTAAGACACATTAAAAAAAAGACTAGAAAAAGACTTAAAAAAAGCCATTCACAAAAGAGGGTATCTAAATGACTAATAAACATGAAAGGTTTAACTTCATTTAGTTACCAGGATATACACATTGAAGCCACAATAAAATATTTCTACTTACCTGCCAAAATAAATTTACAAACACTAACAACATCAAGTATCGGCAAGAATACATACAGAGAGTGGGAATTCTCATACACTGTTGGTTAAAATGTAAATTGGCACATCTTTGGAAAAAGAATTTGTTATCTAGGGGGATCCCTGGGTGGCTCAGCGGTTTAGCGCCTGCCTTTGGCCCAGGGCGCGATCCTGGAGTCCCTGGATCAAGTCCCGCGTCGGGCTCCTGGCATGGAGCCTGCTTCTCCCTCCTCCTGTGTCTCTGCCTCTCTTTCTCTCTCTCTCTCTCTATCAAAAATAAATAAATAAATCTTAAAAAAAAAAAAAGAATCTGTTATCTACTAAAGTGGAGGATATGCATACCACAGGACAAAGCAATTCCAGTTCTGGATATATACATGAAAGAAACACAAAACACACACATTAAAAGCAACACTTTTAGCAACAGACAAAATATCCATTTATAGTGAATCAATAAACTCTGGTAAAGTCATACAATGAAATAATCTGCATCAATTAAAAAACAAAGTAACAAAATGAAACACAGCTACATGTGATATAAAGGAAGGCCAACACATACAAAAATATATATCTTCAGGAGTCCATGAATATATACTTCAAAGAGAGGCAAATCTGGACAATAGCTCAGGGCATATAGCAGTGATAAAACTGTAAAGAAAACCAAGGGTAGTATTATCAGAAAAGTCAAGCTACCTCTTGAAAGAAGGGAAAGGTTATGACCAGGGAAGTGCATAATGAGGGCTTCACTGTGTTTGTAATATCCTATATTTTGACTAGGTGGTGGTTACATGAGTTGTTTGCTATATAATCATTCCTCAGAATAGGTGTTAAATTTGAAAAGAATATACTGGAAAAGACTTGCCCAGCTAGTGCCAAAAATTAGCATAAAGCTCTTATATTTAAGACTACGTGGTCCAGGTATATGAATAGACATGTAGCCCAAGGAAAGACTTGCTTTTATAAACTTGAGGATATAAATGTTGTTCCATTGGGAATAGGTGGTTTATTCAATAAACAAACAGTCCTGAGACAATGCAAAAAAACCAAAATTGGAATTCATCTCTCACCATATTAAAAAAAAAACAACTCCCAAGACTAAGGTTCTAAAAACAGAAAGCAAAAAAATTTTTAATTGTATAAGGAAATATAGAATACATATATTTTATTTCATTTATTTTTATTTTTTAAAGATTTTATTTATTTATTCATAAGAGACAGAGAGAGAGAGGCAGAGACACAGGTAGAGGGAGAAGAAGGCTCCCTGTGGAGAGCATAATGCAGGACTTGATCCCAGGACTCCATGATCACAACCTGAGATGAAGATAGATGCTCAACCACTGATCCACCCAGGCATCCCTTAGAATACATATATTTTAAAATCTCAGAGATTGGAAGGATTTTTAAAGAACAGGCTATTAAGAAAAAGAACAATAAAATGATTACATTAAGATGTAAAAGTTTTACACATCAAATGATATCATTAAGAAACTAATATAGTTGGTAGTTTAAGTAAAATTATATCAACTATAAATTTATGAAGTGGACAGTTTATTATGGTTATAGAAGATAATATCTCTATTCTTAGGAAATATATGCCAAAGCATTTAGGGGAAAAAAGGACAGGCATAATGTATACAGCTTACCCTCAAATGGTTCAGAATTGTGTGTTTATAAATATGGTGTGAGCAAGCACACAAATAATTCATAAGGTAAATGGAATAAAATATAAACAATAAGTGAGCTTGGATAATGGGTATACAAGTATTCTTTGTACTATTTTTATTTTTTGCAACTTTTTGTGTATTTGGAGTTTTTCCAGGTAAAAGGTTTTGTTTCTTTTTTTTTTTTTTAAAGACATCATTAATAAAAATTAAAAAACAAGCCACAGGCTGGCATATAATGCATATAATGAATAAAGGGCTCATATGTAGAAGATAAACAAAATTCCCACAAACTATTAAGGAGGAAATAAAGACAAACATAGGAAAAATGGGCAAAAGACATGAACAGGCAATTAATAGAAAAGATGGAAGAGTGATAGAAGATCTAAAAAACATGAAATAATCTCCAGGCTCACTAGTAATCAGAGAATCAGCAATGTAAACAATGAGATACAACTCCAAAACAAAATTCTGACAACATCAAATACTGGCTAGAAGGTAAGTGAACAAGCACTCATATAATTATACCTGCAGAATACTTTGCAAAATCTAATAAAGCTGAAGACTACCATATGACCAGGTAATTCTACTCCCAGCTATACTTTCTAAAATGAAGGATCAAAGAACTTTTTCTTAAAGGACCAGATGGTAAATATTTCAGGACTGTGGGTCATAAAGTCTCTGAACTTCTCAACTCTGCCACTGTAGGCCCACACTAGTCTTTGATAACACATACACGATGGGCATAATGTTTCATTACATCTGTATTTACAAAACAGGCAGTTGTCCTGGGGGCCATAGTTTACCAATTCCTGCCCTAGAGAAACCCTCATATGTTTACATCAAGAGAGATACATAAAAACATACCAAGTAGCTTTATTTGTAACTACAAAATTTTCCAGAGGTCTAACTGTCCACCAATAAGAGAATGGATACATTAGCGGTACACTTGTACAACTAAATAAAATACAGCAGTTAAAAATGAATGAACTAGAGCTACATATATCAAAATGAATGAATCTTACAAATGTAATGTTGACTGAAAGGAAATTCAGAAATACACTTACAAGATAGTGCTAATTATATAAAGTTTGAAATATCCAAAGTAGTATTATCCATGCATAAAGATATGGTAAAAATGTAAAGAATGCATGGGGCAAAGATAAACTATATTGTTAAGAAACATTAAAAATCAAAAGGCAAGGAAGTGATTACTATAAATTTCAAGGTAATGGATATATCTATGGGGAAGGGGAGAGATGAAGTATGATTGAGAAGGAATGTGCTTCAAGGGGTGGGCAAGGTCATATTTCTTGATCTGGGTTATGGTTACATAGATATTTACATAAATATTCACTTAATAATTTTCCTTACATGTTTTATGAATGCATTTAATAACTTTCAAAAAGGACTCTTACTCCACCCCTAAATTAACAGGAATGATAAACACTAAATTCAACATCATTTGTAGGGTAAGAGTAGGAGGGAGGATTGTAAAGTCAATTTGTTGGCTATATGAAAATATAAATCCCGTTTACTAGTCAAATCACCAGACCCAGCAGTTACTTAGGAAAGTAAATGGTATATCATGGAATTAATAAACTTTAAAGTTTTTGGTTTTGCTTCAGAACTTTTGATACAAAGTATAAGATAAAATCTGCATGAATGACATTTTCCCCCCTGTATAAAATATATATTTTTTAAGATTTTATTTATTTTTTCATGAGACACACACACAGAGAAAGAGGCAGAGACACAGGTAAAGTGAGAATCAGGCTGGAGGGAGCCTAATGAGCCTAATGAGTCCTACTCAATCCTAGGACCCCAGCATCACAGCCTGAAGCCAAAGGCAGATGCTCAACCACTGAGCCACACCAGCACTCCCTTGTATTTTTTGTATAATTCTTTTGTGTGCTCTAATCCTTTAGCTAATTTAGAAAATTTCCAACATACGGAAGTTGAGAAAAGAGTATTAAAAACCCCCATAGATCCAGCTTCAACATTTATTAACTCATATCCAATCCTATTTCATCTATATCCCTAACTAGTGCTCCTGGTCTTTTACTGATTTACTGTTAAGCAAATCCCAGACGTAACATTTCATCTGTAAAAAATTCAGCATACTAAAAAAAAAAAAAAAAAAAGAAAAAAAAATTCAGCATACTATCTCTAAAAGATTAACTTTAAACTTAACTAATACCAATATCATACTTTAAAAAATAATTAAATATTCGTGAGTGTTCAAATTTCCATAATTATCTCATATATATATATATATATATATATGCTTTAAGATCCCCCTAAATGACCACTGTAATAATATCTTTTAGATCTCTCTGAACCTATAGGTTCTCTCTCCCATATTTCTTCTATTCGTTCCAGTTTCCTTGCAATTATTTATTTAAAAAATAATTTACACTGTAGAGTTTTCCACATTCTGGATTCTGCTGATTGTACTGTATCTTCATGGTATAATATTTCTCCTATTCCCTACAAACTGGTTCTTAGAGAGCTAGAAGCTTGATCACACTCAGACTTCATTTATTTATTCTGGCGAAATACCTCTTCTAGGAAAGCACTGTGCTCTTCCTTGAGGACGCAAATAAAGTTTGGTTGTCTCATTTTGTCAAACTACCAGAGTCACTTGTAATTCTTCAAATTTATTATTTCATTAGAAGTTGCAAAAGGGTGGCCCTCAAACTATTCCTTTTTCATTTGGTAGCTCCAATACTTCTTTGAAGGGAAAATTCCCCTCTGAAGAAACCAAACATCCTCTCTTTGGGTGCACCTAGGTACAGTTCATGTGATTGACACTACATGTTAAGTGTTTCTTTAAAATTCAAGTCATACAGAAAAAGTCATCTCTGTTTCTTCAGAATCAAATAGAAGTAAAATCAACGGTGCTTTTCTCCCCTTTTTTGGTTATTGGAAATGACTTTCAGTGACAGCTTCTTTAGAAAGGAGGTGGGGAGTAAAAAAATTTATATTTTGAAGCACGTAAAATTCCCGAGGAGGTCCTTTCAGCACTGTGATTTTATGTGTATGCAGTGCATCTGAATCTTTTCTAATGATGATGTCAAGAACCTGACCATTCTAATAATACAGAGACATTAAATGTTGGAATACCTCAAGTCCCAATCCTAAACATACATTCTATACCAGTACTGTCCAACAGGAACATAATGCAAGTCACAAATGTGAGATAAGTAATTTTAAATTTCCTAGTACGTGCATTAAATAAATAAAAACAGGTTAAATTAATTTTAATAATCTATTTTATTTAGCTCAATATATCTAAAAGACAATTATCAACACATAATCAATATGGAAAATTAATGATATGCTTTGCAATCTTTTTTCACACTGTCCTTAGACTATAATACATCTCAATTCAGATCAATCACATTCCAAGTGCTTAAAACCACATGTAACTAGTGGCTACCATAGCTCTATACTATCTGTTAATAGCAGAAAAGTCTAAATGAGACTATGTTTATAAATCACAGATAAATCTCTCTTGATTTGATCACTGCTATAAATCCAACTGCTGAGGTACCTCAAAGTCAACAAGTTCCTAGCCGAACTCATCCCCCTAAAACTGGTCGCCTCTCAGTGTTTCCTATATTTGCATATGGCACACCCATACAAATCAGAAACCCTCATTTTAGGAGGGCATTGATGATTTTAGAAGTTTTCTTCTGTTTCTCTGCAAATAAACACTTGATAGGTCTGCAACCTATATGTACTTTACCTTATTGACCAGACAGAGATATGTGGTTCATCAGTAAACTCTTATTATAATAGTAGCCTACTTGTTTTGTGAGAACTTTAGAGATACCAAGGATTTTCAAAAAACATTCACAAAGAGTTTGTTACATATTAGATTCTGCACTAAACACTGTGGTGGACAAAAAATCTACAACACAGCTCTTGTTCTGAGGAACTTCCAATCAAGTGAAGGCACAAAGTAACATACACAAAAGGATAAAGACAAAACCAGTACAGGAGAAAATTAAAAAGTTACCTAAAAGGTAGTAAGTACTACCTTACAAGAAATGCTAATAAGGTTCAGAGAAGTAAAGACTTAGATTGATGTGATCAAAGAGGAAATCTACATCTTCAAGAAGATTTAATTTGGTCACTAGGAATCATAAAGACAAAAAAAGGTAAGAGTATTTCTAGCAAGAGGAAATGCTAAAAACAAGGAGCAGAAAATGGAAGAGCAAGGTTTGTTGTAGGTCTGAGTACGTGTTTAGCTAGTATCATGATGACAACAGTAAGCTAAGCTTCTAATAAATTTATTTACTGCTTTATATGGTTTGATGTGCATATTGTAAAGATAACATCTTTGTTATCTTTAACATGTTACTACATAAAAAGCGACCATTTGTTAACAAGTTTATTACTTGCTTTATGATCATGATGCTTATTTTTGCATTTACTTTCCAACATGACAATGTATTTCATAGATACAGGCCTTTCACTATATTTTAGGAAACTGAATGAGAGTTTTTGGATGTGATGTCTTAAAATTTTTTCCATTTAAAATAATAGGAAACAGGCGCTTAGCATAATCTTCAAGCAGAATATCTGATTTTCTTTTTTTTTTTTTTTTTTTTTTTTTTTAAAGATTTTATTTATTTATTCATGATAGTCACACAGAGAGAGACAGAGAGGCAGAGACACAGGCAGAGGGAGAAGCAGGCTCCATGCACCGGGAGCCCGATGTGGGATTCGATCCCGGGTCTCCAGGATCAGCCCCGGGCCAAAGGCAGGCGCCAAACCGCTGCGCCACCCAGGGATCCCAGAATATCTGATTTTCAAGAAGGGTTAGAAATGCTTATATTTATAGTAGGGACTAGGCAAAATAAAGATTAAAATCCTCTGCCAAAGAAATAAGTAGAAATTAAGTGTTTTTCTTGGAATATGGTATAATTTCTTTTCTAAATCTGATGGGACTTGAGAATTAAAATATGCTATCTATTCTTCCTATATGACAGGGTAAAGGAACAAATGAACAGTCATTTTCTGAAGACAGAATAATTATTTTCTTTTTAAAAACCAGGTACCACTAAAGGAACTATCAATAATCGATTTGCCTGTCATACAGGTTCAAAATCAATGAAACCATTTGTTTTTCAATGAGATGAGGTCACTCTCCTATCAAGATTTGACCTTTTACCTTTTGATTAATAACAAATCTTTTAAAAAAAAAGATTTTATTTTTCATTCATGAGAGACACAGAGAAAGAGACAAGGGCATAGACAGAGGGAGAAGCAGGCTCCCCATAGGGAGCCTGATGCAGGACTCAATCCCAGGACCCCAGGATCATGACCTGAGCCAAAGGCAGATGGTCAACTGCTGAGCCACCCAGGTGCCCCACAAATATTATTTTCCAATATATTATCATATCTTCTGGGCAAAAAAATGGGAACATTCCCATTATCTTTGCTATAAAAAAATGGTAGATAACTTTTCATGAACAGAAAGCAGTAAAATCAAATACACTTCTTGTATCATAATTTGATCTCTCAGAAGCACAATTATATATTTCTAGAACTTGTAGGATACATTTTTAAACTACTTAAGGCTTACTGATATTTGGTTTTTGGTTTCTCAAAGCTTTTCTGTAATGAGACTATAAATATCCTATTTATTTGTATGCCTCCAAGAAGGATAGAACAACTCCCATGGCATTTCTGCCAAAATAACATAACTGGAATTTAGTCATGAGGAAACATAAGACAAACCCAAACTGAAAGACATTCTATAAAATAACTGGCTAGTACTCTTAAAAATGTCAAGGTTATTAAAGACAAGGAAAGACTAAGTAACTGTGCCGGATAAAAAGAGACTATAAAGTTATAACCACTAAATGTAATGTATGATCCTAGATCAATCTGGGCCCAGAAAAAGAATGTGACAGACTTGATGAAATTTGAATAAATTCTGGTAGTTAAGAGGATTATATTGTTGTTAATTTTCTGATTATGACAACTGTACTATGGAAGTAAGATGTTAACAATGGGGGAGCTGGGAGGAAGATATATAAAGTTTTTTTTAAGTCTTAACATTATTTTTTTGAGTTTGAAATTATTTTGAAACAAAAAGTTAAAAATAAAGAAAAATCCAGCCAACAAAGTAAGAAAATGTGGGCTGGATGTTTAGAAGTGGAATGTAAGCAATTAAGTGAGAAAGGTAGCCATGGAATCCCAATTTCCCAATGTCAAAAGGCTGCTCTAAGGTTTCTGAGGGAGGGTTTTCTCCTCTGTACTGAGAGTTGTAAACTTCTGCCCTCTGCAGAATACACATGTGCCAGTTATTCTCTTACTCCAGTTTGAGATTTGGTTGTGATGTCTGGACAACTCCATGGTTCCTATGGCTGGTGGTATGACTGAAAATGCTACGTGCAGATGCATGGAGATTTTAAAGTTTGCCTAAGGTTCACAACTATGTTTCTTTCCAATCAGAAAAGCTTCCCAAATTAAAGAACTCACAGGTCTTTATTAGTTTACACATTCTAATCTGAGCTGAAAGATTTTCCTGTCTGAACAGGGTATATATATTGCTCTAAGGACATTTACATAAACTACAAGGTAATAGTCCTTCTTAGAGTTGTGCAACAGTACAGCATTGTTGAGCTCTCAATTTTGCTTTGGGTGCAAGCTACTGGTATTAATGTTTTCTATTATGAGTCCCAAGCAGTATGCTAGGCAGATTCTGTCTTTAGAAAAATGCATGCATTGGTTAGCAGTTTTATTTCACGCCATATAATAGGAAGGATATTCTACCCATATACTCAAAGTTTTCTAACTCTATTATTTGGAATCTACAAAGTCTGTTTTATAAGATGGCGAATTTAACTTGTTCAATGTTAATGATAATTTTGGGACTACAGCTTCTAATATACATTTTACCTAAAAATTATAATAAAGCTATTCTGACATGCCTCTGTAAAAAAAAAAAAAAAAGTCTTAAACATGGCAGTGAAACTTTACATACTAAGTATTTGCATTTGGAAACATTCCGCCTATTTTCTTGGGTGAACTATATAAATGAGATAGGTTAAACCTTTTTAGCTTAAAAACAGAATTAAGTATATTTTCAAAAAAAAAAGAATTAAGTATATTTTCACCATATTTCTGTAGAAAGTGCAGTTCCAAAGTCTGACCTTAAAGAACTACAAGTGGCATTATGGCAAGATCTTGAAGTAAAGATAACATTTCAATATGTAGGGATTTGGGAAGGGGATAAAGGAAGAGAAAGACAGATACCTAAGAAAGAGACTGATTTTGGTATAGACATAAAAGCAGCAAAATATGGATTAATCACCCAGTTTGGCTCACAGGAAAGAGTGCTATGGCATAAAGACTGGAAAAATAGCTCAGGGCCAGATCACTGAGAACTTAAATTCTAGGCTGAACAGGCTATATGCATAATTTTCTAGGCAATGGGGAACCACTGAACATTGAAGGTCTTTATAAAAGGGAAAGCCATGACGAGATCTGTTTTAAGAAGATCAGTCTAAAAGCAATGTGGAAGGAAGGGAAGGAAAGAGGGAGAGGCAACAAAGTGACAGATTATTATTATAATAGCCTACAGTAAAACATAAGGATTTCAACCATAGCAGTAGCACAGGGAAAGAAAAGGATGCAGCGTATGATCTAAGAGGAATTGACAGGATTTGTTTTTTTCCAGAGAAACATAGCAAGAGTTGGATAATACCATTTCAATCAAAACAACTCAAAATTAGTAAATGGTAAATAAAAACACCTGAAAATGAGTAGGATGAACTAGATTGGGGGTGGAAGGACAAAGAAACTTTCTTTTACAATCTTTGACAATGCCTCCTATTCACCGATCCTAAGAAGTAAAAATTTTAGCCCTTTAAGATAGTCACATGATTCAACTTGAACTTTCCATCTACCTTTTTCAAACTGAAGGCATTAAAAGAAGAGGACAAATGTAAGAAGATTCAGTCCCATACAGTAAGAAAATGAATTGTGTGCTTCTTGATCCTGACTGCTGAAAGACTTTCTCAAGGATATTATCTAGGGAAGAGATTCATAATTGCTAAATAGATAGCTGCAGTTCTTTACCAGGAGGAAGAACATCTGTTTTCTCTCTGATGGGATACAGGTTTCCTAGACTACCAAATTTATCCTATATGTTACATTGTAACACACAAATTCAGAAATACAAACTCAAATGCTGGAATACACATATCAAAGCTTGTTTTGTTACAAGTTAATTTCTAAACACTACAAGAGCCTGGTCTTATGCATCAAACATATGGCTTTAACATTCCTCTTCACGGGCAATTTCTTCTCTGCTGAGAGTTCAAGTCTAACTGCCATGAGAGAGCTAGAGAAAAAAGCATATTTCTGAAGAGTTCCTAAGCAATAAAAAGTGAGACAAAGATCTAGTTTCTGCTTGAAATTTATGATGCTAGCTCTGTACTTATGAGGAAACACATCCAAAAATCATCAATTGATTGGTAAGAAAACTGGTAAAATAAAGAATAATTTATGTAACATCTATTTTTCTAGTCCTTTCTACTCCAGAGGTAAGATTTAATGAAGAAAAAAATTTAATATTTATATCTTGTTTTGGTCTACAGCAGTATACACTAGAAAATATGTATTGTATAAAAGTTATATAATTTACCACCTTCAACACACACAAAGACAAAAATCTTTATTAGTACACAAGTTTGACACAGAAATGTACTTAGGTGTTTATGAGAAAAAAAAAATTAAGTCTTCCATTAAGGCTAGTTTAGCAAGGGCTTTAATATTCTCCTCTTGGTAACATCATTGATTAAAAAAATTTAAGCACATTTTTATAAGTAATACCACTTTATACTTGTATGCCACTTAGTAGTTTATAAAATGCTTTTAGTATTCTTCTTTTTCTTTTTCAAAGTAAGCTCTATGCCCAGTGTAGGTTTTGAACTCACAACCCTGAAATCAAGACTTGCATGCTCTACTAATTGAGCCACACAGGCACCTCTCTGGGAATTAATATTTCCATTTTATAAAGGAGGAAACTGGACAAGTTTGTCATACAACTTGTAAGTAAGTGACATACCTGGAACTTAAAATCATGTGTTTAAATGTTTAAATATGTTCATCATCAATGATAAGTAGAGAGATTTTATAAGTGTAAGGCATATATCAAATTAAAGAATCCTGGGCTCTCATTCATCCATGGTCACCATGCTCAGTTCAGGTCTTACTTATCTATAAAACCTTTACTAAGACAAAATAGACTGGTTGGGGGATGAAGTAGCACACGTTCCTGTTGTGACTAATTACTTCCCACAATTTTGACTTTATTTTCTAAATTTAAAAGTTACTCTTTCAATATTTTGCTTCATAAATAATTTTTAAGTATTACTTAGGGTCTTAAAATCTCTCAAATCTGAGCTTATTTTCTCTTTTTTGTTCTTACTTGAAAATGGAAATAAATTCTAGCTAATTTCAGAAGGAATCTTCAAATATCCATATTAGTCTTTGTACCTATAGTCTTCTCCACGTTTATTTATAATACACAATAAACTTGGTCATCTAAAAAATAACATAAGATTGTCTGAAAGGTAAAATGACAAATAAATGAAAAGGTTTAAAGACTTTCACCTCTAGTCTTTGATTTCAACTACAGGATTTTTAGGAGGATGTATAAGTATCTTTCTTTAATAAAGAATAAGATATACTGAGCTATTAAAATGTATATAAATTTTAGAAATGACATGCCATAAAAAGACTTGTATGACTCCTTAATAGAAATATCAATAAGTATCAAGCTATAGATTTAATTGGGAAATACAATAAAAACCAGAGCCTTTTTTTTCCCCTTTCCATTTTAAAAAATACCCAATACAAGAGCATATAGAGAGATCCCCTGGTAAATCAAGAAAAAAAAGGCAGGGATAAACTGCTACTTTTCAACAAGGAAGTGAAATTCTAAAATGTATTCATTTAAATAATCTTGTATTAGAGTTTTGGTAAGAACCAAAGTTAATGCTAATCCCAGAGGCCCATGAAGCCAGAGTATAAAATAAGTAAGGATGAGCTTATAAAAAATTAAATATGAAGAATCTAGAACTAAAAACTAAAAACAGAAGCATTGGTTTTAATGAAAAAAATCACTGGTGAACTCATCTCCAACATGAATTATTAAGTGGAGTTGGGAAAATTTGATGCCCCCCATCTTTAAAAAAATATATATAAGAGGGGATCCCTGGGTGGCTCAGTGGTTTAGCGCCTGCCTTTGGCCCAGGGCGCGATACTGGAGTCCCGGGATCGAGTCCCACGTCGGGCTCTTGGCATGGAGCCTGCTTCTTCCCTCTGCCTGTGTCTCTGCCTCTTTCTCTCTCTATGTCTGTCATAAATAATAAATAAATAAATAAATCTTAAAAATATATAAGAATATTTATATATATTAAGAATATTATATATTAAGAATATATATATATATATAAAGAATATTTATATATAAAAGAAACATCTTCCATGAAAAGAAGATCTTGGTTATCCACTTATTTAAGGTAGTTTTGAAAATCTTTTTTTCCCCAGGGATGGATGTATAAACTACGGAACACTTTCAAAATAAATCTTTAAAAATTAGTAAACAAAGGAACAGTGTAAATTGTGTCCATTAACACTAAAGTAATGGCTAAAAATCTCAGGTAGGAAGAATGCCTATGAGAACATGCAGGAGAAAGAAGATGGCCCCATCTTTTCTTTCAACAATGTCTTTTTCTAAGACACGAAAAGTAAGGAGCTGCAACAGAGCTTTATATTGCAAAGTCACAAAATAGGATAATGTTGGTATGAAAGACAATTAAAACATCTATTTATTTGGCAAAAAGTGATTTTCCTGATCCACTGGGAGTTCTAGATGGCGCAGATGACCAGGAGAGGGCAGCTCACCACTGCAGCTGTGAGTAAAGATGTGAATTACTTTATTTGGCATCCAGGGGATAGATAGTCTACCTTACTTACACTTTCCACATTCAAATAATGAAGAAGTATATATTGCCATTAAAGATTCTAAGCAGATAACGTGTAACAATGTAAGTCATTACAAGTAGCAAGTAAGAAATACTTCTGATAAGCAAATTGCAACTCATAAAATAAGATGAAGCTAAAGTTCCTATCTCTCTCTATTAAACAGAATATACAGATCTGGCAATTATAGTCATTATGTCTACTAATGTAGATTTGCTATCTTTTTATACTCCAATGTACTTTTTATACATGACTACTTAGTTTATGTATCCAAATATTTTACTAAAATACACTCACAAAAACACAATGAATGCAATTAAATGTACCACTAACTCATACATCAAAAGATTTGAGGGAAAGTTACCTTCTTGCACTAACCTATTTCAAAATGCAGTATGTTTAAAACTTTTCTAATAATAGAAAACTGAAGAGACTAGTGCAATTTCATCCTTTTAGGCTGAAATCTTCCATTCAAGGAGTGTGGGAGTAAAACAATCTAAGCACCTAGAGCTTGGTATTTTATCTTTTAAGAGTCATAGACCTTATTTACAAAAAAAAATTCTGGTTCTTATTAACACAATAATTGGAAGAAAAGCAATCAGACTATAAGTCTCTTAATACTTGTTATTTTCAATATTGTTAACCACCTTGCTTCTTAGATGTATACCTTATTTTTTAAAAAGATTTTATTTATTTATTTGACAGAGAAAAAGAAAGAGGGAGCTCACAAGCAGGGGGAGTGGCAGGCAGAGGGAGAAGGAGAAGCAGGCTCCTGGCTGCTGAGCAAGGAGTCTGATGCAGGGCTGGATCTGAGGACCCCAGGATCATGACCTGAGCAAATGCAGGACGCTTAACTGACTGAGCCACCCAGGTGACCCTTAGATGTATACTTTAAATAAAATTAGAAGAAAACACTGAAAAAGAACAAAGACAATACTGATTACATAAATGGCTAAAAAGCAATTGTTTAAATATGGAATTTCATTTCTTTGTGAGTTTTATTTTATTTTTTTTTAATTTTTATTTATTTATGATAGTCACAGAGAGAGAGAGAGAGAGGCAGAGACACAGGCAGAGGGAGAAGCAGGCTCCATGCACCGGGAGCCCGATGTGGGATTCGATCCCGGGTCTCCAGGATCGCGCCCTGGGCCAAAGGCAGGCGCCAAACCGCTGCGCCACCCAGGGATCCCCTCTTTGTGAGTTTTAATTTGAGGCTTAACGGCAGTACTTCCAAGTCTTTGTCATGTCATGGTGTCCAGAGGAAATGATGTTTATACAGCACATTAGAGGGCAGTACCAGTCAGAGACAATCTGCTCAGAAGCTCCAAATGTTCCAGGTCCTACCAGGCCATCTTGCGGACAGAGGGAAGCAGTATCTTGTTCACCTGTAACTTAGTCCTGTCACAGTAATGGTTATGGCCCATCAGGAAGTTCTATACAAGTATCTTTGGCAAACTGTAAGGGGATAAAGGAGGATGAAGTAGCAGCCACAATTCTAGCTTATTGAAGAAATTATTTTACAAAACAGAAAGTACACTCTGGGAAGCAAAGAAGCAATAGAGTGTAAACTGGGATCTGTATGTGGACTCTGATTTCTTTACTTTTCATATACACAGTTTCAACCCCTGTCCATTTTAACAAGGACAAAAGGCATTTAGAGAAACTTCCTCTAATACATCTGCTGCAGTTTTAAAGAAGAGAAAATAACAAACAAAGCTATAGGAGATCTTCTTGACTTTCTCTAACAATCTCTCTCACACAGGTATAAGACTAAGGGGGTGGGGGTGGAGTTATGGTATCAGCAAGTGCCAAACTCTGCTTACTAGGTACTGAGAGAACCAGGAGGCTATGTATGAATACACAATTAAGTCACCAGGGGTCAGAACTAAATAATAACCAAAAGACTATTCTCCTTAACCAAAAGAAAACAGCAAAATTAAGAAAATTCAAATGATAATTAAAAGAAAGAAAAACAATAAAACACAGCAAACTAAACCAACAGTAATTTGAGTAAACTCCATTGCAAAGGCCAGTCTCTTAACACCCTAGCCTGATTCAACAGTTAACAGTTCTGGCTACTAGGGTGTTCAGCTTCCCTAAGGGCACTAGTGGAGCAACAAGTCTCCACTAACAATGTGTAAGGTTTTAAAATAAACTCAGTGAACACCTGTGTGAAAATCACCACTTCTCTGACCCCTAATCATTGTAGAGGCCCCATTAAGGTCAAACAGTTCATCTCAGGGAAATGCCAAACAGCTCAACTTAGAAGCAGTTTGACAGCTAACCCTTTAGTAAAACTGGACAGGGAAAGTTTGCTGGGTGTGCAACTTGACAGCCACTCAGGGGCTTATGCTTAGTTTAATGCTCTGTTTTTGCCATCTTGAAATTCTTAATAATTTTATCTTTGAACTTGTGGTTTCTATGTGAAGACCAATAGGATAATGTAACACCGGCAGAGGAAATATGCCACGGGTCAGCATATGCACCAAGCAGTTGACGCTGGCGGCCCAGCCTTGATGTGCACAACCTCAGCAGTCAGGGTCAGCCAGGACTATAGGTGGCAATGGAGGCAGTGGCCCCAAGAAAGAGGAAGTACTCCATCATGGGAATTCACAGTGGAAAGTCAGTTTACCCATCTGTTCCTGGAACCTGTCCCAGTGGTATATGCACAAGTATCAACTTTCCAGCCTGTGTATCAGTACAGGACACACCAGTGCTCAGACTGTAAACTTTTGTCAGTAAATTATTGCAAAGGAGAAGTATATCATATACATAGATATATTAGCATGTTAGGGAGTTATTAGAGTTCTTAAAAGAATTTAGAATCTCTAGTTTTTAAAACTGTTGCAACATCCCAAAGCAAATATCCACAGGCTTAGAGAAATTAAAATTAAAGATTGCTGTATTTGATGGAAAATAACACTTTTCATATGAAGCTCTGAATGAGCCAATTATTAGGGGGAAAGACAATTTTAAAATTAATTTTTCCTTGTAATTGAAGATATAGTGATAGAATGCATAACCAGAAATTCTGAATTATATACGAGTCATGAAGCCACTTTTAGTTTCTTGTACGGCCTCCATAAGTTATAAGAAATGACAGAGGAAATATTTAAATACTATTGTATAAATTTGCATTTCAAATTAAATTCACACAAAATTGATTATATAAATATTTTTAGAAAAAGTGTTTTAAAAATAATCAGTTCTAGATGTTCTAAAGTTTATACTCTGAAATAATTTATCAGTATTTATTACTATGTTGTCAAAGCTTATCAAATGTTGGATGCCTGGCTGGCTCAGTTGGAAGAGCATACAACTCTAGATCTCCGGGTTTTTTTTTTTGTTTTTTGTTTTTAATTTTTATTTATTTATGATAGTCACAGAGAGAGAGGCACAGAGACACAGGCAGAGGGAGAAGCAGGCTCCATGCACCGGGAGCCCGATGTGGGATTCGATCCCGGGTCTCCAGGATCGCGCCCTGGGCCAAAGGCAGGCGCCAAACCGCTGCGCCACCCAGGGATCCCAATCTCCGGGTTTTAAGTTCAAGCCCCATGCTGGGTGTAGAGATTACTTAAATAAATAAATAAATAAATAAATAAATAAATAAATAAATAAATATTTTTAAAAACCTTATAAAATGTTAAACAGTTCCAGTAATACCTGTGTCAGTAGAAAGACCCTTCTCAAAATTAAAAATTATCAAAAAATTATTTGCAATTCGACATTTGCCAAGAATGACATTACTTTCAATTATATCAATTAAAAATTAAGTTGCTGGGATGCCTACATAGCTCAGTTGGTTTCCTCTCCAGTCATGATCTCAGGGTCAAGGGATAGAGAGCCCCAGGGATGGGCTTGGCGCTCAGCAGGGAGTCTGCTTCTCTTTTCTCCTCCTTCTGCCCCTTCTCTCCTCCTCTTGTGCACTCTCTCTCTCTCTCTAGAATTAATTAATTAATTAATTAAAAAATTAAGTTGCTAAAAAGTATAAATTCTGACAACCTAAGAATTTGCTGAAAAGTGAACCAGAAAAATCACATGACCAATTAAGATACTGTACCGATAAAGTATTACAAATTATAGTAATATAATTACTATATATAATATAAAATCATAATAATTTATAATATCATGTTGTTACTCATGTATTTCTATTACTTCTATTTGTTTTATAGGTAAGAATAGCTCTCTTTTTAAAAAGATAGATAGATTTATTGATTGATTGAGCTCAGGTGTGCCAGGAGGGGGTGGGGTGGGAGTGGGGGTGGGTGGGGAGTGGTGGTGGAGGGGATGGGGGGAGCAGAGAGAGAGAGAGAGGGAAACTCCTCAGTGAGTGGGGAGCCCAATGTGGGGCTCGATCCCAGGACCTTGAGATCATGAACTGAGCTGAAATCAAGAGTCAGATGCTTAACCAACTGAGCCACCCAGGCACCCAGTAAGAATATATTCCTAAAGGAAAAGGTGTTTAAATGTTAGTGTCTTTAATGGCACTTTTCCCCTGCTTTTTGAACAAGGTCCTGCATTTTCATTTTGCAGTCTTACAAATTATGTAACCAGCTCTGCCCCTGCAAGGATAATCCAATAGTTACTTCTCAATACCTGACTGTTGTCTTGCAAAACTCCTCTGCTTCTTAAGGGCCAACCTGAAACTGACATCTATGCCCTCCCTACCCATTTTGTTCTAACTGTATCTCTGGCCACCTTCCTCTACTCTAACTTCTGTGATACCCAATCCTTTAATCCCGATCTTTAAGGCCCAGATTTTTAAACACTCATTTGTGCTTTTCTCACCAATTCTTCCAATTTGCTTACTCAGAATAATCTTGAACTAATTTGTCTTTAATCCCTAAATTCAACCAGTCATTAAATCTTACTGAATCCCCCTTTTTTTAAATGCTTTTTTTTTTATTTTTTATTTTATTTTTTTATTTATGATAGTCAGAGAGAGAGAGAGAGAGAGAGGCAGAGACATAGGCAGAGGGAGAAGCAGGCTCCATGCACCGGAAGACCAATGTGGGATTCGATCCCGGGTCTCCAGGATCGTGCGCCCTGGGCCAAAGGCAGGCGCCAAACTGCTGCGCCACCCAGGGATTCCCCCCCCCCCCTTTTTAAGATTTTATTTATTTATTCATGGCACAGAGAGAAAGAGAGAGGGGGGGGGGGCAGAGACACAGGCATAGGGAGAGGGAGAAGGAGGGTCCATGCAGGGAGCCTGACGTGGACTCAATCCCAGGTCTCCAAGATCACACCCCGGGCTAAAGGCAGCGCCAAACCACTGGGCCACCAGGGCTGCCCTGGATCCCTTTTGAGATGCCTCTTGAATCTGTGACTTAATCCTATACCATATTCAGTCTGATCTTCTTAGACACAAGTCCTAATAACCTACTGGGGAAAAGATACTTCACCTCACACATTATCTTTGTATCGTCTCAATTTGATCCTTATAAAACCCCTGCAAGACAGGTAGAGCAGTTCTGATGTAAAAAAAAAAAAAAAAAAATCCTATTTTACAAGTGAAAAAACTGAGGAACAGAGGGATGCCTGAGTGGCTCAGTGGCTGAGCGTCTGCCTGGCTCAGGTCGTGATCTCAGTATGGGGATGAGTCCCACATTGGGCTCCCTTTGAGGAGCCTGCTTCTTCTTCTGTCTATCTCTCTGCCCCTCTGTGTCTCTCATGAACAAATAAGTAAATAAAATCTTTAAAAAAACAAAACAAAACAAAACTGAGGAACAGAGAAGTAAAGGGCCCTGTGCAAAATCATGATGAAAGCAAATTACTCAGAGTCGTGGAGAGGAGGGTGTCATCCTCCATTACATCATGTTATCTGTCTGGTCTCCATCTTGTGATAAAACTTTCATCAGATCAATTTCTCATCCAAGACTTTCTATCTACTACCTAGAACTACTACCTAGAACATACTAAGTCTCCTAAATTAAAAATTTTAGGAACAGCAAACCAACCCTACCTCAGATCCAGCTATAATCTGTATTTTAAACCTGTATCTTCTAATACTCCCATTCTATCCTATACTTCAGCTCCTCCTTCTTCTTTGCTAACCTAACAAATTTCTATCTGTGCCTTAAGGCCCAACTCAAATGATATCTCCCTCAAAATCCTCTCTTAATTTTTTTTTTCCAATCAAGGAACAGTCTTCTATTCCTTTGAATTTTTACTTAGGTTCATATATATGTGTATGCTCCTATAACATCTGCCACATGCTTACCTTGAAAGAAGGTTCCATAAGGATTTGTTTCTATAGCACCACAAGACTTTGCAATGAATCAATATCTCATTTAGCTTTCAGGACATTGCTAGTCCTATCATTCATTCAAATATTTATTATCTACTATTTGCTGGTACCATACTAAATGTTGAAGAGACAGAGGTATGTAGTCTAAGGACTCCAGCTAAGGTGCAGAACTAATATATGCATATATACTGCCCCTACCCCAAACCCCACTTAAATGACAGAAAAGGGGTTTAAGGAGTCAAATACTCTCCAAATTCCTCTTCCTACCCCATATAATTGAGTGACTGTCTTTTTCCCACCTCAGCAAATAACTGGAGGTTTCCTTTCTGGATATAATTAAGTAAAAAACAACGCCTCTGGATTGGGGGCAGAAATAGCAAACTGAAACACAAAGATTAAATGGAAACACACATAATGAATTCTGAGACTCCCTCCCACTTTCTCTCACTTGGCTACTAAAACATAGTCAAGTAGGCCTTTACTTTCCAAGCAGATGATCTGAATGCTTTTTCTTTTTTCTAAGAACTCTAACCAGCCTAGAACATCCTAAAGTTGTTCACATATGGGGTTTCCCCAGAAAAATGACTCAGTTAAATTCCCCTATATGAAGGTAATGTTGATAAGCATGCAACACAAGCTCTGGGCATTCAATCAGTTTTAAATTCCCCACTTTCAATCATGAGCAAACAACTAGGGATTATCAAATATCTGACAATGTTTAAAATGTAAGAATGTAAGCTAAGACCAACAGAAACAAAAAACAGAATAGGCAATATGGAAGAAACAGACTGTTCAGAAATTTAAAAAATTAAAAGAATCATGAATATTTCTTGAGATATAAAATATCATACCCATAATAAGTTTTTTAGGTTTTTTTTTAAGTTTTAATTTTAATTCCAGTTAGTTAATATGTTAGTTTCAGGCATACAATATAGTAATTCAGTAATACCACGTATCACCCAGTGCTCATCACGAAAGTATACTCTTTAATCCTTATTGCCTACTTTACCCATCCCCCCAAGTATCTCCTCTCTGGTAACCACCAGTGTGTTCCTACAATTAAGAGTCTGTTTCTCAGTTTCTCTTTCTTTCTCTCTTTTATTTCGCTTACCATTATACTATCTAGCTCCATCCATGTTGTTGTAAATGGGGAAGATTTCTTTATTTTTAAGGCTTAGTAGTATTCCATTGTATATATACTATACCTGTAATAACCTTTATGTTGCCCCAAGTTGTTTTTTTTTTTTTAACTTAGTTTCCTACATACTTATAACTAAATCAACCCAAATCTTTCCATTATCTAAAATTTTCTCTTGGCACACAGACAGACACAAATAGATATACATATATACTCACACACACACATTTTAAAAAACATTTAGGTAACAGATAAGCAGACACATAAACCTTATAAAATAAAATAATCCTTGGAAAACAAAAACACAATAGCAAAAACAAGATACTCAATAGATGTGTGGGAATATAGAGTTGAAATCTCCCACAAAGTAGAGCAAGAAAACAGAGATGGACAGTAGGACAAAATTAGAACACCAATTCAGGGATTCAGTATATGAAAAAATATATGTTTCAGAAAAAGAGAATAAAGAAAACAGAGGGAGGAAATTATCAAAGAAATAGTTAAAGACTATTTCTCAGAAAAGAAGGACCTGCACTTCCAGATTAAGTGACTAAAATACTGCATAACAGACAAAAAGAAACCCTAATGAAGGCACAAAGAGAATAGTATATACTTTCAGAGATTTAAAAAAAGCAAGTCACATTCAATGGATCAGAATCAGAGAGCTTCTAGACATCTCAACAACAATACTAGAGATTAGCAAGCAATGGCTCAATACTATCAAAATTCTGAAGGAAAATCATTTTCAACTTAAAGAGTTTTACCTCTATGCATCCTTTCTTAGGACATGATTGGAGATGAATGTTTTCAAAATGAGTAAGTAAACCAAGGAAGAATATGAAATGGAATGTAGAGAATAGAAGCTCCACCAAGGGAGAAAAGCGAAAGGAATTCTTAGGATAGAGAAGGGTGATCCCAGAAGGATACTCTGCACCAGTTAGTATCCAAGGCAACTAGATCGGGATGAAACAGAATTTCTCCAAAAAGATGAAAAATGATGGAAATCCCAAAGTGTCTCAGCATGCTGGGAGGAGATTTAAATAATTTAAAAAGAATTGAGATGATTTCGTGATAAATACATGGAAAGCTAAGTAAACAACAAATAAGACAATAATGTCGGCTGGCTAGGTAGGAACAGTACAAAAAAGGAAAATCTGTGATTTTATTTATATAATTCAATAATGTTTATATAGTCATAGGAGTGTAAACACTGACTAACTGAAAGGACAATTATATAGGGAAGATGAGAAGAGTGCATGGGTAGCAGAGAGAGGTAAAGAAAGATAAACTTACCTTCTATAATGAAAAGTCTATAGAAAATTCTAAAACTGAAAAATCAAGAGGTAACAATACAAGAATATACTAAGAGGAACAGATGTGATCAACAAAAGAATCAGCTGGGCAGCCTGGGTGGCTCAGTGGTTTAGCGCTGCCTTCAGCCCACTGCCTGATCCAGGAGACCTGGGATCGAGTCCTACGTCGGACTCCCTGCATGGAGCCTGCTTCTCCCTCTGCCTGTGTCTCTGCCTCTCTCTCTCTGTGTCTCTCATGAATAAATAAATAAAATCTTAAAAAAAAATTAAAACAACAAAAAATCAAAAGAATCAGCTAAGAACACTGATCATACTGACTTTGGGGTAGGGTGAAATGGTGGTAGGGGGGAATGATGAATGCTGTTTTTCATAACAAAACTTGGAAACTATTGACTCTTCAAAGTTATGTGCAAATATAGCTTGATAAATATTAAAAAATATATATGCCATTGAAGGCTTACACCATTGTGGGAAAGATACACATATAAATTGATAATTATAACACAGGGTGGTAAGTGCTGTAACAATAATTTTTCTATGTATCTATAGTGTTACTTAGTTATCTGTTTTGTATTTTGGTTATTTGCGAACAGGTTTGCAATGAACTATAAGGACATTTACCCTGTCTCATTTACCTATGACAACAGATCTTGACACAGCAAGTACAATACAAAGTAGTTACTAGCTATTAAGTAGTAGTTATTAAGTAAATATTTCCTAAGTCAAAAACACAAAGATGGGGCTTTCTTTGTAAGTAAATTTAAGTTTTTCTGCAGTTTTTCTGTTTGTGTTTAAACTGTCCAGAAACTGAACATCCTTTCTATGTTTGGGAAAACTCTCATCATATGAAGCATGGTTGGCTTCCCCATATGGAGAAGGTAAAAATCTCAGGTATTAGTTTTCTTCCTTTGCATACCTCCACTATTAAGGTATATGTTATATTTTTTAATGGAAGCTGTCAAGAAGACATAGCAAAGACCACACGGAATCCCTTTTGTGGTGATGGGACCAGCAACTGCAACCATTTCCACTAGGTTCTACTGGCAGCATTAGTATTCAACATTGGTGGTATTGGTCTTGTCATCCCAGCCTCAGTTGGGATTAAACAGTCATCACTGGGTGACTCTGCATGTGATTTGCATTGCTGCTAGAGAAGGAGCCTCCAAATCTGTTTATGTTCTAACCCTATCGAAAATTCTACAGAAGATCCAATGTCCCTTCTCTGTTTATATTAGCTAGAATTGGTTTCAGTTGTTTGCAACTATAAACCTTATCTGTACAGTCCACTCTGTTGGCAGCTTAGTGCCCAGTCCATCTTACCTGTCACTGTTTGCCCCTTGCAGACCCTCTAGTCATTACAGTTTTTTTTTTTTTAGTCATTACAGTTTTATAATCCTTTCCCAACAAACGTTCATGTAATCTGAGAAATATTAAATAATTGTCATCTATTTCAACATCTCTAAACTAAATTTGTAAACAGAAACACCACTTATAGATACTAGTTAACTGGCAAGAAATACAAAGTGTATTCAGAATTCCCTGTTTGTATTTTGTTGTGATTAGTTGATTAAATAACGTTGCAGATTAGTAGTTCTTAAATTTTTTAGGCCCCAAGATCCCTAATCATTCTAAAAATTGTTAAGAATCCCAAAGATCCTTTGTTTATGTGGGTCATATCTATTACTCACTACCATAAACTGAAAAAAATCTTAAATAGTTCTCAATTCATTTAAAAATAATAAACCTATTCAGTATCACCCGAGTGGCTTAGTTGGTAAATGTCCAACTCTTAATTTCAGTTTAGCTCACAATCTCAGGGTTATGAGATCTAGCCCCACATCAGCTCCAAGCTGGGCATGGAGGCTGCTTAAGATTTTCTCTCTTTTTCTCTCTTTCTCCCCTTTCGCCCCTCCTCCGGCTCATGCTTGCTCTCTCTCATAAAAAATAAAAGTAAAATAAAATAAATAATAAACCCATTCAATAAAAGAAGCACATTTATGAAAAACAACTATATTTTCTTTTTTTGATCTAAACATTTTATTCTTTAATCTCTACACCAACATGGGGCTTCAACTCAAAACCCTGAGATCAAGAGTCACATGTTCTACTGACTGAGCCAGCCAGATGCTCCAACTGTATTTTCTAAAATAAAAAGAAGAAGTGTGTCATTGTTTTTTACTTTTGAAACACTTTTAATGTTTGGTTTGATAGCTGGATTCTCATATCTACTCCTTCTGTATTCAGTCTGTTGTGATATGTTGTTTTGGTTGAAGTAAATGAAGATAATCTGGCCTTATGCTGATAGGCATGTGGGAAAAAAATTGTATTTCAATAGTCTGTTAAGATAACTATAGATATTGTTCACTAATACTACACCAAACTCAACAAGTGGTAGTTTCTTAAAGGTTAGTTACAATGTGCAACCTGAAATTGGTCTATCTTGCATTTTGAATGGATTTTTCATCCATGTATGATTTTTAACATCATATATTGGTCATGTGGAAAATATTGGTTCACTGAATTATACTTTGTGTGCATTTTCCATTTCATCATACAGAATATTAAAAAGACATGTACTGAAGCATTCAGATTTAATAAAATTTACTCTTTTTATTGATTCATCAAGAACATTTTGAAGTGAAACTAGCCTTTTAAACTTTTTTTTTTAAACTCTGAGCGTGTAGAAATGAAGAATATAATGACATTACGGTTTGGTGCAATTGCCTTGATTTTTGAGAAGGAGCCAGCAGTTTTACTCATCATTCCTTTTGCACCATCAGTGTAAGTGTCAACATAGTAAAAAAGGCAAATAACTTCTCTGTATTATTATGAAAATAGATTTGACCCCAAAGACCCTCTGAAAGGGATCAGGGACTCCCAGAGGTCCACAGACCACACTTTGAGAACCACAGCTGTAGGCTGTTGCTAATATAAACAAAGAGTATATAAAGCCAATAGGTACTTGGTGTTTGACAATTTGGGAAGAAACACAGAGATCTATGACCTATAATAATTTGTAAATTCTGTTAACTAATGAATCTGAATGGCAGGTGTGACAAGGTTGCTGTTTGGAAGCTAGTGAGTAAACTTAGTAAGTACTAGTATCTTACCATGGTTTTATCATGTAAATGATAAAAGCATTGTTTCTTTGGAAAAACATATCCTTATTAAAAAGTCACCTCTCAAAGCTGATCTGAATACGTTAATTAAAAATATTTTTGGGGGGATGCCTGGATGGCTCAGAGGTTGGGCGTCTGCCTTTGGCTCAGGTCCTGATCCCGGAACCTGGGATCGAGTCCCACATCGGGGTCCTTGCATGGAGCCTGCTTCTCCCTCTGCCTGTGTCTCTCATGAATAAATAAATAAATAAAATGTTTTTTAAAAAAATTTTTTTTGGAAGGAAATATGTGTTGTAAGTGTTCTTTATTAATTTGGGATTTCACAAAGATCTCAGGATTTTTCCCTCACTGGTGTTAAAAATACTTGGCTGGGCCAAGAAGCTCACACATTTAGCCTTCCATTACTTGCATTATAAAACCTACCATGAATCATCTAGCCTCATCTTAAGGAAGTGAATTGAGACAAAACACTAAATCCATGTGATATATAACCAATACAGATGGAACTAAACATAGTACCATCATGTTCATCTATTAATATCTATTCAAGGGATCCCTGGGTGGCGCAGCGGCTTGGTACCTGCCTTTGGCCCAGGGCGCGATCCTGGAGACCCGGGATTGAATCCCACGTCAGGCTCCCGGTGCATGGAGCCTGCTTCTCCCTCTGCCTGTGTCTCTGCCTCTCTCTCTCTCTCTCTCTCTCTCTGTGAGTATCATAAATAAATACAAATTAAAAAAAATTTAATATCTATTCAATTACTTATGATCTTTTTTTCCTGAATTGGCTGGATTCAAATGCCTTATGTTGGCAAATATCAGAATATACACATACTAACAGGCTGTTCAGACAGAAGTTATGTGGCAGCAGCAGTAGCAACAATATTAAGTAGACTTGGTGATTATTAAAACATCTTTTGCATATCACTCTTTACAGTTTTAGAAGCACTTTCAAGCCCTTGATCAAATTTCAAGTATATAATTCTTTTTTTTCCCAAGTTATAATTCTTAAAGTAGGTAGAGATATTACCATCTTTTTCATGGGTAACTAATAAACTCACAAATTAGTGGGCTTAAACCCAAACCTCTGACTCCTTTTAGTGCTCTTTCCTAGATTCTATCATTTGAAACTCTCTAGTCATGATCATCCCCCCTAGTCTCCCTCTTTCTAAAAAATAATTGATAATTATAATAGTGAATCTAAGAGGCTCAAAATTTCAAAAAGCCTTTGATTTTTCCCAGATAACATTGAAATTAAAGATAAAAATGCCTTAAAGCATTTTAAAATTTCACAGTTCTTTGTAACTCAACAACAAAAGAAATGATTTTCCATTAAAGATAACCCTTTTTCTTAACTATGTTAGTCAAGTTTCCAAATTATTGTCTTAAACTAAATTTATTTATTCAGCAAGCATCTGAATACCTACTATGTATGGTAGTTGGTATGAATACTGTTCACACTAAAGAAACCTATCAGTTTTTGATACAATGGCATTCACTATAATGAATAAGCTATAATTATTCCAGTTCTACTTCCTCTTCATATTCCCATATATCTAGAAATTCGGGATAGGCCTTCTACTGACACCAACATTATTAATAGATTCTGCTACACACACCAATCATTAATGTTCCCAAAACACTCATCTAATACTTTTACTAACATAATAGGGGCATCAAAGAAGAGAGACTTTGATTCACACTTCAAGCAAATTTAAACAATCAGCAAAATCTAAATTACTTTTCTGCCTCCTGATTTCCAGCCTAAAGTTATAAGAGGACATACAATAATTCAATTTACACTTTAAAAAATATATGTTGATTAGGATGGCTTAACTTCATAAGCAGTCTGCCTTTAAAAAGTCAACTTTTAGCTTTATCAAGGAAGTAAGATTATTTTATATCTATACCTGTCAATCCTAAAAGCAATTTTGTTTTTAACCTTTACTGAGATGATTACCAATAGTTATTTTATATTTTATTTCATATTCATGTAACCTGCAGTGATTAAAAGACCAAAGTGATAAGAAACCTCTGTTGTGGAGTTTAATGTAAATCTTAGATGTCAATTCCCCAGGTCCTACTACTATATAAATATATGTTGATATTACATGGTCACTTTAAATGAAAATACATGGAATATAAATTTTAAATTTGTTCTTTTATTTTTCAAGCCCGTTCAGTTTACCATGTGTTCAGACAAATTTATAGCATGTACATAGATAAAGAAGAAGAAGAAAAACTGGTTCAATAGAATAAAAATTATGGAGGGCCATAAACTGCAATAACATTAATGTCTCTGACTTACCAAGGTTCATTAAAGCAATGTTAATTAAAATTTGCTTCGACATTCCTATCTTTATCCATAAATTCTAGAAAGCCAACCTCCACTGTGATACAAACTAACAAATGTTTTCATTAGACTTATAGTCATAACTATGATTCTTTTAAATAAGAACTATGATAATGAAAGGATAGCACAGTTACTATTCTTCTTGATTTTCAGGAAATAAAGAGAAATCACATTCTCTGTTGATTTTTTTAGTAACATAATAGTTGAATTTTTCCAATGAACTGCTTTGTCACCATAAACCTGGAATTCTATACCTTATGATTGTAGATACCAGTATACTTATTTTAAATTTCATTAGTCACTCCTTTTTTTTGTGACAAATGCTTTTACTTACAAAAGTGCCTATTCTTAAGATAAAAAAGGAAACAAGTAGCTCACTTCACATCAATTTGTGTTTTCTGCAAGTCTGAAATTAATTTAGAGTCTGATCTTTTAAATAGGGGTATTTAAAGACTTTGATAAAGTTGTAATATACTAATAAAAACAATGTTACCTTTCATACAAAATAATTCTCTTGGTGATTATTATTACCTCTCAAACACTAATGTTTGTATTACAAAATGGTATTAGGTTTGTCTTTGCTCAATGTTATACCAACAGGTGGGTAAGAGGTATTAACCCAAAATCAGCTCTAGCTAGCATAAAGCTAACTTAAATTGGCTTGACTAGTAATCTAAGTTAAAATAATCATCTGCAAGGCTGTTTTCACTTTATCTTGAATTTTTTAGTTACACTTCAAATCTCACTTCTAACACTAAGTAGCAATCTCTATGCATTTTCCTCTAGTGAGTGCAGAAGACTTTTGTGTTTTTATTTTGTGACTATATACAATTTCTTTAAAATATCCAGATGATAAGAAAGGCTGAAATTAAAGAATTCCAAAATTGGCTATTAAAATCATATTCAGAGTATATTAAATTAAGACCAATGATTGTTACGCTACTTGGCTCTTGCTCATTTGGGATGCATATTTTTATTTTTGCCTCCGGCAAAAAATTAAAGATAGATTTCATAAATATTTGGGAGCTCTTGGTCATATCACAATTTTTCACTCAAGGTTGTATCTGTTTTCAGAAAAATACCTCAATATATTCTTTTATAAGTTACTTAAAACCATGTTGAGAAAAAACTTCTCCATCCTGGATATACCAGAGTAGTTCCAGAGCAAAGGAAAATCAACTCTAGGCTCTTCAAATGAGAAATTTAAGATCCTATTTCCATAAATCCAACTTACTTGCAAAAATTTAAACTATTTGGTATAGTTTATACCAAACTATAAGACAAATTATTAAATAACTATATGCTTTTAGGAGCAGATTTTTTTTTTAAATTACAAATATAAACAAATCTATGTTTTATGTACTAAAACGGCAAGGACAAGAACAAACATGGAAAACAGAAAAATTAAATTAAAAACAGTAATGTAAGCTAATACTGCTTACATATGAACATCAAGATGCCAAGGGACCCAATACAATCCTCAGTCTAACATTTTCAATGGCACAGACTAGTGATCACACGATACTGGTGATACTCTCTAGTTACCCCTGGCAACCTTTCTCAACTGTAACGATGCTACCCTACAATAGCTTTCACTGGGCAGCTTTCTCTTCACTTAGCTGAATGCTCTGGGACCATCTGCGTCGGCAAGCATAAAAGGCCAGCCTGCCTGTGGGCCCGTCACTCTGAACACCACCTCTCTGACCCTGATTAAATACAACTTTCAATCCTTTTTGTCCTCCCTGTTGACTTCTCCTATTAAGGGAGCCCTTTGACAAAGAAAGCGGAAGAGTGGACTAACTGCCCCCAAGAAAGGTGATGTCTGATACTGCTCAACACAAGGATTAGCAAGCCAATACATAACAAAAGCAAGTTTGGGGGGAGGGGAGAAGTAAAGAAAAAAAATGGTTTTAGCTAGAGCTTTGACTAATTCAGTAGGTACACAATTCAACAAATAGCTATACAAGAGGCCTTCTTTGAAAGAAATAACTATAGCAGAACAATAATTTGGAGAGATACCTTTCAACATCTTGACATAAGGCCATGACATTGACAAAAACACCAGATATTTGTTTTCTATTTGATTTATTTAATTAAAAAAGAAAATGTTAAGAGTCAAAACAGGAAAGATAGAACAAAAATGAGAAACAAAGAGAAAATATAAAGAAATCATAATTGTAATTTATGGTCTAATTAGAAAAACACGGTAGCTTTGTTAAACGCAATGAATTGACATTAGAATATTAATTCAAATATTTAAGTATTTAAATAAAGGTGGAAAAATGGCAACATTCTATAAAGAACCAGTTTGCAACTTATGTCTGAGAAAACTTCAACTTAAAAGGGCTGGTTTCACAGGATGAAGTACTGTAACATAAAGAACTCATTCTAAAATTTTTAGGCCAAAGGAAGCTTGTGAAAATGATCTACAAGTTCCTTAAGATAGTCAGAACTCAGCAATAAGGCAGCAGATCAAAATCACCACTTTCAATAATGGTACCACTTTACCAAGTAACTCATAAGCCAGATCAGGCCAACCAGTGAATGAAGGGTCTTGGCTCAGTCAGCAAGGCAACTACTTCATAACATACACATTGAAAAAAACCCAACACACTCACAGATCATAAACACACAATCTAAGGAGCCTTGTTTATATCTAAAAAGTGTAACCTATAAAATAAAATTTGATCACACTTATTCAAAGAATGGCCAATAAGCCTAGAAAAGTCCAAAGAGAGGGAAGGAGAGTGGAGAGAGAGTGGAGGAGAGAGGGAAGGGGGGGGGGGGGGAGGAGGTTTCTAGGTTACATGGTGACTTTCAATGCTAAAACTGGGAAAATGCTGGACAAACCTGGACATCATCCTAGGGAAGGAAGTCACATATACTGAGAAACTATTAATACTAATAAGTGGTATGCCAGATTCTTTCATAGAACTTAATTCATTTAATCTTCACAATAACCTTATGAGCAAAAAAAAATTTTAAGATTTTTATTTATTTATTTTGGTGAGAGAACACGTGTGCAAGTGGGGGGAGGAGCAGAGGGAAAAGGACAAGCAGATTTCCTCACTGAGAGTGGAGTGGAGCCCAATATGGGGCGTGATCCCAGGACTCTGAGATTATGACCCAAGCCAAAACCAAAAGTCAGATGCCCAGATGCCCCAAGGAAATATTATTTTAAAATTAAGAGGTCTAGCTAACTATGAGGATAAGGACTCCCAAAAGGCTGCACTGTTAGAAGAACAGGAATTTGAATGTCTGCTTGTCTCCAAAGCCTATTATTTTTTTGTAACACCATCTTGTTTCCCCAGAAGTAGAAAGAGGGGTGGAACCATCATTTTCCTTCAGAGGGCACAAAACATGGTAACCCAGGAAACCCAAATTCTACACACCCTTGACTGTATTGCCATCCAAGAAGACTACAGGAAAACAGAACTATGTTTGATTAATCATATGAATAAAGGGTGGCATCTGAGCTGATAAAGTGTTAAACACTTTTAGAAAATTTACAAAGGTCAGCCCAGGTGGCTCAGCAATTTAGCGCCACCTTCAGTCCAGGGCCTGATCCTGAAGACCTGGGATCGAGTCCCACATCGGGCTCCCTGCATGGAGCCTGCTTCTCCCCCTGCCTGTGTCTCTGCCTCTCTCTCTCTCTCTCTCTGTCAAAATGGATAAAATCTTTAAAGAAAAAAATAAAAAAAGAAAATTTACAGTAAAAAATATTCCTACTTTGCTGGGAATAATTCCTTATTGCTAGATTTTCTAGTTTACTGGAGCTGGGAATTGGGTCCTATAGAGAACAAGGCAAATTTTACATTTGGTATAGAAGGTAAGGTCAGGGATAGAGAATGATTAGAGTTGTGCTCCAGAGCAGAATTCAGATACAACACTGGAAGGAGGATACCATTTTCCCTTTCTAGGATTCTCTGATGTTTCCAACAGTTCCCACTACCAAGATATCCAACATACTGTTACTATAGTCAGTGGGATCACAGCACCAACTTGGAGGAAGGGTCCATGATTGCTCTCCTCTCTAAGAGGCCACCCTATCAGTCAAATATGTCAGGGTAGTTTTCACTGGTAACAGGTAGAAATGAACCAAAGTATTCAAGTAGTTTAATATTCAGGTCAAATTACAAGTTTTTCTATAGGTAAACAAAAATAAACCCATGATCCTCCTCAATTACTGTTATTCTTTTTTTTTTTTTTTAAAGATTTTATTTATTTATTTATTCATGAGAGGGAGAGGCAGAGACATAGGCAGAGAGAGAAACAGGCTCCTCATGGGGAACCCGAAGTGGAACTTGATCCTGGGACTCCAGGATCACACCCTGAGCTGAAGGCAGATGTTCAACCACTGAGCCACCCAGGCGTCCCCTGCTATTAGTTCTTAATGAGCAGATAGATGGCTTTATGTGCCATGGAACAGGCCTTGATAAAGTAGAAGAAAACATGGCTCTACCTTTGAAGCTTTATACTACAGAGGAAGCAATAGGTTTCAGAAACATAAAAAAATCACAAACAATAAAGAAAAGCACGTACTATAACATAACAAATATTATATGAGCTTGATGCACTGAAAAATCAGGATTGGGAGGGTGAGGGACCCAACAGCACTTAAAAAAAGGCTAGAACTCGGATAACCAGAGAATGAATAGAAAGAACAAACTAGACAAATAGAAGGCAAACCAGTGAGTAATCCAACTAGACCACAAGGAAATACCGAGGGATTAAAGAAATCAGAGTTAAAATTTATTCTCTAGGCAATAGTGAGCCACTGACAGTTTTTACAATAGGGGAAAATGTATTCAGGCAGTGTTTTAAAAGATTAACTTGGCTGTGACAAACACAGAAACAGAAAAGTAATACAGACAACAGACTATGTACTCACAAAGTTACTTCTCAAAAACCTTTAGCATAAATTTCTTTTTGAATCTCTCTCATATTCTATCATAAACACTCTTAAACTACTCCATGTAAACAATGAAAGTAAGATGGCTCCACTATATTAGCTACATGATCCAAAGTTCAGAAAATAGTTTATCTAAACTCAAATAGTTAAGAGCCTTACCATAATTGCAATCTATGAGTCTGACCAAAAAAACCCAAAATAAAACAAAAAGAGACATCATGGAAGACTGACATTAACAAAAGTTCCTACGAAGCAGAAATTTTGTTGGTATAGAAATCTCCCTGCCTCTCCTCTGAACCCACTCCCAAAAAAGTAGATGCATAGGAGACTGGGGGATAGAGACTTGGTAGAAGGAAATATTCTAGGTTATAGGTGGAGTATATTCTAATACAGAGAAATCAAAGAAAGTAATATAAATATACAAATAACAAAGTTACAAGTGACATCTGCACTAAGAATATTACATACTGGGTATCTGGTTGGCTCAGTCCTTACAGAATGTGACTCTTCATCTCAGGGTGCTGAGTTCAAGCCCCACATTGAGGGTAAAGATCACTTAATAGAAATTTTTTAAAAAAAGGAATACTACATACTGCTATAAAAATTTAGGTCATTACTAGTTGAAGTAGGGAAAGCTTTACACAGAAAGTATCAGTTGTACTGGTTCTGAAGGCTAATTGAGTTGAATTCCTGTAGATTGAGATGAGACAAAGCATTCTGGGTAGAGAAATATGAACAGCCAAAGCAGTAAAATTTAGAAAGTATTCAGTACATGGCTATCATCAGGAATTCATTAATAGCAAGCCTTTACGTGAATTATGACACGCCTATTGATTCCAGCCTGGTGTTTTGGTGTAGTCACATAAGGGCATCTGATATTGTCCAGTATATGCAGCAGATATCCAATACAGGGTCATTTCTTTCCTTTCATGAAACAATCTCTCCAGGAGGCTTCTAAGCTCTTAGAAGGGTTCTGCCAACTGGATTCCTGACTCCTCCACATTACTGGGTAGGAAATCTAGAATAACTACAGTTGCA
This sequence comes from Canis lupus dingo, assembly GCF_003254725.2. Classification (NCBI taxonomy): domain Eukaryota; kingdom Metazoa; phylum Chordata; class Mammalia; order Carnivora; family Canidae; genus Canis; species Canis lupus. The sequence goes on along the minus strand of NC_064253.1, from coordinate 53,037,679 downwards.
AAGACTAAAAGAATATAAAGATCATTTGGTTTAATTTCCCAAGCAATATGGGAATCTCTACTGAAACACTCCACATAGGAAAATAGTATTTTAAGTAAAATTTTATTTAAAATAAGCAGTAACATTATTTTAAGCTTTAAATTACTTAAATTTGTAAATAGATTACACATCTAAAGGCAGTGTGGTATAATTAGAAAAGCATTAGATCTGAAACTTCATCTTTTAGAATCTATTTCCTCGGGATCCCTGGGTGGCTCAGCGGTTAAGCATCTGCCTTTGGCCCAGGGTGTGATCCTGGAGTCCCGGGATCAAGTCCCATTTCGGGCTCCCTGCATGGAGCCTGCTTCTCCCTCTGCCTGTGTCTCTGCCCCCACCCCCCTCTCATGAATAAATAAATAAAATCTTAAAAAAAAATAGCATCTGTTTCCTCAAATATAAAACTGCATTAATACCTGTTCTGACTACGTCCTCTGATGCCTGTGAGCAATATACGAGAAAATATGTTCAAGTACTTAAATCTTAAAGCCCTGTACAAATATATTCTTTCATTCATGTTGGTTTATGTACATTACACTGAAAACTAATTCTTAGTAGATTTATACTTAATAGAGAAGAATTGAGAAAAGTTTTTGTTTTCTCATAAAACTGTAGTATTCCTTAGGCTTAGGACTTATTGTCAAGTGAAGTGATGCAAAAAATACAAAATATCTTCTTCTAATTTTATTGTTTTATCAAAATTGGGCCAATGGCTTTGAAATCTCAATGTCCTTAACTATACCTTGGAAATAATTTTCAACAACAAACCAATATACTGGTACAGATACTACTGCACCTAGAACAGAGTCAGCCCATAACAGGCACTGGAGTTTCTCATAAACTGAAAAAAAATTAAAATTATTAAATCCTTATGTAAAGACACTTAAGTGCAGAAATGTCACCCATGTTTAACTCAAGAATTTTCTTCTGCTCATTTCTCTCTACCCTGGTCCCTTTTCAAAGTTTTAATTTGACACTTGCTACTAAGCAATGAGACTTTGGGAAAGTTAATCTGATGTTACTTTCTTAATTGGAAAAGAGCAATCATAATACCTACACACCTCCACAAGGTTATGAAGTGAGGTGTTAGAGATTAAGTGAACTTAAGTGAAGATATCACATATAAAGGACATACAAAACACACAGAACATCTATACAAATAGATAGGCCTCCTTCCTTATTCTTAAATTACTAAAAGGAGTTAGATCAGATTTCATTATAAAAAATAGCATTACAGCAAAAGGTTCACTGTAACAGACTTTTTTCCTGTCCCAAATGATGGTCCATTCTGGACCATCATTTAGGACACTAGTTTTACAGTAATATGGCAATGTATTTAGTACATGTCTTTCCATTATGTTACATAATATCCTATACTGGTATAGTACAGTAAATATTTCATAATACATTCATATCTGTCTTCTACATGGTCATAGAAACACAATGAATTGGGTGATAAAGCACTATCATATATCAATGTAAAAGATGAGGAAACTAGAGAGAGAAAATGATTTGCCTAAGACTATCATCTGGCTCATCAATGATAGAGCCACAGTAACATTTACATCTCCTGATTCTCTACGAATCATAATTTCTACCATTGTAGCTTCATTCTTCCCTTTCTCAAACTTGATCCTCCCTTAGTACTCACTATATAGAAGCACGGTCTCATCACATCTCTCCTACTTCCAAAAGCAACCAGTTCCTTTACACCCAATGTCACTCTCACCTACCCAACCTTCTGCAATTTCTCCACCCTCCTGCCAAACTGACTTTCTTAAATTGCAAACCTGATCATGTGACTATCTTACTAAAAATCTCTTCTAGAAATCCTTGAGTTTCCTGACCATATTTATAAAGCCCTTCATAACCTGGTCCTAATTTACCACTCTAGACTATTTTCTATTTTCCATCACCTTTACAACCTATGCTTCAACCCCCTACCTAATTATATAAAAATCTCTGAACAAAACAATAGCAGTTGGGCTACATACTTGCTATTCCCTGAACCCGCAATGCTTTCTCCCCTCTCCATGTCCACCTCCTTTAGCTTGTTTTTAATTTTTTTTTTTTTTTTTTTTTTAATGATAGTCACAGAGAGAGAGAGAGGCAGAGACACAGGCAGAGGGAGAAGCAGGCTCCATGCACCGGGAGCCCGACGTGGGATTCGATCCCGGGTCTCCAGGATCGTGCCCTGGGCCAAAGGCAGGCACCAAACCGCTGCGCCACCCAGGGATCCCCTTTAGCTTGTTTTTATTTATCCTTCTGGTCTTGGCTCAGTTTTCTATCCAGGAAGTCTTACTTCATTTCCAAAAACTGAATTGGGAATTCCTCCTATGTTCTTCCACGATGGTGTGTATCTATCAAGGCACTTAGCTCTTTGTACTAGGGTATCCATTTCTGGGTCTAACTCCTTGCCAAGCTATGAGCTAGCACTTGAGGGCAGCTATCACAGCTTAGCAGTATCCACCACACCGATAGGTGCTCAATAATAATTTGAATTGAATTAGGTTTACTGTTACATGTTTCCAAAAAATTGTTTATTTAATAACTTACTACTATATTTTAAATTATACTTTCAAGTATTTACATGTCAAATTCTCTTTTGCTTATCCAACTTGCTAATTTCTAAGAATAGCTACTTCTCCAAAATATTAGAAGGCAGAATATTGAACATTAAAGAAAAGCTATGTATTCTACTGGAGCATTTCAAGGAGAATGACAATCTGAAAAACCACTGACTTATTTAGTTGTGCTGCTTATATTTATATTTAAATTACTGTGCCAAATATCAAATAAACTTCTCCACCTTGCATTTGTAATTTCAGTATTGTTGTGCCTGAAAATGATTCTTGTCTTCTAAAAAGTCATCTTAAATTTGATTGTCTTAAAAACTAGTTTTCTAGAATAATGCATCTCCAATTTCATACTGTAAAATAATTGATACACTTACATCTATTTGATATATCAAACAGAATGTGACTCACCTTACAGACAACTTTTTTCCTAAGTGAGATATATCTATCATGTTTTGGTGAGTTCTTACAGGGAAATTAGCTATTATAAATTATTCAATGGAACGAATGCTTTCCCCTCTAATTCCTCACTACTCGCTAAAAGAAAAACAGAAAAGCCAACACTGGATTCTAAGTCCACAGTGAATATATATGAAAAAAAATAGTGATTCTCATTGATCAATCATGGTAGAACCTTCAGGGCACAGTCACAGCTAATGAGCAGAGCAAAACCACCACCACCACCCCATTTAAAAAAAAAAAAAAAGGAAATGAAAAAAATGAAAATGATAAAGATTAGTTAGGTTTTAGAGGAAAAAAATCTTGGTGAAAATAATTCACTCTCTTGCATTACCTCTTAATATATGAAGATTAAAGGTCTCTCACTTTTCAAGAAGTTTATTATAAGTGAAACTGTGTTTAAACACATTAAGAATTATCTTTTAAAGAGCTCACATGGATAAGCTATTTAAAAAGTAATCTTTTTAAAACAAATAATTCTTTATAAATTGAGCTATTTTTTTAAAAAGTCACTCTGCCTAAAATATAATACAACTCTCATTATACCATGTTGTATTCTGCATACCACCTAGGTTGTTCTTAATAAAAAATGTATCTATTGAAAAATTATTAGTCCAGTGTAGCCTTTTTTTACAAAGACATTCCAGCACAATGGAAGTTTGCTTCCTTATAGTTTGCTCCACAAGTACTTGACCTGTACCACAAAGCAGCTCAGGCTATCTTTGCAAAAGAGCTAGTTACAAGAAGGGAAAAGACTAAGATTGTAAGTCAAGCTGAGCAGCAACCATATGGCAGTACAAAGCACCACTGAGAGACAATAGGCATACCTAAAAATGCTTAATTTAAGGTAAATCCTTCTTGGTCAATGGATTGCAAAATGAATACAATGACAGTCAAGATATGCAGGATGGAAAATTTAGAGACAAAGCAGACAAAAACGTTACAGTCATGTCATCATATCTCACAATTTTACGGCAAACGTCATACTATGCAATAATCCAGTCTATTGTACGATTCCCTGTGAATTAATGAATGAAAACACTGGAAATCGAGCTAGACTAGTTAATGTTCCCATCTGAACTTTGATCAACATTTTGCTAATACAGTTGTACAGTAAAGAATGAAAGCATTTCAGTAGCTACTCTGGACAATTTTTGTTGTTGTTGCTTTCCAATCAACCATGTCTGCAAAAAAAAAAAGCACACTAACTCCTCTAGCATCATCCACAGTGCAGTTTGAATAGTTGTTCCATGGCTTTGTAAGTATGTAGTATGTGTGCATATAAACTCAGTTTTAACCCTGAAAGCATGGATCTTGAACACTGCACAGTCCTTTCTGTGGCACTTACCATTTACTAATGAACCACAAAATGGTAGTTTTCAAAACTGAGCAGAGGAGGAAGCAATGTTGATATCCCCTTTAAACTAAGCAAGTAATATTTAAAAAGTAATATTTTGTCAAAAAAAGAATACCTGGATTAAAGATTTTCCAAAGCAATTACAGTGAGCAGCATACAATGCTGAAATAATTTTACAGGCCAGATGACCTGCCAATTTTACACAAAGGTTTAGAATTTTCCAACGAAGGACTTGCTAAAAATCTTAAAATATGTTTGCACAATATGCTTAAATTTTGTAAGGTACACCTATGACATCAAGATAAAAACAAATATATGTAAATTTCAAGTGTATAACTCATCAATTCCTTTATAAGCTGTATTATTTGTATATAATGAACTTCACTCAGAAATAATTCTAAATTTCCCACGATAAGTCTTCCCTATGTTTTGGGAAATCATAAATGTTAATTATAATAATTTGAGCACTTAGGTTCTCTAAAAAAAAAAAAGGAATATGCTTTTTACTTAATAGATAAATATACATATATGACTCTTATGATTGCTTTTCCTTCATGGTATTTTCAAGTGTGAGGACCAAACTTGTCACTGAATCTGGCTTTCCTTAATGCAAAACCATTTAGTGTGCTGATACAATGAATTGGTTTCTGGAGTTCAAATCTAATTTCATGCTTTTGTTTAAGCATATGTAAATCTTTTAATTTGAAAGCAATTCTTAATAGATAAAATTAATATGTAAATGTAAACTGTAAATATAAAATACACAATCTGAAATAACTTGAGGCAGCAAGCTCTAGATTTCCATTAATATCTCTGCAACAATTAGAACATGTTTTTAATAAGAGCTTCACTATGTCATCCTGACATCTTGGCTTTATTGCATTAATACAAGAGAATGTGCTATCAGGAAGAAGTTTAAAAGCACTATCTACATAGAATACAAAATTTGATATAAGTACTTTGTATCACACAGCATTAACAGTCCAAACAGCAAGAGAAATACATATTGTGTCCAGGATTGCATAAGCATACATTTGCTCCTTTGAGAGCGCTGTCAAGTACCGTGGGAAGCTAGGAAGTGCCCCCATACATACAGCACAGAAATTATATACCTGAAACACAATGGATCCATTTATAACTCTCTAGTCAAAGCGAAACATCACATATAAATTTCCATTTACCACAGACACTAAAGAAAAACTCAATCATTTGGCAGAAAACTAACAATACATAATTTGACCTTTTTTGGGAAATTTTAATGGATTGTATGTAGATAACACCAGAACATATTTTAAATTGCTAATCATTTTGTTTAATAGCAATCTAAACAAATAAGCAATTTATACTTTCCTTATTTTGGTAGCCAAATATTTGGAATGCTGTTAGATACCCTAATGCACTTCCCCTATAACAAAAGCAAGTTATTATTTATTCAGATTTTAAGTATATCTTGATACATGGGAGAAAAAAATACTAATGGAAAAAAATCTGAGAAAATATCAGAATCAGTAAGAAAACAACCAAACCACTTATATTAACAGGACAAAAAACAAATAAATAACAGTACAATGTTTCAAGAACAAGAATTATATATTCTGAATGATCCTAAGCTGATGAGCCACTGGCTTAGGGGAGAGTTCTATTGATATTAGCCACCTTCATTAGGTAGTCAGCATCTTATTTATCTAACCCTGGGGTTAAACATTTTATTGCAGTAGTCAATTTGGAAGTTATAAAATTCTTCTGTTGGGGGTTGCTATTTGGGGAGTGGGGGAAGGGATGCAGCTAAGAAAATCAGTGAAATCTCCAGAATGAACAGCCTGGCACTTTAGTATCTCCCTGGGCACCCAGGAAAGCAATACTATAGAAAGCAGGTTACCGTTTATGATAGTTGTATTTTCTGTGTTATCTAGAGAAAAACAGGTTCATCCATGCAAAATGGACTGTTTTAGAAGATATTGCTGCTAAAATGAAAGACTTTTCAAAAGGAAAAAGTGATTATTCCAGATGAAATGAGAAGCTCCAATGTCAACCTTACTTCCTGAATCAGCAAAAATCAAAGCTTTACTCAGAATAGGAAATTGGAGATTTTCTTTTAATTTACATATCTTTTTTGCTGAGTATGTTTTAGCTGAAATATGAGAGAACTTCTAAGAGACAGCACTTCTCATTTCCAACCATGCTTTTTGCTATGGCATTATAAAATACCACTACTTGGAACTAAGAATACATCAATTTTACTAGCACTAATGTAGAAGAATCAAGAGTTTAAGTCAGAAATAGCTTTCCATTTATAGCATTTTGTTATATACTCATTAGCCAGCCAATACTACACCAAACACCCAGTTATAAAGTAAAAATTTTAGCTATCACTGGGACATATCTAAATCGCTAAAGGTCTGGCATATTAGAAGCAAAATTCCTAAATAAGCTTTAAAATAAAAAACAAGAAAAACATCTTTAATCCAGATACCTTATTGTCATGTATATACAATTATTATGTGTATCCTTTAACAAAATGAATGAGATGTCGAAGTGTGTAAAGAAGCTTGGCTAAATTTTGGAAATTACTTTTTTAAAAGAACGGGTTGTTTTTAAAACATAAAATTTTATTTAACAGTTTATAACTGCAATATTTCTGTAATAGTATAAACAGTAAAGTCTGAACATCCATCTAAATTGTTGACAAATATATACCTCTGGCTATTTTTTTTACCAACATTTTTATATTAAATGTGTTTAATATTAGTTGGTTTGCTTTTTCTTAACAATAATACTCCAAAAATGATGCTCTGTTAGATATAAGAACAAATTTTGTTCAATTCCATCTATTTTGGAAGATATTATGTTGTCTGCCCATCCTGACCCTACCTTTGCTACTCCTACAGCTTCTTTTCTTTTATTTGAAAACAATTTTAGGAGTTGTAAAGTTTAGAATGTATTTTTCTCCCCTATGTAAAGATTGTTTTATATGAATTTATTTGGCATATGTAAACAAATGTTTTATTCTTAAGTGACATGAAAATAATTTAAAAATTTCTTATTTATAAACCTTTTAAACATCAGTACTTTATTTTGTCTGGCCTTTATATAACAATAAAAATTGTGACCTTTGACATAATTAGTAGGTACAAGGGAAATGTTATTTATCTGTCTTTTAACACAATAACACAAAAATCAGGTTAACATAGAGTTTGGGCAATTACCTGTTTTTAACCTGTATAACACAAATTCTCTAACAATACATAAACAACATAACACAAATATAAATTTTATATTCTTGTAAGCTAGATTAAATTTGTTAACAATCTTAAGCAAAAAATATACTGAATTATTTTACTATAGGAAGCAAACAGGACCTGAACTAGCCTTCAAAACACAAATCCCCATCATGGAAAAAGGTGGGTAGGAAGAGTTTTTAAAGATTTTCCTATATTTGTTCTCTTCATATAATAAGTCACAAGTAACACAGACTCTCATGTACCCTACAAATATATTAATGATTTTTAGACCCCAAACCTCACCAGCAATTCATTATCTTCAAATGATGTGGAAATTAAAACTTAGGGCTAATGTTGACCATTATCTTAATAATTGGCTTTTAATATAGCATTTTGCCTAGAAATATCTGGACAGCTTATATTTTAAAGCAATTAGTTTAAATTTGCTAGTTCCTGCAATCTTAGAATGGAAAAACTCACTACTACCATTCCATGGTGCTGGTGATATACTTAAATATGGTATATGCCCTTTTTCTACTTTGATACCCAGGGAAATTGTCAAATATTTGCTGTTTTATTTTAATGTTTATTGACCATATCTTAATGGCTCCCATACATTTTCCTTTAACATTGATATTAAGGGAAAAAACAGTAGAAATAAAAAGTCTTTCTTTAAAAGCTTTATAAATAAATCTCACCCTGAACTAAATGTACAGATGAAGCACAAGGCAGTTAAAAGGCAGACTGCCTCCATTATGGATATATGATGTAGAAAACCAACTTCCCCCAACTTTAAAGGGTTTGAACAAACCAATTTTATCAAACCTTTCTGTGATAAAATATAACTTTTTCAACAGTGTACAGAAGCTGAGGGCTGGCCAATAATAAAAATGACAGTGTACTGGCCTATAGAAGCTGGTTTTCATAGACCGAAGGGAAATATATTTGCTGTTTTCTATGGCAGTATTCCATGCTTAAAACCTTTCCTTCCTGCCTTTGTTCAGCTCTTTTGCTGGCAACCAAGTGCTTTCTTTTGGTTCAGTCTAGTAAAAAGCCAAAGGACTACAACATGAGGGTCATCAAGGTCTACAAGGTAGATGAACAAACCAACAAAGCAACATCACAGGGCAAAGAGCAAAGGCATTACAATAGGAATCTAATTACAACAAAAAGAAAAGTCTATATAAAACAGTCATAATTACAAAAAACAGTAAATTGCCAAGAATGGCTCCTTTGCTTTTATATTAAATGATGCTCTTCTTAATAAGAATTGAAATCCAGAACATTGAATAATTATTTTCAAATTCAAGTGAAATAAGTCCTGCAATGCATGCAGTAATATAATGATCTATTAACTAGAAAACATTATGCCTAAATCTGTGTGTGAGTCAAAGTGTGCTACAAGTCCTTTGGATTTTTCTAATTAATAATGAATTTTTAAAAAATCTATGTAGAACACTGACTTCTCCAATTTGTTGTGTTGTTCCTAAAGTTTAAAAGCAGAATTAACCACAACTATGAAGAGTCCTAAGCTTCGCGGTAGCAATAATCAACGTGGAAAATAACTATAGAATTTGCTTACTTTTCAATCCTATAAGGGAAGAATGAAAAACAATTTCATAATTATTTATAAAGAGCAGCTTTTCCTGCTTTTGTTTTCTCAACCACTATTTCTTATAGATGTAACTGTGGGCAAAAAAATGCTAGATATTAATGAAGCTGCTATTTCCTTTTTAAGTCTTCATTGCGATCATGTTAATTGATGCCACATTCATTCTTATGCCAACCCTGCAGTAGGGCAAATGGGATTTTGATGATTTGAAGCACAGAGTGAAATAGTTGGAATGATCAATCAGGTGAGACACACAGGCTTCTGAATAATAGCAAAAGAATGAAATTTATTTTGGCAAAATCAAAACCAAATTTTGTCTTTAATAAAGGCTATTTTTAAAAGCAGGTAGGTAGAGAAAAGTTTATTATTAAACGGTCTTCTGATAACATACACAAAAAAACTTATTATTACTACATTGAGCTAAGGTCTCTTCTTCCATTTTCTCTTCTCCTCAAGGAATATTTGAACACAAAGAAAAAAGGAGCCAAATAGATAAAATATACAGATGTTTAGGGAAAGAGAAATTATTTAGCAAAATATAGCACATCTCAACATCGTTATACATTATCTTAGCAGGTATATTGTCTGGAAACACCTCACAGAAACATGAACAGCTATAAGATACACAGAAAATTTAAGAATACTTCAAACTAATGGGCAAAAGTCCCAGTTTCATTTTCTTTAGTGGTTAAAAAAATAAAAACAATAATATTATAATAGTGTTGCAAGACGGTTACTGACAAATCTGGTCAAGCAGGATTGGATCAGTACTGACTTTTTGAGAGCAGATGCTAGAAATGAGAAGTCTTTCTTCTAGAGTGCTAATCTCAAGGACAAAAGACGATGGCAGAAGAAGTCAAGATTGATAATACTGTTTTCTGACCACCAAGACAATCAGAAAACAAAATAAACTTTGAAAGCTAAATAGATAAATTTTTAATATGTCCACAAAACTATCTCTATATACTCACAGGGTTTTGAAGCATCAGTAAGAAATAAATATATAAATATAAAATAAATATAAAAGAGCTTTGCAAACCACCAAGAATTATACAGGCAAGGGTTATGATCACTTTGTCTTTAAATGTCTCTTCTATAAATGTAATTCAGGAAACTGATGATTCAATGACAGTATCCCAACCATCTGGTGCTGATTCAAATACCAACTCCTTTGAGAAGAAATTGTTTACTCCTTAATGATCCTTTTATGTTAAGACTTAAATGCATATTGAATCTCATCTATGATGATGTTAAAAGCTCCTTGAAGGCAGGAACCTTGTTTTATTGATCTTTGTGTCTGCCATGATACCTAGATGCTAAAAATTTATGGGTTATTTTATGAAATACCATATTCCCAGATAATATTTACCTGATCTTTGTATGAAAATACGAAACAGACAAGACATAGAGTTCATGACTCTGAGAGGTTTATAGTATGGTTAAGGAGATGGATCATTAAAAAAAATTATTATTATTATTTTTTTTTTTTTGAGAGAGAGAGAGAGAGAGTGCCTGAGTGGAGGTAAGGGCAGAGGGAGAGAGAGAATCCTCAAGCAGACCCCCCACTGAGTGCAGAGCCCAATGCACAGCTCATCCCAGGACCCAATGTGAACTGAAATCAAGAGCGGACTGCTTAACCAACTGAGCCACACAGGCACCCCAAGGAGATGAAACATTTAAATAAGAAGCAATACAACAAAATTTTAAAGAAGGGCTTTTTTAAAGTGATACAGTCAAGGGGAAAGAGGTTGAAGGTAAGGAAGGAGAATATAGCAGGAAAACAGAACTCTAAACATGTGGATAGGATCACTATGCATGAAAATTTAAATCTTGCTAGAAAAACAGCAGAGAGTAATAACAATTAGGGTTTTTGAATTTGAAAGGAATATGGCTAAAAACCTATTTCTCAGAGAACTGTTATCATGTAAAGCCAAAAGTATAATCTTACTCCAGTGGGATATATTCACTCAAAGCATGCAAGCAGGGACATCGGAAGTTCATTTTGAAGGGCACAGGGGTATCTTGGACCTGGCTACTGGGTTTTATTGTTATCTTCTTTTTAAGGAACTCCAGGTTGGATGCCCAATCTTCAAAAAGCTGCCGTACACCTTGACTAGTACTGATTTCCTATTAGAAATGCTTTTGGTGAGAGAACTTTCTTCAACAAGCTATGTGGGAGGAGTTGAAATAACAGCTGTAAAACAGTCCCTGGAGGCAACTTCTGGGAGATAGGCACCCCTCTTGAAGAAGTTCAAATTGAAGGCGTTTGAGTGAAAGCATGTCTATGAAACAACCTCAAAGGCAAGAGATTATGAGACTCAGGAGATGAAGGATGTTTCTGAAGCAAAAATGTAACAACTGAAGTGGAACTGATAAATGATTTTTCAACTTAGCCTTTCATCCTTCCAAGGTAGATAAATTGAGTAGCTGCACTGTGCTATGCATGGGTCTTCCAGATGAGGCTTACTATATGCTTTGCGTAGGCATTAAAAATCCCATAGCACTTTAGATAAATAAAAGGTAAGGAGATAGCCTGTGAGCCTTGGTTAAAATATGTTTTAAAATATAACTTGGTGTTCCTTGGCTTGCATAAATCCTTTAGCCTGGTTAGTTGACATGCAGAGATAAAATATGAAAAAAAAATCACTTTAAAATTGTCTTGAAATCTAGTTTTATATAGAAGTTATTTATATATATAAGTTATTTTTAAAATTATATGTAACATTTGAAAAGATTAAATAATACTGCAGGTAAAATAATGTAGCAGACATTTAATAATAACTGTTTAAAGAATAGCTAAAATATTTCCATCTAGTTACCCTGAGAAACTTAAATGTCAAATATAAGAGCTCTGAAAGAATCTCTTAAGTTTTCAAAGACTATTTAAACAAACTTTATTTAAAAAATTATTCAGGGAACAATGTGTATAGGATTCTGCAACAGATGTCACCGTGTGCTAGATCTGGGCCTCGTAACTGATAACTACTTACCTCCATTAGTATCCACTCCCTTTCTTTGGTATCAGAACAGTGTTTCTTCTTGGAAAATCATTCTATTTGGTTTGGATGGTGATGAGTGAGGATCACTCCTTCCCACCTCACTCCTCTCCACACCCCCATTAGAGGAGTCAGTACATAATTTAAACTTGACCAATCCAAGCATCAGATCCTACTGATTAGACAGGAAATACCCAAACTGAATCAATGAAAGAACTTCCTAGAGCTTCTTACTAGAATTACTAGAAAAGAGGCACTATCTCTGAGACATAGTGTTAATGATCATGTAAGTAAGTCTGAAGCTGCTGAAAGCCATTTTTTTGTCCATTTTTTAGCCAGCCTAAGAATGAAGCCAACACAGAAGAAAGTAGAACTGAGAAATGGGGAGAGAGTTATAGTGTTAATGCTTGAATCTTTAGAATAAATCTAGAATAATCAGATATAGCTAAAGCCAGATAAACACCTACACATATCTTCCTTCTACCCCTGCCTCCCCACCCACCTCTTTCTTAGGATCAGATTTCTGTTATCTGCAACCAAGAGCCCAGATTATGAAAAGCCTCTACCACCTATATTCTTGATCCTGTCAATTACCTGTCATTCCTTTATACAGTGTCACTCTCTGCTACTCCCAGTATTTCCCTGCCTCTACTACAGTATTAAATGGTGGATGAATGCCTGAGCTAGGGATGTTTCTGTCTACTGTGTTACTTTACCTGGCCACTAAATTAGGTAAGTGATATAGGACTTATAGACAGACTACACAATCAATCCTTAAGATACCCCAATCTCCCAAAATTCAAACAGAGTTGTTATTCCACACTTAATTCCTGTCTACAAAGAAGAAAAAATAACCACTTGCAGAAAGGTCCCTCAGTAAAAAGCCCAATGATAACTATTAAAAAAAAAAAAAAAGCAATCTTTATAAGCATATTATATCACTGAATCCAACAGGAAGTGCAAAAGCCAAAAAAGAGAAAAGTCCTGGTAGTCTGCATTTATCCCAGATCATTTGCTTAAAATATGCTGAGGAAAACAATGCATACAGGATTATTTTAATTCTTATCCTTAGAAGTTAGAGTAAAATGGGACAGTCCATACACAAATAAATAAACTTAAGGAGCTTATTCAGTTGCATAAGGGGAAATCTGACATTTAGAATATATAACATAAATAAGTTCAATCATATAGTCCTTATAAGAGGAGGCAGGGGAAGATCTGAAACACAGAAGAGAAGGCAATTCAACATAGATTTGACAATGCTGCACTTGAAGACTGGAGTGATGTGACCACAAGCCAAGGAACACTGGCAGCCACCAGAGCTAGAAGAGGCATGGAACAGATTCTCCCCTAAAATCTCCAGGAGTGCAGCTTTGCTAATGCCTTGCTTTTTGTCCAGTGATACTGATTTTAGATTTCTGGTCTCCAGAACAATGACAGAATACATTTTTATTGTTTTAAGGAATGAAGTTTGTTGTTCCCTAATATATATTGAATTTTTTCCTTTTTTTGTGTTAAGTAGGCTCTACACTCAATGTGGGGCTTGAATCACAACCTGAGATCAAGAGTTGCATGCTCTACTGATGGAGCCAGCCAGGCACCCCACAGGTTGATCTTTTAATAGTAAAAATGAACTCATTTTAAAATTGTCATTTTTCAAGTGAAATGCATTAATTATATATAAAATATGTCAAATACAATAAATGTGATTAAAGAAGTAATCTAGTTTACTACTCAAGTTATAAAAATGTCAATTTAATGTAATTTTTCTGTAATATAAAGTGAATACAGATTAAATTACTCAGACTGAATTCTTTCATAGATGTAATTTACCTTGAATAGGTAAACATATTACTCTCAAATGGTTTTTTTCTCACTTTATTACACAATATAACAAGACAAAAGCAGCAAAATGAAATAAAACAGCAAGGACTACAAGAAAACATCTGAGTAAAAAGCATTCTCCACAAATACATCATAGTCTACGTATATCTAAAAGTTGTATAATCTGGGACCTCTGGGTGGTGCAGCGGTTTAGCGCCTGCCTTTGGCCCAGGGCGCGATCCTGGAGACCCGGGATCGAATCCCACGTCGGGCTCCTGGTGCATGGAGCCTGCTTCTCCCTCTGCCTGTGTCTCTGCCTCTCTCTCTCTCTCTGTTGTGTGACTATCATAAATAAATAAAAATTAAAAATAAAAAAATAAAAGTATAAACTTATTTCTGAAAAACTTACATATATATTCTAAACAGTAGGATGCAATGATAAACAGGTAAACAAATGCCTTCACAGATTTAACAAAATACAATAAAAGAAATATTTTAGAAGATGGCTTTCAGGGATGCCTGGGTGTCTCAGTGGTTGAGTGTCTGCCTTTGGTTCATGGTGTGATCTCAGAACTAGGATCGAGTCCTGCATCGGGCTCCCTGTGGGGAGCCTGCTTCTCCCTCTGCCTATGTCTCTGTCTCTCTCTTTCTCCCGTGAATAAATAAATAAAATCTTTATTAAAAAAAAAGAAAAAGAAAAAGAAAAGAAAAAGAAGATGGCTTTCATTTAAATAATGAAACTTGAAAAAACTTCATTTGTTAGTGTTTGTCCCCCTGTTAAGAATGTTGAATCACAGGAGTAATGAGCACTGGGTATTATAGAAGTTTGATGAATCACTGACCCCTACCTCTGAAACCAATAATATAAGTCAATTAATTGAATTTAAGTAAAATTTTTAAATTAAAAAAAAAAGAATGCTGAACCATTTGTAATTATGATTTATCTCTTCAACAAAATGTTATAAAACTGTGAGCAATATATTTGCATATACACCTACATCAATTCCTTCTCAAGTACCCTAAGGTCAAGGCAATCTCTGAAGACCAGCTGGAGTGAATCAGAATATATTTCCTGATCTGTCCAACTCTGTCCAGATCTCATAACCCAGGAATAAAATACAGTCAAGGGAACCCTGCAGGATGGACAACATGGCATCATTAGTAAACTGTAAAGCTCTCCAAAAAAGGCAGTCTCTGTAGGTTAGTTTTATAACTTCCTCTACATCTGCAGAAAATCTGCGTACAATACAGTAGAAACTTCACTGCCTAACTTACTAATAGTAGACCTGGTGACAGTCAAACTCTTCTTTCAAGAAAAATGTTTTAGGAAATAACAAAGGTAAAAATATCCTTCAAATTTAAAATGATTTGCATATAAATGTACTCAAACATCTGAGATCACATTACTTTGAAAGGCAGGTTATTTCCTTGAGAGAGTTTATCTACAACAATCCACATACATTTAATTTGGAAACGGAAGAGGAATGGAGATGTGCTTTAAACCCCTAAACCAATATCACCAAGTTGGGAATTCTGTTTTATGTGAATTAATATTGGTTAGTATAAAACATGAAATACAAACCAGCAGTACCTCACAAATGATTACTGATCTCACCTAGCAATTCTCTTCAATTTAACAGTTAAAACAATAAAAAAGATGATTTATCCTTTATCAAAAAGAATACATGAAAAGAGATGAAATGACTTGAAATTGGAGATGACTGAGCCCAGAGATCTTTATCTGTAAGTTTATGCTCTTTTGTTTGCTAGAAAATACAGTTACATTAGAAAGAACAGTTTAAATACATCTATGAATAGGTCTCAATTATTTCTTGACACATCAACAAAAACTTACCATGAGGCTTTGATCTCAATAAAACCTTGTTGATGGACTCTAAAAGTTTAATTTCATGTAATTTTCATGTGTCATGAACTATCCTTTTGATTTTCTTTTTAGTCACTTGAAACTGCTAAAACTATTCCTAGCTACCAGGCAGTACAAAAATTGGCAGGTTAGGTTTGGCTTATGGGCAATAGTTTGCTGACTCCTATTCTTAACCAAGGATATACACTAGAATCACTTGCAATCTGAAAAAAAGTTCTATGTCTCTGCTATACCTACATGCCTAGGCCTTATCTCTAAGAGTCGGAGGTAAGAAAAAATATGATGAAAATATACTTAAAATTTTTTCCATATAATTCTAATGTGTAGCCAAGAGTGCATGACTTAAAAATCAAATGAACACTCCACGGCTTTTTACATCTTGGCAAGATACCTATTCTCTCAGATTGTTGGTTTCTACACTATGCACTATTCAGAATTGGCACATAGTGCTCAGTAGTAGTCTCTCTCTCTTTCCATGTTGTGTTATACAAACTAAGTGCTCAGTACAGCTCTCATGAACATAATTTTACACAAAACATATCCCTATTCTTAGAAGAACTTACAATTTAAGAAGAATAAGCACAAACACAGGCGAGAACACATACAAGCTGAACAAAGAAACATGCATAACAAAACAGATATTAATTTGCTGTTATTAATACTGCTGTTTTCAGAAATATGCCTACCAAAAAGAAAGAATTATATTCTGAGAATTATGTTCTAGTTAACAAAAAGAGAAATAACAGTGGCAAGATGCTAAGTATAAGTTACTACTTCTTTGTTGATACAAGGCCCGTAACACTGAGACCATGTCCCTCATCTATTAATTATGGCTTAATAATCACTTACTGACAAAGACCACAGTACTGATCCTTCAAGCTTCTCCAGGACTCCTGCTGAATGCCTTGGGGGTAGATGAAATGCCCCCAAATGTATTACTATTTATTTATTTATTTATTTATTTATTTATGTATGTATGTATGTATGTATTTATAGATTTTATTTATTTATTCATGAGAGACAGAGAGGCAGAGTCACAGGCAGAGGGAGAAAGAGGCTCCATGCAAGGAGCCTGAAGCAGGACTCGATCCCAGGTCTCCAGGATCACGCCCTGGATTGAAGGCAGCGCTAAGCCACTGAGCCCCCAGGGCTGCCCACTATACACCTATTTAAACTCAGGGTCTGCTCAGTTTAAATAATGAATACTTGACCGTTATTTCAGGAAACTCAAATAATTAGGGTGAGAAAATGGAGAAAGACAACTACCTCCTCAATCATAGAAATTACGTATTTTTTAAAAAGCCATAAGAAATTTGTTCTTTATTAATCGCCTTAATTTTGAATCATTCTTTAAAATAGAATGTATAATTTTTAGTAAGGTGCTTGATAAAAGATAACTATATGCAACTTAGAGGCTTACAATATAGCATATATTAGGGGAAAAAAGCATTAAGGAAACTAGACCCCCAAAACTATACCAAAAAAATTAAAACATCTGGAGATATACCTAATAAGTAATGTGCCAACTTACATTAAAAAAACCATAAAAGCTTACTGAAGGACATGAAAAAATATCTAAATAATTCATTTTATCATCATAAACGTTCTAAACTCCTCACTGAAAGATGCCAATTTGCACCAAATCAATTTATATTACAAGTGAAATTCCAATTAAAACCCGTATAGGGAGGTGCCTGGGTGGCTCAGCCCATTAAGCATCTGCCTTCAGCTCAGGTCACAATCCTGGGGTACTGGGATCAAGCCCCTGTATCAGGCTCCCTGCTCAGTGGGGAGCGCTTGTGCTTGCTCTCTCGCTCTGCTGAATGAATAAATAAACTAATTAAAATTTTAAAAAATTATTAAAATAAGTAAATAAATAAAAAATAAAACCCCAGGGACACCTGGGTGGCTCAGAGGTTGAGCGTCTGCTTTCAGCTCAGGGTGTGATCCTGGTGTCTGGGGATGGAGTCCCACATCGGGCTCTCTGTGAGGAGCCTGCTTCTCCCTCTGTCTATGTCTCTGCCTCTGTCTGTCTCTCATGAATAAATAAATAAAATCTTAAAAACAAACAAACAAATAAATAAATAAATAATAAATAAATCCTAGTAGGATTTTATTAATGTGACACAAAAAAGCCTAGAATAATTTGAATACGAGTAACAAAGATGATATGTCCTACCAAACTGCAAAACATACCATATAAAGCTACAGTAATCACAGCTATGCAATTAAACCAAAATCAAAGATAAATCAATTTTAAAAAGTTCAGGCTGAGGCCCAAGTAGCTATGAAAGCTTAGTGAATTTTTTCACTCATTCAATAAAGATCTATGGAACACTGTTCTAGGCTCTAGGGATACAGCAACATGGAAAAAAAAAAGACATGAAGAGAAACAAAAAAATTAAATAGAAAATTCAAAACATTTTTTAAAAATAGAATGAAGAAAAGTCACTACCATCTTCACACTCAGAAATAATTACTGTTGATATGTGATGTGTTTTCTTTCTGCACATTAATAAAATAATGTCCCCTCTTTGGTTTTTCAAAAGAAAACTAAGATTCTGCTTATATCCTTTTTCTCCATTCAATATATTCATGACATTTTCCCATTTTATTCCCATTCTACTTGACCTTGATTTTTAATTATTGAATTTTATTGTCTGGATATACATTAATTAACTAATACCCTATTATTGATTATCTAGGTTATTTACATAAAGGAGTTTTGAGCCATTAATTACTATAATATTCAATTATAAGTTCCCACTTTTTCACTTACAATTGGACTATCATGAAAGTGTGTTTAAATATGCACAAATATAAAATAAATATTTCCTAATGAATATATTTCCTTCATTTTGAAATGAGTTTTATAAATTACACAAAATAAAACTCACAACTTGCAATTCAAAGTTTTTAAAAAATCAAATATAAAGCCTCATAATATCCACCACAACTAAGATACAGAACATTTTCATGCTTATTAAAAAAAAAAATCCCCTCAAGCTTCATAATAAGTTCCTTCCATTTACATCCTGACAACCAATGGTCTGATTTCTGTCACTAGTTTTGCCTTTTAGAGAATGTCACAGAATGAGTTTATGTAATATACTGCCCACAGTATCTGACTTCCATGACTTGGCATAAAGCTTTAGAAACTCTTCCAAGTTATGGAATGGATCAGTAATTTGTTCCTTTGAATGGATAGACTACAATTTGCTTATCAATCACCAGGTAATGGACATTCAGGTTATTCCAAGTTTCTGTCTATTAAGAAGACAGCTGTTAGGAATGTTTAAATACAAGTCATTTTGTGGACATATGTTTTCATTTCTCTTGGGTAAAGCCTTGGAATAGAACTGCTGGGTCGGATGGTATGGTGTATATTTAACTTGACAAGACTCTTCCAAACAAGACTGTACAATTTTACTTTCTAACTTGCAATGTATTTTTTTTTAACTTGCAATGTATTCACATGAGTTCTTGTTACTTCACATCCTTCATGTATTTAGAATTGCCAATCATTTCAATTATAGCTTATTCTAGAAGGTGGTAGTATTATTTCATTACAGTTGTAAGCTTCATTTTCCTAATGATTAATGATTTTGATCTTTTAATGAGCATATTTTTCCATTTGTATATCTTCATCAGTATATACTATCTATAAATCTTTTGACCATTTTTACTTGGGTTGTCCATCTTCTTAGTATTAAGTTGTAAGAGTTTATTATATATTCTAGATAAGTGTCCCTGCAAATATTTTCTTAAGGTCTTTGACCTATATGTTCAGTTCTTTACAGTATCTTTTATGAGTAAATATCTTAAATTTTTATCAAGTCCAATTTCTCTATTTTAAAAAAAAATTAGTGCTTTTTGCTCATTTTTAAGGTATTTAATTAACGCAAGGCTACTCAGATTGCCTCTTTTCTTTTAGGTCTTCAAAGTTCTTACATTTAAATTTATGATATGGGGGCACCTGAGAGGCTCAGTCAGGTAAGCGTCTGCTTTGGCTCAGGTCCTGCTCCTGGAGGCCTGGGATTGAGCCTCACATCTATCCAGCTCCCTGCTAAGGGGAAACCTGCTTCTCCCTCTCCCTCTGCACTTGCTTCTCGCTCATGCTGTTTCTCTCTCTCTCTCTCTTAAAATAAATAAAATCTTCTAAAAATTAAAAAAAAATCTATGATATGTTACAAGTTAACTGTTACATGTCATGTGATATAAGAATTATGGTTCATTTTTGGCATATGGAAATCTATTGGTGCAGCATCAATTTGTTTAAAAGTCTATCACCTTCCCCAGTGAACTGTTTGGCACCTTTATGTGAGTTTATTTCTAGACTCTATTCTGTTCTATATATATATCTGTATGTTTGTCTTTTACAACAATATTATACTATTTTGATCACCGTATTCTAGATCCCTTGCATTTCTAAGTGAAAAAGACTATAGGGATTTTGAGTGGTATTGCACTGAATCTATAGACAAGCCTGGAAAGAGCTGACACTTCAAAAAAACTCAATTTTCTGATCCATGTACATGGTGTAGCTCTCCCTCTATTTAGATCTTTTTTCTCTGAATCATTTTACAGTATTTATTCAGTGTAAAGATCTTATATATTTTTGTTACAACTGTCACTATGTACTTCACATTTAAAAAAATTTTTTTTTTATTTATTTATGATAGTCACAGAGAGAGAGAGAGAGAGAGAGGCAGAAGCAGGCTCCATGCACCAGGAGCCCGACGTGGGACTCGATCCCGGGTCTCCAGGATCGCGCCCTGGGCCAAAGGCAGGCGCCAAACCGCGGCGCCATCCAGGGATCCCTTCACATTTTTTGATACTATGGTAAACAGCCTTTAAAAAAGTCAAGCTCCAGTTGTTTGTTACGAATATACAGAAACAACACAATTGCTACCTGTAACTTTGCTAAACTTATTCCTTCCAGTATCTGCTTTGTAGATAGCTTATGGTTTTCTAAGTAAATTCTCATGTCAACTGCAATTTTTTTTAATTTTTATTTATTTATGATAGTCACACACACACAGAGAGAGAGAGAGAGAGAGAGGCAGAGACATAGGCAGAGGGAGAAGCAGGCTCCATGCACCAGGAGCCCGACGTGGGACTCGATCCTGGGTCTCCAGGATCGCGCCCTGGGCCAAAGGCAGGCTCCAAACCGCTGTGCCACCCAGGGATCCCTGTCAACTGCAATTTAAGACAATTTTCTATCTTTCTTTCCAATCTGTATGGTCTTTTATTTTTCTTGCCTTATGGCACACTTCTAGCACAACAGTGAACAGAACTGCTGAGAAGGGACAGTCTTGCCTCATTCCCAATCATAGTGTGACAGTATTCAGTCTTTAGTTGTAGGTTTTTTTTTTTTTTTCAAAGTAGGCTCTATGCCCAATGTGGAGCCCACTGGTGGGCTTGAACTCAGGGACCCTGAGATCAAGACCTGAGCTGATACCAAGAATCAGACATTTAATCAACTGAGCCACCCATGTTTTAGGTCTTTTAAAGAGGCTCTGCATGGGGTTGAGAAAACTCGCTTCTTATTCCTAGTCTGTCAAGTTGTTGTTTTTTAATCTGTCATGAATGGACATTAAATTTTATAACACACTTTATCTGCATTTATTGAGATGATAATATGTTTTTTCTCTGCTAGTCTGCTAATATAGTGATTAACATTAGTTTTCACATGTTAAATCAACCTTATGTTCCTAGAATAAATCTCATTTGGTCACGACATATTAAGCATTTTGTACATTACAGGGTTCATTTCCTAATATTTCACTGAGGACTTTTGTGTCTATGTTCATGAAGGATATTATGTCTTCTCTAGTTTTTGTGTCACAGTAATGCAAACCTTATAAAATTAGGTAGAAAGCATTACTTCATCTTTATATTCTGAAGGAGTTTGTATAGACTTGGTATTATTTCTTTTTTAAAGTTTGGTGTAGGGATCCCTGGGTGGCGCAGCGGTTTGGCGCCTGCCTTTGGCCCAGGGCGCGATCCTGGAGACCCGGGATCGAGTCCCACGTCGGGCTCCTGGTGCATGGAGCCTGCTTCTCCCTCTGCCTGTGTCTCTGCCTCTCTCTCTTTCTCTCTCTGTGACTATCATAAATAAATAAAAATTAAAAAAAAATTGAAAAAAAATAAAATAAAATAAAGTTTGGTGTAATCTACCATCTGAAGGCCATGTGAACCTGGAGGTTTCTCTGTGGGAAGATTTTTAACTTGGTTGTTAAAAATTCAACTTCTTGTAACAGGGCTATTCTGGTTATCTATTTCTTAACTAAACTTTGCCCGTGTCTTTCAAGAAATCTGTCCCTTTCATCTTATATTATTGAATTTATTGACTTAAGATTTTTAATAATAATCTCTTTAGCCTTTTAACATTATGTAGAATCTATGTGATGCTCCTTTCCTTACTGATAATGATAATTTATGTATTTATGCCTTTTCATATTTCTTTTTTTCCTAATCAGTATATGGCTAAACATTTTTTGGTTTTATTGAGATTTCTGCAAAGGATTAGCATTTGATTTCACTAATTTTCTTTATGGCTTTTCTGTTTTCTAATTCCTTAATTTTGGTTTCTTATTTCCTTCCAAGTTGTTTACTATGGGTTTAATTCCCCCCCCCCTTTTTTTTCTCAAGTTTCTTAAGCTTAGATCACTGATTTGTGATTTTTCTTTTTTTTCTTTTTTTTTTAAGATTTTATTTATTTATTCATGAGAGACACAGAGAGGGGCACAGACACAGGCAAAGGGAGAAACAGGCTCCAGGAAGGGAGCCTGACGTGGGACTCGATCCCAGGTCTCCAGGATCATGCCCTGGGGGCGCTAAGCCACTGAGCCACCCGGGTTGCCCCTGTGATCTTTCTTTCTACGATTTGTAGATGATGCTATAAAGGTCTCCCTTAAGATTACAAATGATGATGTCAGCAAATGGTGGAATAGGAAATTCCAAAAGTCCATCCCTCTACAAAAGCAGCAAAGAAACAAAGAAGCTGAGAAAACTGTCAGAATCAACTTTTTCAAAACTATGGAATCAAATCAAAAGTTTAGGACCACCAGGGGAATGTTTAATGAAGGAAAAACAGCTGAAATTTGGCCGGCGGGCTTTGCATCATTTTAACTTACTAAGATACCATTCCCCACTCCCAGCTCAGTTGACGGCACTGAAAGGCAACAGCCCACATTCTTGATATGGGTTACAAGTACCAGAGGGAGCAATATGAACATTTTCTCAAAGAACTGTAGTTGTTTTGTTTTGTTTTTTTCCTTGACTTGTCTGGTAGCTAGACTTTATTTTCTAACTCAGAAACTTTCCAATGTCTGAATTGGTGGGGAGTGTGTGTGGGTGGTGTGTCTGTGTGTAAGGGTGGGTGGTGGTGGTGGTGTCTGCTGAAAATATTTAAAGGCAAATGTATTAGCTGCTGCCATATTGGGGCAAATTGAAATAGCTTGGAAGGAAGGGTTGGGAAGGAGATGCTTTGAGGAATCTTGGAATGTTTGGAAAACTCCTGCATTTCCAGGGAATTACAAGGCCACACACATGTCAAGCTGAGTGCATGCCCAAAAAGATCTGAGGAAGTCCAGAGTTCTCACCCCTGGCTGACCTTCATGTTCCACATAAGTAGGAAGTGAAGACTGAAGAAGAGCAGCTATAAATTGCCTGGCTGAATGTTAAAAGTATATTTAACATGCGCACAGAGCCTACCCGCAAAGCCTGGGAAAGGAGGTAGGTGGTGGTGGCATTCCAGGCATTTAAAGATGTATCTGTAAAGGGACGCCTGGGTGGCTTGGTGGTTTAGCACCTGCCTTCGGCCCAGGGTGTGATCCTGGGGTCCCAGGATCAAGTCCCACATCGGGCTCCCAGCATGGAGCCTGCTTCTCCTTCTGCCCGGGTCTCCCGTGAATAAATAAAAATAAAATCTTTAAAAAAAATAAAAGATGTATCTGTCAAATTACAAGCTGAACACACAACAAAGAACATAGACTTAGAAAATAGTGCAAAAAACGTTATTAAACAAACAAGGAACAACAAACCCTAGCACAAAGGAAGAATCAGATTTCCATAGTTGCCACATTATAATATCCAAAATGTCCAATTTTCCAATGAAAAATTATGAGGCAAGCAAAGAAATTAAAAAAAAGCATGGTCCATCTACAAGAAAAAAGAAATGAACAGAATCCGACCATTCAAAAATATTAGCTGGAGACACTTTCAAAATAGAATAAGTGGACACAAGATCAACAAGGATATAAAGGACACAAATAACCCTGTACACCAACTAGAGCTAAAAGACACATATGTAGGACATTCTACTGAACAATAGCAGAACACACAAATCTCAAGTGCATATGGGCTAGGCCCATAGACTATAATTAGGCAACAAAACGTGTTTCAATATATTTTAAAAGACTGAATCATACAAAGTATCTCCTTAACCACAATGGAAAAAAAACTACTAATCACTGACAAAAGGAAATACAAAAAATACAAAAATTGGTAAATTAAAATACTTTTTTTTTTTTTTTAGATTTACTTGTTTTGAGTCAGAGAGCAAGTGGCATGTGTGAGGGGAGGAGGAGAGGGAAGGGAACAAGCAGACTCTGTGCTGAGCATGGAGCCTGGTGCAGGGCTCAATCCCATGACCCATGAGATCACACCACACTGGAGGCTTAACCAGCTACACCAGCCAGGTGCCCCCAAACAAAATACTCAAACAACTAATGGATCAAAGAAGAAATAAATCACTAAGAAAGTTTAGAAAATACTTTGAGAAGAAGGAAAACAAAAACACAACATACCAAAACTTATAAGATGCAGTGAAAGCAATACTGAGAGAGAAATTCATAGCCCTCAATGCTTTGCGTGACCTTCTGGTTGGTCTTTCTCTAGCTTCAGGTAATTTACTACCAACATATGCATAGATCAGTACTCAGTCAAAAATCGTTCCTTCTGTAAATCTCCAGAGTTCTCTCTCTCGATGCAGCTCTCTTTCCTCCAGTATTTTTATCCACAAATTCAGGATACTTCAGCCTCCCCATATTTCAAATTCTCTTTTAATGTAGTGTGGCTCCCAAGATCTGAATAGGTGCCTCCTCTCTCTGTACTGTGGCCTAGATACTCCAGGCAATAAGTTGGGCAGTTGCAGTGTTCACCTCATTGGTTTCTTTTCTTTTCTTTTTTTTTTTTTTTTATCTCATTGGTTTCTTTTCTAAGATCAGAGTCCTACACTGCTTATTGCCTAGTGTCTGTAAATAGTTATTTCATATTTATAGACTACTTTCCTTGTTGTTTACAGCAAGAATGTAAATTCAGTTTTTGGTACTCTATTATGGCTAGAAGTGGAAGTTTGCCCTATACTTCTTTATTTCTTTAAAGAAAAATCTATAACCTAATTTTTACATATTCATGGTATGAACTCAAGCAACAATAATTAGTCCTATCACCCAATGATAACCATTCTAGCTTTTTTTTCCTTTAGATTTTATTTATTTATTCATGAGAGACACACAGAGAGAGGTAAAGACACAGGCAGAGGCAGAAGTAGGCTCCATGCAGGGAGCCTGATGCCAGGCTCTATGCCAGGACTCCAGATCACATCCTGAGCCGAAGGCAGGCACTTAACCCCTGAGCCACCCAGGGGTCTGCATTCTAGTTTTTAAAATGAATTTTCAGTCATTTTTTCCCCATGTATAAATGTTTTTTAGAAATGAAAAATGGGAAGTGCCTGGCTGGCTCAGTGGGTAAAGCCTGTAACTCAATCCTCAGGGTTGTAAGTTCAAGTCCCATGTTCTGGTATAGAGATTACTTAAAAATCTTTAAAAAAGAAATGAAGGGCAGCCCGGTGGCCCAGCGGTTTAGCGCCTGCCTTTGGCCCAGGACATGATCCTGAGGCCCCAGGATTGAGTCCCACGTCAGACTCCTTGCATGGAGCCTGCTTCTTCTCCCTCTGCCTGTGTCTCTACCTCTCTCTCTCTCTCTCTCTGTGTCTCTCATGAATAAAATAATAAATAAAATCTTTTTTTTTTAATAAATAAAATCTTAAAAAAAAATGAAAAATAGGTGCATGTTATCTTACTGCCTGTATTTTCACTTAATATGACATAATTTTCTATTAAATATTTGTTCAATTAATCATTGTTAATGGCTATAGAATATATCATGGTAAAGAATCCTTTTTATTAAATACCTAGATTGTTTCATTCTGTAGCAAAACTCTGACAGACCTTGATTACTACTTTAGAACAAATTCTAAGTCAAATGGCATTCACACTCAATACTTTTTTTACTCATTTTTTTATCGTGGTAAAATATATATAACACAAAATTTGCCATTTTAATCTTTAAGTGCACAATTTAGAGGCATTAATTACATTCACAATGTTGTTCAACCATTACTACTATTTCCAAAACCTTTTCATCACCCAAAGCAGGAATTATGTATCTACTAAGCAAAAACTCCCCATTTCCCATTTACTCGTAACCACTGGTAACTTTTTTTTTTAATTAGAGAGAGAGAGAGAGAGAAAGAGAGCGCGCACACACATGGGCACGTGTGAGGGGGAGGAGCAAAGGGAAAGGGAGAGAGAGAATCTTAAGCAGGCTCCACGTCCTGAGAAGAGCCCCCGTCGGGGCTCAGTCTCACAACCCTGAGATTATGACCTGAGCTGAAATCAAGAGTGGGACGCTTAACCAATTAAGCCACCCAGGTGCTCCAACCACTGGTAACTTCTAATCTATTTTCTTTCTGATTTCTTCTAGAGAGAGCAGGATCATACAATTATTTGCCCTTTTGTGTGTAGCTTATTTCACTTAACATATTTTCAAGGTTCATCTAGGAACCCTGCAGAATGTGTCAGAATTTCATTCATTATGGACAAATAATATTCCACTCTATGTTTATACAATATTTCAACATCTGTTGATAGATACTTGGGTTATTTCTACCTGTTATCTATTAAAATTCACTAAAACTCATTTTATATATTATAAATATATTATAATTATATATAAATTATATATTTTATATATATATACACGCCATTGTATCACAACTTGCCAATGTAATAAGATTAAAAATGGTGCATATATTTTATTAATAGAGACTGTAAACATTTTCTATATGTTTCTTCTTTTAGGACCTACTGGTTCATATGCTTGGCCTATTTTTTTTTTTTACTAGAGTGTTTCCTTTCCTTATTGGTTTCTAAGACTCCTTTTATAAATAGATCAGTGGCCCTTTTTTAATCATAACTTTTTCTGTAGTGTGCTCTCAATCTTGTGTGATTTTGTTCATATGCAATAGTTGTTTACATTAATGGAATTAAATCCTACCAGAGTCCTGCACATTTTGGCCACCTGAATGACTATGGTTTCTAACGTTTTATGGTATATTTAGAAAGTTCTTCCTGCAATGAGATCAGTCATATTTTCTTTTAGTACTTTATAGTTTCACTTATTATTAATAGAAAATTTTAAATTATAATTTATTTTGGTATCTAGTATGGAGTAGAAATTTCCCCAGTCAATAGCACTCCCCCACCCAAACTTTTTCCCCAATAGCACCTAGTGACTAATCCATCTTTTCCCCAAATTAAAAATGTCATCCTTATAATATACTAGATTCCTAGTTTTACTTAAATATATAGATATAGATATAGATATAGATATAGATATAGATATAGATATATAGATAGATATAGATATAGATATGTTCTGTTATACTGGTCTATAATGTATGTTTTAACTATTAAAGGTATATAATAAAGTTTAATATTTAGTAGCACACATCATCACTTGTTTTTGTTTTCAAATCTTTCTATA
Organism: Canis lupus dingo; assembly: GCF_003254725.2. Taxonomy (NCBI): domain Eukaryota; kingdom Metazoa; phylum Chordata; class Mammalia; order Carnivora; family Canidae; genus Canis; species Canis lupus. The sequence continues at coordinate 53,009,878 of NC_064253.1, read as the reverse complement.
CTAATATCTCATTTATTTTTTCAGATGAACTTTAAAATCATTTTAGTAATTTCCAAAACAATTCCAAGGTTGTTATAATATAGTTAAATTTGTGGAGAGCTGGTACCTTAGTAACCAGCTGTTTTTATCCATTATCAAGTATGTTTCTCTATTTGTTAAACTCTGACATCTCTCAGTTGATTTTTATAGTATTCTTCATAGATTCTATACTTTCCTGTTCAGTTCATTCTGAGGTTCTGTTTATTGTTTTGCTATTAAAAATGATAGATATTTCAAAGGGAGATGTTCACCATGGATTTACTTTTTAATCCTTCATATAATTAGTACAATGCCACACAGGGCAAACTCAACATATTTAATGAGTAAATGGATGACTAACTATTGGCTTCATGTTTACATATTATAGTACTTATTAACTTTTTTTTTTAAGATTTTATTTATTCATTTGACAGAGCACAAGCAGGGGGAGCAGCAGGGAGAGGGAGAGGGAGAAGCAGCAGGCTCCCTGTTGAACAGAGAGCCCAACATGGGGCTTGATCCCAGGACTCGGGAATCATGACCTAAGCTGAAGGCAGATGCTTAACTGACTGAGGCATTCCAGGCACCCCATAAACTTTGGTTTTATAATAAATCGAATTTTTAAAAAATCCACAAAGACTGTTTTTAGGGGTCATGTTTCACTCTCCTCCCATTCATTTCCTATATTTATATAATTAACAAGTCTCTTTTTAATTTTTTGAGTTTACTCTGTTATACTCTCACTCATCTTAATCTAGTTGCTCATTATCATGCTCTTTATAGAAACCATATTTTCATATTTTTAGCGATTGTGCACTCATCAACCAATGACTCATTTCAAAATTAGCTTTCATGTCCTCTAGAATTCAATATTGACTACCCTTCCCTAAAAATGATCCACATTTGGTCTCTCTATATTATCCTTGTCTATTTATATATTCTTTGGTATTTTCCCTTCTTCTAGTATCCTAAAGGCTTTCCTTAGCCATTCTTTGTTTACAGATTTGTTCTTGGTGACCTTGTGTATAACTGTAACTGCCATACTATAGATGAATTCCCTTTGAAAATCTCATTCCTATTCTTCCCATTTCTTCTTTTTTTTAAAGATTTTTTATTTATTTATGATAGACATGGGGGGGGGGAGGTAGAGACACAGGAGGAGGGAGAAGCAGGCTCCATGCCGGGAGCCCGATGTGGGACTCGATCCCGGGACTCCAGGATCGCGCCCTGGACCAAAGGCAGGCGCTAAACTGCTGAGCCACCCAGGGATCCCCCCATTTCTTTTTTCTTATCCTTCATAATTTTAGAGCAGGGAGGGGCAGAGGGAGAGAAAGAATCTAAAGCAGACTCTACTTAGCGTGGAGCTCAAGGCAGGGCTCAATCCCACAACCCCAAGATCACAAGCTGAGTCAAAACCAAGAGTCAGATGCCCAACCAACTGAGCCACCCAGGCACCTGGGAGACTGAGAATCTCAGGTAGGCTACACACGCAGTGCAGAGCCATACACAGGGCTTGATCTCACAATCTTATTAAGATCATGTTCTGAGCCAAAATCAAGAATCAGACACTTAACTGAGCCACCCAGGCACTCCTAGTCTTTTTCTTTCTATTTTCACTATCACCATCCTTTCTCAGGCCCTTAGTTCTCTAAAGCTTAGAATGGTATTTTCCAAACTGTTTTCCACAAAGCCATAAGAGTTTCAAAGATGCACCCTGTGGCTACTTTGCCCTGTAGGACTTGGTACGTAAGGCTCCATGTTCTTCCATTCCTGAGTTAATCATGGCACTCTGCTTTACTCTCTTTTACATATTGAGCTTATTAGCAACATTCTGCTTGAAGAGATGGCTCTACTACTTATCTAGGGAGAAAGGCCTGAAAAAGTTTCATGGGAAATAAAATTCCAACTTGTTCAATTTGCATCCAGTCTTCACAAGACTGTGCCCCAGAGTTCCCTATCTTATCACTCCATTATATACTCAGTTTTCAATTTAACTCAGACGTCTGTCTTCACTGTTCTTCATGCAAAACTGAATGTTTTATCTCCACATTTTTGTTCACTTTCTTTTCCCTGCCAACAATATCCTATATGGGGCAGCCCTGGTGGCTCAGCGGTTTAGTGCCGCCTTCAGCCCAGGGCCTGATCCTGGAGATCTGGGATCAAGTCCCAGGTCGGGCTCCCTGCATGGAGCCTGCTTCTCCCTCTGCCTGTGTCTCTGCCTCTCTCTCTCTCTCTCCCTCTCTCTCTCTCTCTCTGTCTCTCATGAATAAATAAATAAAATCTTAAAAAAAAAATCCTATATGAATCCTACCTACCTAAGTCCTCCTTACCCTTCAAGACCCAGCACAAATGCTAGCTCTACAAAAAACTTTTCAGGACTATAATTTCTCCCTCCTTCAAACTCCTATAGTACTATCAGTCATTCACATTAGACACTAATGTGATACTCTTACATCTTATGATCATCTATCTTAACAGTCTATCCAGAACATAAACTCCTTGAATATATGTGATCATATTGTAAATCCTATATAGCATCTGAAACACTTATATATTACTGGTCTATATATAGGCCTAACTTGTCTCACTACTTATACATATAATGATTTCATCATTTCGTTACTGAGAAACATAACATGATTTTCAAGCATTTACCACATCAATCTTCACCATCTAGTAATCTATCCTTTCCTTCCTTAGTAACACTGCCTCATTTCTACTATTCCAATGAGTCAAATGACCTTCACGGCCCATAGGTTCATTATCTCTTCCACCTTCCTCACCCAAACAATTTTCTTGATTATCTTGATATCTATAAATTTTGTCTAGCCTTCAGAGACCAGTTCAAGTCACATTTCTTTAAAAAGAAAAAAGAAAAAAGAAAAAGAAAAAAACCTTAACAGATAATTCCTATCATGATGACTTCTCCAAACTCCAAGTAAACTTATTTTTGACTCAGATAATCTGAAAATTTACCAGATTATGAATTAAATGTCCTATAATCATTTCAGATGTATTAATACTACCTACCCAATTACCTGAAGCATTTTCCCATATTTCCTTTTAGGACAAATAATAAGCACAAAATAAGTGATCTCAAAGACTGCTATAGAATACAGAAACTGAATAGTTAGGCATAGTTTCATAAAAACTGATATTTTACAATCCTTTAAAAAAGAGGAATTAGCCAAGGATTAGTGTACAGTCTGGGAAGCACTACAAACAACAGAAATCAAGCCATCACTAGGAACTAATTTATAGATAGAAGATTGGTGAGCACCTAGTCCAGCAGTCAGGAAACTTTTCTGTAAAGTGCCAACAACAAATATTTTGAGCTTTGTATGCCATATAGTCTCTGTCATAATCACTCACTCATGCCACGAAGGCAGCCATAGGACAAGATGTAAAAGAAAAAGTGTGACTTTGTTCCAAAAAAAGAAAAAAAGTGTTGAGATGAATTTGGACAATGAGCCACAACTCACCAATCTCTGACTTAGGCTACTAGAGGTTTTAGAACTTTCTCTCTCTCTCCCCCTCTACTCTTCACGTGCTCACTTGTTATCTCAAAAAAAGAAAGAAAAAAAAAGAGAGTGAGAGAAAGAAAAAGGGAGAAAGGGAGAAGAAGAAAGAAAGAAAGAAATAAGAAAGAAAGAAAGAAAGAAAGAAAGAAAGAAAGAAAGAAAGAAAGAGAAAAGAGAGAGAGAGAGAAAGAAAGAAAGAAAGAAAGAAAGAAAGAAAGAAAGAAAGAAAAAAAGAAAAAGAAAAAAGAAAAAGAAAAAAAGAATTTTGTTAAAATATAGCAACAATTGAGAAAAATGAGATAGGACCATGGACACAGTTATTATTAATGCTCTAGAGGGACGCATGGGTGGCTCAGCGGCTGAGTGTCTGTCTTTGGCTGACGGCATGATCCCGGGATCTGGGATCAAGTCCCACATGGGGCTCTTTGCAGGGAGCCTGCTTCTCCCTCTGCCTGTGTCTCTGCCTCTCTCTCTCTGTCTCTTATGAATAAATAAATAAAATCTTTTTAAGAAAATGTTCCAGAAAAAAAGAAAAAGAAAATGTTCCAGAATACCTCAGTGTATATTATTCTAACATAATTATAAGATTACAAAATAATTTTGATTTAATGATAAAAACCAGAGAGAGAACATGTACAAAAACACTGTAAGTATTCATTCTAACCAATTAAATTTGTTTAAAAAAAGGTTTTACAATGTGCTAAATAATGTAGTTTATATTACTGTGATGTATAGTTACATGCTTAAAGGTTGCTGGAATTCCTAAAAATCTGTATAATTTTTTTAAATGACTGACATAGAGTAAACCAGAAAACATCCAAATAATTATTATGAAATAGCATAGAAGCATACAACACATTGCTTGTCACACTGAAAATAGTTTGAGAATACAAATGATAAATTACCAAAACTTCTCTCATACACAAGAAACACTTATTCTCATATTTATAAGTATTGTTTTTAAGAATCATTAGAAAAGATCATTATACAAGAAAATTATTTTGATATTAAGAAAAATACCATTTATATTGGTTTCCACAGGATTATCTCAGTCTATAAAAGATAACTTTCAGAATTCTCTTTTTTTAAGATTTATTTATTTTTTTTTTAGAGAGAGAACAGACAGTGAGCATGAGTGGGGGGAATGGCTGAAGGAGAAGAAGAGAATCTGAAGCAGACTCAGCACTGAGTTCAATTCCAGGACCCTGAGATCATGACCCAAGCCAAAACCAAGATTGGGATACTCAATCCCCTGAACCACCCAGGTGCCCCAACTTTCAATTCTTAACCCTTTGTTTCCATAAGTCACTCTCAGATGGACACAGTGATAGCAAATAAAGAATAAAGAAAGCCTGGTAGGGATATTATTGGACACTTAAAATAGATAGCAATAATTAAGTACTAATAATAAGAACAGCAAGATAGAGGATTTGACACAAAGTACATTTTTTAGTACTTTACCTCAGCTCTTAGTCAATACGATTAACTGATTTCACATGCAGCAATTTAAACTGTCCTGTAGAGTTAAAAACTACTTAAACAAGAACACTTTAAAAATAAAGAGGCTTTCATAAGAGTTCACATAAAATCAAATGTATGCTACAATTATAATTACAAAGAATTCCTTTCTTGACCTTTCTAAGAAATGTCTTAACCAAAAAATACCATGTCAAAATGATGCTGTAGACAATCAGCACATTATTGTCCCTGTGACATAAAACATATTTTCTAACTATTCACAACAAGTTAGACTGGAAAGGTAAAGTAGTATCTCAAAATAATATATTGAAATTTCTCTCAGGTCAAGAAACACACTGATTTCCTTTCATGGTCATAAACATTTTTCTGTGCCTCAGAAAAATGATGAATATATAGGCAAATCATATATTATCTAAGAGACAAGAATGAAAATTGCAGAAAATGCTGTATGCCCTTGTTAGTTATAGAAATAATAGTTATATTACCTAGGGCAAAACACAGGAGTTTAGGATGTCAGGAACAGTTTAAAGCTTCTATGATCAAGTAATATTCTCTGACTCACTACTTTGTTACTTGTGTGGGAGTGTAGCAAAAGGATTATTGCTAATCCTTTAACTGTGAATAATGATTTATTGAACAATTCCTACTACGTAAATTCCAACTGTGACCACAAAATCATACCCTCACAGGCTAAGATATTCTCCTCTCACTTAGATAACAAAATTTAAATGTTTACAAATATACATATGTATACACACACCTATACAATTAAATCAGATTATAAATTGATTTATACGTATTTAAGTAATAAAGGCTTTGAGGATTTAGAGATTTCATTTTTATTTTAAACTTAAACAAGTCCAAGTGTGGTCCTCCCACTTAGGTATCAATTAAGAGCGGTAACAAATCTCAAAATACTTTCTCAAATAGTGGAGTTTCATTCAGTGAAATAAAAAAACAAGATATTAGAATGAGGTTAAGTGCATCTTTTGTCAGTAACGTATGTTGCTCCCTCTGGCCTCATAAACAAGCTGCTCCTTTTTGAATACAGCAGACCTTCAATTTAAATTTATGGAAAGACTAAAGCAGGAGAGCCTGCACTCAAACAATTTTAATAACCTATTAAGTTGCGACTTCAGATTCATTTTATAACCATGCTCCTCAGGGAGCTATGCTATCTGGATAAAGATAAAAATTTTTTCCTTTAAAGATAAATAGCATCATTAATCTGCAACATTTCTTTTCTATTATCTTTCGAAATGAGGAGTTATTTTGTTCTGATCTTGAGGTAATTAGCCTTCATTCACTAGCCTGAAAATGTCTGTGTTCTGAAAATTAAAAATGTGTCATTAAGTGGAATTTACCATAATGTCATTTATCTTTATATAGTTCATCAGTGACAGCAATGGGCCTGGGAATCCATCAGCTTTTACCAAGGAAGCATTAAAACAAATTGAAAAACAGAATAATCCCAGGCAGTCTTTAACACAGTCAAAGCCATTTGGGTAATTAAATAGTGGTATTTAAAGTTTTAATTTAGATTTTTCCCTCTGTTCATCAGTAGTCAAATGAGATGTTCATATTCATAACTGTTTGTAATAAAAGGTTTCATAAAGCAAGCAGAATATCAATGTTATTAAAATATAATATAGAGAGAGCCTTAATCTTCAAAATAAGTTTCTATTTTCCTGCCCTAATTTCCAAGATTATATCAGAAATAAACTCTTTCTTCAACTCTCTAGATTGCAATATTAGCTTTAGAAAGACTTTAATGATTCAAACTCTCAAATAACTATAAGAGAGTGTGTATGACATGAAATTCAACCTCATGTTTGCTAATACTGGAGAATATCTTCACCACTTTAAATGTTTTCACTAACCACATACCTACAGCAATTACTGTATAAAATTATCAGACACAATTATGAAAATAAATGTTGGCTTAATAAACTAATGCCAGACAGGCATTGGTATTAAACAACTAATTCCATTTATATATTAGTCAGGAAAACAGCACAAGACTTAGAAACATATCTCAAAAATTATATTCTTAGTTAAGACATTACAAATACTTAGAATAAACATAAAAGCATAATGAAATCAGTTGAAAAAGCTAAACTATTATAAAAAGGCCTCATAAATATAGCAGTTTCAAACTATGCAGTTCATTCAACATACTAAAGCATACACTATTTCCTTTTCTGTATATCCAGAAACAATATGTTTAAAAATGTACACCATTGCTCACTACTAAATAAGTCATATTCTGAACAGAGATGGTATACTCAAATGTATTAATAAGTGTTTCAGCATGATTTCATATTCAACTACTGGATAATTTGTTTAGACGTCTGCCACTTAGAAATGCAAACCGGGGTTCAAATGTCTTTTGGGGAACACAAATGGGAAAAAATGATTCTTTATAAAATATCTAAGATACAATTTTCTTGGCTGATGAATTCTACACACACAACTACTGAGCAAATTTCATACCAAACATTGCTTAAGAATCTAAAGACTTAAAAAGTACTTTTATGTTGGGGCACCTGAGTGGCTCAGTCAGTTGAGTGTCCAACTTTTGGTTTCCGCTTATGTCATGATCTCAGGGTCCTGGGATGGTGGCCCGCATTGGGCTCTCTGCTCAGCAGGGAGTCTGGCTTATCGCCCTCTCTCTCTGCCCCTCCCCCTGCTCATGCTCTCTTGCTTTCTAAAATAAATAATTAATCTTTTGTATTAAAAAAAAGGGTACTTTACGTAAAGGTGTCTATCATCTCCAGTTCCCACTTGACTGCTCAATGATGGCGATTTACTCGTCAGTCAGAGAAACATAATACTAAAGACAGAAGGTTATTATGCAAATGTGTTATTATGTCATATATTTCTTTTTTTTTAAGATTTTATTTTTATTTTTATTTTTTTTAAGATTTTATTTATTTATTCATGAGAGACAGAGAGAGAAAGAAGCAGAGACACAGGCAGAGGGAGAAGCAGACTCCATGCAGGGAGCCCCATGTGGGACTTGATCCCTGGTTTCCAGGATCACACCCTGGCCTGAAGGCGGCGCTAAACCGCTGAGCCACCCAGGCTGCCCCAGATTTTATTTTTAAATAATCTCTACAACCCAACACGGAACTCCAACTTACAACTCAAGATCAAGAGTTGCATGCTCCACCAACTGAGCTCCACCAACATGCTCCATATGTCACATATTTCTTTAAAAGAATATGAAAGATAATAAATTAGAACATTTAAAACTTAAAAATTTTAGAACCAATCAAGTTTCCAATAGAGGAAGGAAAGATCCCAGGAGGTGAAAACCTGGCATATGTGTACAACTGTCAAAAAGAGCTATAACTAAAATCCATGTATCCAGCCTATTTTTATACTATTCAATATTGCAGATCAGCGACCTAAAATATATTTACTCAGCATCTACAAAGGTATAGTCATCAGATAAACATATTTCCAACAATAAAAAGCACATTCTGATTGTGACAGCTTGTTCAAAGTTTCCAGTATTATGACCCTTTTATCAAAAAAACAATTAACAAGTTTTTCTTTTCCTTGAACAATCTGCTTCAGAAATTTTAACTAGTATTTCTTGAAATAACATATTTACTCAAACAATTTCTAAGCATTTCTTTCTATAGCCCCTGGACCTATAGGTTTTTTTGTTGTATTTTTTTTTGTTTTGTTTTAACTAAATGAATTGCTTGCCTCCCTTAAACAAGAAAAAGACATTGGTCAGGCCAGGCTGAGCAATAATGATATTTATCTTCAAAATGACATGGAGTCAGGATCTTTTGTGGTTAACTGCACTGCAGTTTGAAACTAACCATTGGTCAAATACAAATTCCAAAAAAAAGTTCAAAGTCAAACAATTTGTGATTATCCTCTTTTCCTTCTCTGGACTAAACATTACTAAACCAGTTTCATTTTTAGAAAAAAATTCAGCACAAAAGTATATATGTACTTGAATTATTGTTTAGTGTGAGAAAAAAAACTGAATATCTAAGAAAATAGTTCAATAAATTCTGAAACATACTATATATTTTATAGAATATCATACTGCTATCAAAAAGTCAAGCTCTCTATCATTTAAACAAGGAATACTACATAGTAAAAGTGAAAGGGATATGTCTCAGAAAAGTTATGTAAAAACAATAACCCAAACTACCATGTGTGTTTAAATGTTCCTTATATGAGCATGGAGAAAGGTTTGGAAGAATATAAAAGGTGTTAACACTAGTATAGTGTTAGTGTAAAGGTACAGAAACTGTTAACACTGTGTGTTTGAGGGACAAGCTGGTGAAGGGAGAAGGAAAATTAGTAACATTTCCTAAATTAATATTTAGTGGAAAGCAATTCTTCCGAGAAGGTGACCTGATCTATTTTGTTAGATAGAGAGCCTAAAGTAAGGGTGAGCTGCCTCAAGCTGACAGCAAGGCCTGTTTGGCAGGAATATTCACTAAGATTCTCTAATTTTCATTTCATTCCAATGATATAGCTAGCCAACTCAAAAAAGAAAAATAGGAAAGAAAGCAAAACCAAAAGATAGCTATTTCACAGTTTTAACTTTCTTTTAGAAAAAAATCACTTTTAAAAAGACTTTACTCTTTTTTTTTCTAAAGATTTTTATTTATTTGAGAGAGAGTGAGTACGAGCTGCGGGGAAGGGGGGCGGCAAAGCAGGAAAGAAGCAGACTCCCCCGCCCCCCGCCCCACCACCCCCAGCAGGGACCTCAACCCGGGGCTGGATCCCAGGAATCTGGGATCACAACCTGAGCCGAAGGCGGATACTTAACCAACTGAGCCACCTACGCATCTCAAGATCTACTCTTTTCTAACATGAGATATACTAACCATTTTTAAGATATTATCAAGATAATGACTACACTTGTGTGCCTGGCACAGAAAGAAATAAAAATACTTCTCTTAAAAGTAAAATACACATTTTTTAGGTAAAGTGGAAGACTGATATTTATCTTTAGCTCAGGTTTCTCATTCTTGGTAAATATTGCATTTGGGGCTTCTTTGATTTAGGGGGCTGTGGGTTAGAATGTTTAGTAGCATATCTAGATGCCAACAGTGTCTTTCTTTAGTTGTGACAACAAAAAATGTTTCCAGGTATTACCAAAATGACCCCTGGGAGCAAAAGCACTCTTAGTTGAGAATCACTGCTTTAGTTACAGGTTTTCTGACAGAAATGATTTTGAATACTTTACACTGGCAACAACTATCCCTTATAACCTGCTAGGTAACAATTATATAATTACACTCTACAGTGAAAGATGTTAAATATGAACAATTAGTATCAATTAGTATCCTATTTCAAAGACATTAAAACTGAAGCTTTAAAAGTATGTTGAAATGAAAGAACTCTCATTATACAATATACTTCTTTCCTGCTAGGTAAATGTAAAGAAAATACCTCTAGTATGAATCAAACCACCTTTAGAGAACTCCGTATTTTATACCCACTTATGAAAGGCAAGTAACATGTATTTTTAAAAATTGTATTATAGGGATGCACGGGTGGCTCAGTGGTTGAGTGCCTGCCTTCGGCCCAGGGCATGATCCTGGAATCCCAGTATCGAGTCCCACATCGGGCTCCCTGCATGGAGCCTGCTTTGTTCTCTGCCCCTCTATTTCTCATGAATAAATAAATAAAATCTTTAAAAAACAAAAACAAAACTGTATTATAGGGGCACTGGGTAACTCAGTTGGTTAAGCATCTGCCTTCAGCTCAAGTCATGATCTCAGGGTCCTGGGATTGAGCCCCATATCAGGCTCCCTGCTCAGTGGAGAACCTACTTCTCCCTCTCCCTCTGCTGTTCCCCCTGCTTGTATTCTCTTGCTCTCCCTCTGCCAAATAAATAAATCTTTTTAAAAAATAAAATGAAATGAAAAAATTTTAAAAACTGTATTATAATACCAGAAGTTGTCAGTAATTGTTAAGAAAAGGAAATTCTAAGTCACCATTTCATTAAGGAGCTGAGAAGGAAGGCCTGGAATTGCAAAAAGGTATTTGGATTTAATTTTAAAATTTTTAAAAAGACTTTATTTATTTATTCATGAGAGACACAGAGAAAGAGGCAGAGAGACATAGGCAGAGGGAGGAGAAGCAGACTCCATGCAGGGAGTCCAACGTGGGACTTGATCCTGGGGCTCCGGGATCACACCCTGAGCCAAAGGCAGAGGCTCAACCACTGAGCCACCCAGGCATCCCAAGCATTTGGATTTAAAAAATAGTTGGCACTGTATGTCAACTATACTTAAATATTAAAAGAGATATTTTAAACTGCTCTGTATAATTTAAAGTAACACTAGAAAAAATTCAAAGACAAAATGTAATCTGTCTTGGCTTCATATACAGCATGCATTACTAAAACAACAACAAAAGTTATAGGTAAAACAACCAAAGATAGGCCAAAATCATTCTTCTGTCAAACTTTATCAATACTTTGAAAGCATATATTCATTGAAAAACCTTTAGCCTGAGGCACCTGGCTGGCTCAGTCAGTAGAGCATGTGACTTTTGATCTTGGGGTTGTGAGGTCAAGCCCCATGTTGGGTGTAGAGATTACTATCTATAAATCAATCAATCAATTAAAAAGGAAAAGAAGAAAAAATTAGGTCAAACTCAAGATTTAATATTTCTAACATTTAGGAGAAATAGTTCTTTGTCGATGACACAAATAATGCCATAAGTTAACAAAATATATATTAATCCTTAAGGGTTCTGATCATGTAAATAGTTAATTCCCAATTTACTGGAACTTCTTTAGGACTAAAATGTGTAAAACAGTCACAGTGTCCCAAGTAATAGGAAAGCGTTCTTATAGAAATGATCAACCAGTGTCATTAGCATTTCAGGCAGAGGAAACTACATGAAGAAAAGGAAAGCCACGAGGTGTTAGTACAGGGCTCTGAGCAAGTATCTGTATCCATTTGTCTGAGAGAAAGAGAGACAGACAAACACACAGGCTAATCATATGATCAGACAACTTGAGTGACTTTCAAACATTCTTTTAGTTACAGATCCCGATTTTAAGAAAAGAGATGAAACCCTAAAGGCCATATTCAAAGGAATAGAGACAGAATCCTGACAACTCAACTCCTACCTCTCCAAGGGGATCCCAGGAAAGCCAGTGGGCTAGAGTATTAGGAATTTGAGAAATAAAAAGGGTAGGTTATGAATCACCTTAAATGCTAGATTTAATAGTTATATTTTAGTGGGTATTAGGAAGCCACTGCTAAAGTCAAAATAGAAGAGGGAAATGAAGTGATATACAGAATAAATGAAGTAATGTACCTACTTTGTTATTGGACACCAGTCTTCAAAAATCTTGGTGTTTTCTATTTTCTCATATGTATCCTATGAAAAAGTTCTACAACACAGTAAGACTACCATGGACAGTATGAGAAAGAAATAGAAGTTTACAGAAAGGACACATTTTAATAACATAAATACTAAATGTTCACCAATATGATCATTTCTACTTGATAAAGTACAGTCTCTTACACTGAGTCTCTTGAAGGCCCATGGCTGCAAATGCAGACTTTTAAAGGTGCTGTTCCCCATGTCAAGTAGCAACCAGTAGTCACCCTATCTGTCAGTTTGACAAGTACTCTCTCAGCATTCAGGGATAAAGTGCACATATACAACGCCCTCCCTGACAAAAAAGAAACCAGGGAGATGAGGGCCAGCCACTAGAGGGAAGACAATCAAGCTGGCAGAAAAGGCCTGGAAATTGGCCACGACAAGAAACCAGAGAGAGTCAGGAAAGAGAGGAGGAAAAAAAAGCTTGTTCATGCTGTGAGTTAAAAAAAAAAAAAAAAAAAAAAAGATCTACTCATACAGCATGAGGTCAAATAGGCAAATGGAGAGAACAAACTTGTCTTTTGTGGATAAAAGAAAAGATCAACAACTCAGAAAGCCTTCTGACTTCACATTTTACTATCTGCACAAGTAATCCAGGCTACTAAACAATCCTCAGCACTAACATATTCACTCTACTACTTTCTCTCCAAAGGACATTCTCACTTAAACACTCTACACCACTAGTGAGTTCTAAATGCTATTCTATGTCCATTGGCTTCCTTAATAAACAACTGTTTATTATCCATCCCATCCCATGCAATTTATTGAATCATATAATCACAAAATATTTTTTGAGTGTCTAGCCAGGTACTATTCTAGGCCCTGGGGATAGAGAAATGAACCAAAAGATTTCTGCTTCAGCAGGTAGGGTAAAACCATTAAAAAATACACACACATTATATACGTAAACATATTCATACATATGCATATAAAATATATAAGTTGGCAATACATTCCATCAGGAAAAAGAAAATAGGGAAAGGGGGACAAAGAATGATGGGGAATAGATACTATTTTATAAAGGACAATCAGAGAAACTTTTTCTGATACGATGACATTTGAGCAGAGATCTGAACAAAAACAGAGATAGCCAAGCAAACACTGAGAGAGCACAGACAGGAAAGGGCACAGTCAAGTGCAAAAGCCCTAAAACAAGAATGGACTCAGAGCTTTCAAGAAAACAGTAGTCAGTACTCTGCTGAAGCAGAATTAATGGGTGATAGTGACAGGAGATATGATCAGAGAGTTAATAGAGAACCGGATCATATGTAGCCTTTCATACCATGGAATGGACAAAGGATATTATTCTAATTGAAATGTAGAGGCACTGAAGAATTTTGTGCAAATGAATGACATCATCTGACTTATATTTGAAAGGATCACTCTAGCTGCTAGGTATAGAAACGTAAAAGAGGAAAAATGCCTTAGGAAAGTAGGCAATATTCTAGGCTATGATAATTGTGGTTTATTTTTTTAAAAAGATTTTTATTAAAAAAAAAAAAAGATTTTTATTTATTTATTCATGAGAGACACCAGAGAGAGGCAGAGACACAGGTAGAGGGAGAAGCAGGCTCCATCCAGGAAGCCCGATGTAGGACTTGATCCCAGGAGTCCGGGATCATGCCCTTAGCCAACGGCGGACCCTCAACGCTGAGCCACTCAGGTGTCCCGATAATCGTGGTTTAGACCATGCGAATAAGTTAACTGTGGACGGTAAGAAGTGATCAGATTCTGACTCAGTATATTTCAAAGAATGAACATGACAGGATTTGCTGATGATGTGGAGATAGGATATAAGTGCCAGACAAAAGTTCAGGATGACTAAGCATATTTCTTTTTTTTTTTTAAGATTTTATCTATTTATTCATGAGAGAGAGAGAGAGAGAGAGAGAGAGAGGGAGGGAGGGAGGCAGAGACATAGGTAGAGGGAGAAGCAGGGTCCATGTAGGACTCAATCCTGGAACTCCGGGATCATGCCCTGGACCAAAGGCAGGCGCTAAACCGCTGAGCCACCCAGGCATCTGACTAAGGATATTTCCAACTCTTACTTATCAATCAATATGATCAGTTTCACATTGACTTACTCCTCTATTCTTCCTCCTTTAATTTCATTGTCTCATTCTATGCTGCTACATCTATTCTTGCTCTAAGCCTTTTCTCCCAAGTAGCACTCATGCTTACTAAAGCTGGAAGTGAGAAAGGGCTAATGAAGGAACATAGCAAATCATATTTAAGAAGCTAAAAAAGAGGGCTGCCTGGCAGATCAATAGGTTAAGCATCTGCCTTTGGCTCAGGTCATGATCTCAGGGTCCTAGAATCGAGCCCTATTATCAGGCTCCCTGCTCTGCAGGGAATCTGCTTTTCCTTCTCTCTTCCTCTCATCCTTTCTCAAATAAATAAATAAAACTTTTTTTTTTTTTTTTTTTTTAATAAAGAAGCTAAACAGGAAATTACACTACAAAGCTGAAAAAGTACACTGGAGAAACCAACAGTAGCAAATGAACAATATCAACACAGAAAGGCAGGCCAGGAGTACCAATGCCTAAGAGTTTATATAACAAATTTAAAACTATTCATTAAATCTCAACCACAGAGACAGAATGATGGATATATAAAAACAGGAAAATGTGATTAAAAACAAAATTATATTCAAGATATGCTATTCACATTCTTTGTATTAAAAATAAACAGGTTATTCCCTATGATGTTAAGTTTTTACATCTTTTTGAGAAAAAAAATTATCGTACTTAACAAAAATGTTAACAGAAGACTTTTTTAATCATGCTGGCATCATCTACTTCAATGAATTACTTTAGTTTGGGGGAAAAGACACTATCATGCTTTCTAATAAAATACAGCTTTTAAAATAAAAAATTCTGTACTCAACTCTACCTCTGAAACTAATAATATACTATATGTTAACTGAATTTAAATTTAAAAAATAAAAATAAAAACTCTGGCTCTTAAATTCATCTAAAATGCAATAGAAGTCTGCAAAGGCAGATAGATACTGGTGCTCTCAAAGTCATGTATTCAATGTACATTTTTATTTTAGATATTACTTCAACAAATTTAGTTATGGCGTTTCTCTATAGACAGAAAGCTAGAAGTTGCAAGTAAGAAAGTAAAACTTACAGAAAACTATATCGAGCCATAAAAAGAAATATAACTGATTATCAAAGGGAATAAAAGTACAAACAGGAGAAGCAAAAATTGAAAAAGCTTCTCCTTGAGGAACACTTAACATAGGATTCAAAAGCCAAAAATACCGCATTTGTTTCAAAGATACCATCAAATCTAACAAGTGAGAGTCTCAGCTGTTGAGATGCCCAGTTATCAATAACAGATACAATGTCCTCAGGATACTCAACTTATAATGGCAGAGTTATGGTAAAATACCAATTTTATAAAATTACATAATTGTTACTAATTCTATAGTTCCATGCACAGTTCTTTTTTTTTTTTTTTTTTTTAAGATTTATCTGAGAGAAAAAAGAGAGTGGACGGAGGGGCAGAGGGAGAGAGCAAGACAGAATCCTCAAGCAGATTCCCTGCTGAGTGCAGAGTGTGAGGCAGGGCTCAGTCCCAGGTCTCCATCCCAGGTCTCTATCCCAGGACTCCAACATGACCTGAGCCAAAATCAAGAACTGGCCACCCAACCAACTGAGCCACCTAGGCACCCCTCCATATGCAGTTCTAAGTGCTTCACATATATGATTCCCTGGAATCCTATATTATGTAATTTTATTACACTTATTTCCCAGATCTAGAAACTGAGACTGAGAGATGTTGAACAACTTGCCTGAAATCAGAAAAATAGCAATATACACATAAACACACATGAATCTATCATGCAGATAGAAGAATAGAATTTCAGATACCAAAATGCTAATTGTGGTTATTTTCATGTGGTGGCAATAATAATGAAACTGATCTTCTTTGTGCTTGTTTTTTATATTTATAGAACATTCCACAAGTTTTTGAAAATGAAAGAAAGGGGAGTGGAGTTCTGCTTCTGATAAGGATTGAGCAAGCTCATGTCAGACCGGTCACCTTGTAGTAAACAATTACAAACTCTATACAAAATATAAAAAACAATTACACTCTAGTCTACTTATTCACACCAGTTATGTACTATAAAGTTGCTACAAACAATGAATTAGCAAATAATGAACCACTGCTCTTAGGGGGGATACACCCCCCCACACACACACACCCTCCCACCGATTATAATCTTATATCCTAAAAACAACTCCTCCTGGTATGTTCCGTTTTCAGAAGTTCAGAGGTGTTAAGTGACATGCTGAGGCTGCCTCACAAAGAGATACCAGAATTAGGTTTCAAATTCTGTCCAACTGGCTCCAGAGCTGGAGTCTTCCACACTAGATATACTGCCTCCTATCATTTCTATACTCTGGTCACTACCACAGGAGAGCTTAAATAAGAAGGCTGAGTACTGAAGTACCACAGTTAGCTGCATGTCTGACTCTTGGTTTCAGCTTGGGTCATGATCTCAGGGTTGTAAAATACAGCCCCATGTTGGGCTTTGCACTGCGCACAGAATCTGCTTGAGATTCTCTCTCCCTCTGCTCCTCCCGTTTGTGCATGCAAGTGCTTTTTCTCTCTCAAATAAATAAATCTTCAAAAAAAAAAAAAAAAGGCTGATTATTGCCTGTTTGTCTGTAGCTAGGACCATGTGCATCAAACTATAATTTTTGCTGCATTGCACGTGTCTCTGAAGGTGCAGTACTGATTTTGGGGTTATGGATTAAAATTTAGCAAATAGGTAAAATCCCAAATATGGAATCATGAATAAAAGGATTCACTATATATGAAGACATTAGAGAACAATCAAAAGTAGACATAAAACGGAGGGAAACTAACACCTGGAAGAGCAGAATAGCATTATTACTCTTTATCTGAAACTACTCTCAATCAATAGTGGGGCAGTGTGGATGGGAGAGAAAGAATAGCTAAGGTTTTGAGAGAAAGCTGCATTCTTACTGGTTAAAGAATCAGAGGTCAGAGACTGTCAATCCCACAGTAGCCAGAAAGTACAAGGAGAAACCAGGACACTACAGTCAGAAGGGAATTCTGGACACTAGAGTCAGAGAGGGGTAGACCCAAAACTTTGTAAATAAAGTCTGCCCAAATACACGCCTAATCAGTGAACTGTCCATACATGGAACACAGTCCAATAGCCTAGCTAAGGCAAAAAAGGACTGATGAGATGCTACCTGTAGTCAACAGTAAGAAAAAAAGTATGAAGCTTAAATATAGTCAAGATGGCTGTCAGCTCTGAGAAATTAAAAGAGGAGAGGAGAGGAAAAAAACATTCTTCAGAGAAACATAACAGAATCCAGAGTCTCTACAATGTATACCGTTCACGATGTTTAACAAAACAACCCCAAATAACTAGATGTAGTAAGAAACAAAACATGTTACCTAATATCCAAAAGAAGGACAATCACCAATGGAGACTGATGACAGATAACTAAGATGCTGGAATTAGCAGATAAGGATTCTCAAGTAGTTATTATCACTATACTAATGGTAAACCAGACTTCATGATCCTACAAATAAGGAGCTTAAAAGTCATCATTCCACCCTCACAACAAATAAAAAGTTGAACAAACCAAAAAAATCAGTAACTCTTCTTAGATCCATTAAAGAAGTGAAGGGCACACCGCTGCCTCAGAAATTATAAAGACAGAGAGGCTAACACCAAGAATCAAAACCTATTGGCGCAGAATCCTCTGCAGAACCAGTAACAGGGTAGAAAAACCTAAGCTCTAAGTGACCAACTGCTAGAGACTCAGTTTAGGTAAGTCTGAGAATTAAAGAGTTCAGTGCAGCAAGTCACAAGGCAGGGGAAGGAAGGAGGGCGGCAACATATTTTTGTGAGTTTTACCTCCAGAAATTCTACCAGGTCCTCACAGGATATATCAGAGAAAAATTCCCTCATATTTCTAGCAGAGAGAGGGAGAAAAAACATTTTTTTGAAATATGCCACAACATATGTTCTTCTTTACATTCTTTATTTTATTTATTTTTATTTCGGAGGGAGAGAACATGAGTGGGAGGGGCAGAGAGAGAGAGAATCTGAGGCAGATTCTCTAAGCACAGAACCCTACATGGGGCTCAATCCCATGACCCTGATAACCAGGACTTGACCTGAAACCAAGAGTTGTTCACCCAACCGACTGCACCACCCAGGTACCTCAGCATTCTGTTCTTAACAGGCCCTTTCCCAGGAGAAACTATTTACCAGAGCCCAACCTGTTGGGAGTTTTATCAGAACCTAACTTTGCTGGGGGAAGAAATACCCAAATCTAGAACCCTCTAGATTTTCTGTCCCACCTAAGGGGGTAAAAAAAAAAAAAAAAAACCTAAGAAGCAGTGATATAGTTCACAGTTCAAGAGCACCGGCTCACCACAACACTGAAACCTAATCATAGGACTAGAGAATGCTTTCCCATCCCCTACATCATTCCACATGGCAGAGAAATAGAAACCATTAAAAAAAGGATCAGGAATTTTAGAACTCAAAAATACAATATCTGAAATCTTTTTTAAAAAATCACTGAATGGGCCAAACAGTAGTTTGGAGGTGACAGGAAAGTCAGTGGGCATGAAGATAGAGCAACAGAAATTATTCAACCTAACAGAGAAAGAAAAATGATTTTTTAAGAACAGAGCAACATAACCAGTAGAAGAACATAGCAAGAGGTCTAAAACATATGTGTTACCAGAATCTCAGAATAAATGGGAGTAAAAAATGGGACATTAAAAAAAAAGCTGGAAGAAACAATGAATAAAACTTTCCCAAATTTAATAAATTTCAGTGACCTCTAACCAGAATAAATACAAAAAGACCCACAACAGTAACATCATATAGTTGAATTCCTAAAAAGCAAATAATAAATAAATAATCTTGAAGGAAGCCAGAGAAAAATGACATATGACATGAAGAAAACGAATATAAATGACCACTGACCCACCATCAAAATGACAGAATAGAAAGACATGGCAAGTGGTAAAAGAAATAGTTGTTCAATGAGAATACCATTATACACCAAACATAATTTTATGAAAGCAAACTTACAATTCTAGCTATGATGCAATCAATTAATGGAATAGTACTCAGCAATAATATCAAACAGTATGTTGGCTACATATTACTTAATTTTCTGCATGAGATTCTATAAAAAGCATAACTATCAGGACAGAAATCAGATTAACAGTTACCAGTAGGTGGGGGTACACAGGTAGAGGACTATAAAGGGGCAAGAGGATATGTTTGGGGTATAGAAATTTTCTTCATCTTGATTACAGTGGTAGCTACAAAACTATATATGTTTGCCAAAGCTCCTCAAACTACCTAAAAAAGTGAATTGTAAATTACGTAAATTATGTCTCAATAAACATTTATCAAAAAATGGATGAAGGCAAGATAAAAGCCTTTTCTGATAAATGAAAACTCAAGAGAATTCATCTCTTGCAGATCTGCACTTCAAGAATGATAAAAGGGGCGCCTGGGTGGCTTAGTTAAGCATCTGTCTTCAGCTCAGGTCATGATCCTGGGGGCCTGCTCAGCGGGAGTCTGCTTCTTCCTCTCCCTCTGTGTACTCGCTCGCTCTCTCACTTGCTCTCTCTCAATAAATAAAATCTTAAAAAAAAAAAAAAAGGATGATAAAAGAAAAGTTCTTTGGGCAGAAGGGAAATGGTATCAGGTGGATACTTCAGATTTT
This sequence comes from Canis lupus dingo, assembly GCF_003254725.2. Taxonomy (NCBI): domain Eukaryota; kingdom Metazoa; phylum Chordata; class Mammalia; order Carnivora; family Canidae; genus Canis; species Canis lupus. Next base: position 52,989,726 of record NC_064253.1, on the reverse strand, counting down.
CAGGAAGCAATAAAGAGCATTAGATATAGTAAGTAAATAGGTAAATTAGAAATATGTATGTTTTTTCCTCCTAAGTTTTAAAAAATATGTATGACTCAAATAAAACTTGCAACATCTTATTGTGTGCTTTGTGAAAACACATGTATCATCTATGATAACTACAGCATAAAGGACTGAAAAGGAAGAAATAAACAGAACTATATGGCTGTACAAACTGTTCAGCTTATATTATGTTCTCTAAAAAGAAACTGTTGAGTACCTACCTAGATTACTTCATTTAATCAACCCTAAATCCCTTTGAGAAAGTATTAATAGCTTATTTTACAAATGAGGAAACTAAATCTCAGTGAAGTTACATAGCTTGTCCAAGGTCACAGAGCCCAAAGCAGTACACCTAGCACTAGAATTAGGCCCATCTGACTCTGAAACTGATGACATGTTAAAAATACCACCCTTGCCCTTCCCAGTATCCCTTGTGTTTTAGTGGGGGTTCAGCAAAGCAAGAGCTATACAAAGAACTGATTTTGCATCTTGTATAAAACCTTGGCAGTGGGACGCTTGGGTGGCTCAGCGGTTGAGCATCTGCCTTCGGCTCAGGGCATGATCCTGGAGTCCTGGGATCGAGTTCCACACCAGGCTCCCTGCATGGAGTCTGCTTCTCCCTCTACCTGTGGCTCTGCCCCCCACCCCTCATGAATAAATAAATAAAATCTTAAAAAACAAAAATAAAAACAAACCTTGGCAGAAATAGATGTCTATACTTTATATTACTCAGTGTTTCTTTCATAAGAATTCAAATGACAAGTTTTCTCTTAGATTTCAGCGCCAAAAGACATAACTTCTTCAAAAGAAATCATATTCAACCACTTGTTCATTCATCCTAAACACTGTCTTGAGTAGAAACATGAATCCACACGGTCCCTACTCTATATAAGTTTATAGACATAATACAATATGCACATTAATAGCCATCAAATAAGGTAAAGAATAATGTGCTTATCTTTAATTAATCAAAAAACTATATCACTCATTGTATTTCCCTTTGTTTTGGCTGCCAAAGCTGAGAGCTAAACTTAATGTTCAAGTATAGTAATCACTTCACCCCAGGTTCCTACAGGAGGGAAATTTATCTTTTATTCTATAACTTGATATTTAACTGTCCTTATGTATATGCATCCTATCCCAAATCCTTTTGTGGAAGCAAGCAGAATATATAATATAAACAAAAAAGTGGCAATAGTATGGATTAGTAATACAAAGTAAATCCAAGGAATGTAAACTTTTATTTTTACACAGTACACCGGAAACATTCCGGGTTGGTGGGAGGTTCAAACCATACAGTCTGTTAAAAAGTACTCTGAAAACTGGAATTCTAGAAACACTAGTGAATGGCAGTCCTGTTTCTACTATCTCTTTTCCATAGACACTCTATGAGCTCTTAAAACCCATACTGGATTTATATTTAGAATGAATAATTTGGGAAAATAACAAATGAAAATAGGGTAGGGCTGGGTAAATGGTGTTTTCAAGGGCCAATGCAATGCAAATAATGTGAGTTTTGTATAGCTTCTTTGTTTCTGTAGCTTTGGGGGGAGGTGGTGAAGAGCACTAGACTAACAAAAGTGGTGGTTTAGAAGCACTACCATTACTCTGCCCTTTTCACATCCTGTGCATGGTAATTTGCTAGTGCCTCTGCAATGATATCTGCCAAATCTTTAAGTGCCCTACGATGCATGTCATTGGGACCTGCTGATTTAAACACATTCAACTTTTTCAAGTAATGCTGGACCACTTTAATCTCCAGTCAATTTTGGCTCCCCTCCCACTCATTCAGAATTCTAGGCAGAATCTCTATCTCAGAAGTTATGTTTTTTTCACGAGCATAAATAAAATATCAGAGACTTTTAAATATACGAATTATTGGTTTTCTTCTTTAATAAAGTTCTAATATTTTTGTTTGTTTTCCTTCTTTGGCAATACAACAAATCCTTGTCATTTAAGTGAGATCTGTTCTCCAAATTTGGAAATTCAGAATATTGTAATAGGGTGATAATAAAGAGAGGAAGAAAGGAGGAGGTGGTAGGGCACATATACATATTACCTTTTGTCCCTTTTTCTCTTTGATCTTGTTCCTCTCACTTCAAGTCAAGGAATAGCTAGGAATCCACTGTAGTACAGAAATAATACAATGCTATAAAAGAGAACAATGGATAAAAAATTGTCCCTTTTCCACCACCAAGAAGCTAAAAGACCTAAAAAAGTCAACTTTCTCTGGGCTGTTTTTTTTTTTTAACCTATAAAATAAAAAATTAAACTACAGCATCAAGAATACCTGTCAGTTTAAAAATGCAATGAATTTAAAACAAAAGTTACAGAAGAATGCAATGATATTCTTGTCCCCCACAGTCCCTTCTACAAGCCGTCAGAGCTCGCCCTCCTTCCACTGTCCTTCCCACACACTCAAATAAAATTAAAATTCCTATTCACAATCTGATTAAGAGTTAATTCACACAAGGTCTAAATGAGACTTAATATCATAGGAAATTTGCATTTTTAGAAAGACCAGTTAAACCACATGCATTTCTAATGAACAGAACTTGGTGGTAGGTGCAGTCAGAGGGGGAGGGAAGAAAATATACATATCTTTGAGCAGAGAGCCTCACAACAGTCCATGCTTGGTCTACTTATCCAGCCTTCTTTTGCCTCAATTACACTTCCAACTCCATTTTCCACAAAGCATAATTTACAAAAACAGCTATAAACACCCTCCAATTTTTTCTGACTCTTTATTCTCTCTTTTGATTTGGCTCCTTCTTCTAATCCTCACCACTAAGGCTTCTTAAGAGATAAAACAACCAGTGTAGCTGCACATTAGCCATACATCTTCCTCATCTTAGGGCCTTCACATACATACATACATACACACACACACACACACATGCACACGCATGCAAACACGCAATCACTGTTAGAATAGAAAGAGGAAAAGAGAAAGCATGTGGAATAGGGAGTGGAAATCATGGAGAAGAGCCAAAATTATTACTTTGTAAGATTTATAATGGGGAAGGAATATGGGAAAAAGAACAAAAAGTAATGAATGAAGGGGAAAACATGGAGTCAGTTCTAATTAATGCAATAGGGAATATGGAAATGAAGTATAAAATGAGGCTTGGATACAGCTGAGGAGTTACGTGTTTTGTTCTGAGGTCTGTTTTGTTTAACTTTTAAAAAGTGATATAGTCAAGAATGGAAAAAAAATTAGAGTTGAGGATAACAAAGGCTGAAATGGAAATGGAGAAGAAAACAGAGAAAAGATGATGGATAGAAATGGAATTAGAAAAACAGAAAAAAGGAAAGAGAATGCACGATCTAGTCGGACAGGAATAGAAAGGATTTTATGAGTGGTGCACAAAAAGAGCAGAAATGGGAGCCCAGTGAAGTAAGAAAAGAAACAGTAGAAACCAAGACTGAGACAGAACAGCAAAGACAAGAATAAGAGAAATCAGAGCCAGCTGGGTTACAAACCAGCAGCATGTGTCTTTTTGTTTTGCTTTTTGTTTGTTCTTTTAAATAGGAACACAAAGTGGCAAGAGATCATGATAAAGAACAGCACCATCTGGGGCATGTTTTCATTGGCCTTTTAATGTACTACAGGAAACAGAACCCCAAAAAGAGAATGTGGGTGGGGAGGGGGGAGTGAGGCAAATGTGACAGCAAGAGGAAGCAATAGAAAATGAGCTCAGTGGGTAGACAGCGAAAGGATACAGGTGGTAAGCAGGCAGTTTCAGGCTACTCTAGCATGCTGTAGGCAAAAGAATTTCATAAAGCAAAGAAAATATGACAGACACATAGAGAATCAATCATCCATTAATTCAATGTAAAAAGCTTTAACATGGGTCTTTGATGCCTCTTTCTTCATCTTATTACCTGTCCTACCTAATAACACAAGTTCAGGTTTTACTAAGTTCTTTCTCACTAATCTTTCAAATTTATTTCCTTTCCCCCTCCTCCCTGAGATACTGTGTTGGGCACTGCAGAGTATGGAAAGTATGACTGAACTGGTTCTACCACCAAGAGATCCCAACTAAACAGAGGACACAGATAAACACAAATTACTTGAAATATGCCTTTTGTGAATATCCCAATTGAAAATAATCTCTCCTGCAACTAAAATGCTTTCTCTCTTACGACACCTAACACTTTCTACCTTGTATAATAGTTATCCTTTTTAAACTATAAACTCTTTGAGAATCAGGATTTTTCTTTTCTGACTAGTTTTTATACTCAGCCAAATCTAGCACAACATCTATACAAGTATGTTCAGTAGTACTGTGACTAACTTGGAATGTGAGGGCCTGATGGAGAAGACAATGTTTAGCAAGATCCTAAAAAATGAGAAAGACTAAAATGGACAGACATGGGGGCACTCCACTGCAAAGGAGTACAGAGTAGGCTCAAGAAAAGAAATAAAAGCAAGTCATTCTGTTACAGGGCAGTAAGTAGCCAAAGGGAAAGAGAAGATGAGACTGGCTAAGATGTGGACCAGAAAGAGGAAGGAAGACAGAGACTACTAACTAGGCTGATACACTGGGTTAGATATAAAATGCAATTAAGTTAAACTATTTTTGAGACAATTAGACTTGTATTTTAGAAAGATTAGTCTTGCTGTTAAAATACTATGGGAGAAAAGAAAATGGTATATTCAATCTGTGGAAGATTCACTGAAGAAGTCATATTTGAGCTGGGTCTCATAAAAGAACTACAAGCTCCTTTGAGGAAGGACCCTTCAGGAAGACAAAATTAAATGAGAAATCACATGATAACATAAAAGGACACAATAGATTCTGGAGCTAGTGAGAGGTCCAGAGTGACTGGACAACAGTTTATCTAGAGGAAGAGAGATATAAGACTTGAAAGAGAGGCCAAGGCTTTTTTTATGAAGGACACTGTAGTTTCTCATTTGATTGCAAATTTTAATTTTTGAGGAGAAAAAGCCTCCATACTGCCTACACAGAGTCATATCATCAGTGATGGGTGATTCAACAATTTATTCAGGATGACAATATCAACATCCCTGTTCACATATTCAATGAGACCCTGCCTAGAAGAGATAAAGTCTCTACAACCCCACTTCAGAACATTTGGCTGCTATGCTAAAGAACAGCCATTTCTAGTTATCATGAACCCAGATCTCACAGATCAGATTCTTGGAAATTTTTTAAACCAAACAGTAAATCTAGAATAGTAGAACTGTTATTCTGATTTTCCAAAAAAAGAGAAAGAGGACTACTGAGTGAAAAATAAACGCCTGTACATTCATTTATAGGACAAACCATCTGAACTACTAGAGCAAATCACATAGCAATGAATTATTTCGGGTATTGCACACTTAATGACAACTGTATATCTCTGAATTCATGATACTGGAAGGAGTGGCATTTTGTTTCATGAAAATGTTCATTGTATCTTTCCTCCCAAACCACACTCCATCACTCATCACAAGTTAGCATCAAGTGCTTTAAATAACAACACTTTCAATATTGTGAAGTCTGTTCTTGTTATACTTTACTATAACTTCCTGTGTCTTTGACATATTCAAGAAGTGAAACTCATGCATAGCATGTTTATATTATTCCCTCCTTAGCAAAAGCTCACAGACAATGTCAGGTCTGGAGAGATAAGAGCTGCTTCCAGGACATGAATTCTCATGAGGATTAGGCAACCACCATCTGGGGCTCTAGAGTTTATCTGTAGCAGCTGCCTTCAAAGTATCACACTAGAAGAGGGGAAAAAAAAGTCTAATTCTAAAGTGTTTAACAACTTGCTTTACCTTGGTTTTGATTATTGCTCTGGATTGCTTTTCTTCCTTCCTTATAAGAATAAAATACAACAGAGTGCCCTCTTCTTAATAAAATACAACCAACTTAAAATAGTGCTATGTATTCAAGTTAACAAGCACATCAGGCTTGTTAAAATTTTTTTTTTTGTTGTTAAAATTTTTTTAACATGTCACAATATATAACAATATAAATTTTTAATAATTACCTAACAATTATCTAATATCATTAATCTTAATCTTTTTTTAAAAAGTGAACACTGCAGTTTTAAATTCCTACAAAGACAAAAAGCCTACAGATTATCTTTTAACCATTTAACAATATCACAGATTATTTGGGGAAAATTTTAACTATTCTTAAACTATTTTAACTATTCTTAAATGACATTCAAATAAATCATAACGCCAAATTTTATTAAACAGAAAGCAAATATTTACAAAATTTATGAATCAAATATCTATATAAAAGAACAGGAAGCTCAAAAATGAATTCAGTAGGGGGAAATTAATTTTAAATACTTAGTTTTAAATAATAATTTAATAAATGAGATTAATAATTTAATTTTTACAGTTAAAACTGGTCATAATGAAACAAAGATCTAGATATTTAAAAAAATAGAAATGGTGAAACAAAATATTTTAAGGTATGAATTCTATTTTTTTTTTTTAAGATTTTATTTATTTATTCATGATAGTCACACAGAGAGAGACAGAGAGGCAGAGACACAGGCAGAGGGAGAAGCAGGCTCCATGCACCAGGAGCCCGACGTGGGATTCGATCCCGGGTCTCCAGGATCGCGCCCCGGGCCAAAGGCAGGCGCCAAACCGCTGCGCCACCCAGGGATCCCAGGTATGAATTCTATTGAAATAAGTCTCAAAATCACTATAGCACTTTAAAATCTCTATTTCTTAAAATTAGGTCTCTTTCAATCAAATATTCTTTTACCTGCTATAGAATTTTAAGGTACATTTGCTCATTTGAATATCCTTTGGCAAAAGACTTACTAAACTAAATAGACAATATTATTTTAGTCCCATCAGAGATCTGGCAAAGTGGCTGCATCTATAGATAAAATTCCACTCTAATAAACAGCTTCGTAAGGAAGAATGGTTCACTCTTTCACTGTTCATTCAAAATACACAACAAACCTATTTCTGTAGTGGACAGTGTGACCCAAAGACACAAAAGCAGAAGGTTTGGGTGTGCCAAAATCATAAAATTTTATTATTTCTGGACATCTTCCATGTCCAAGAATCTACATTTATTTATATCTCCAGGCCCTACAAACATTTCTTGAAGTACCTTCATAATTTATCTTATTTTTGAACTGGCTCTTTCTCCCAACTCCTCTATTTCTGTCAGTAGCAGAATCATTTTAAAAAATCACCCAGGGCGCCTGGGTGGCTCAGCGAGTTAGGCATATGCCTTCAGCTCTGGTCATGATGCCAGGGTCCTGGGATGGAGCCCCACGGTCAGCTCTCTGCTTATCACTCTCTTTCTGCCTGCCACTTCCCTGCTTGTGCCCTCTCTGTCAAATAATATTTTAAATAATTCAAGCTTGCAATTCCAAATCTCTCTTTCACTCCTTTCTTCATCAACTCTTCTACCAAGTAATCAAGCCCTGTTAAATCATTTCAAAATCATTTTGACAATATTTTATTTACTTTCAGTATTATCATTACCAACCTAGTATAAGTTATCCTTCTCAAATTTTGGACTAAATGAACAGATTTATAGGTAGTCTCTTCACAGTACATATTACCGCTGCTTCTGGTTTAAAATGCCATTCCTGGGACGCCTGGGTGGCTCAGCAGTTGAGCATCTGCCTTGGGCTCAAGGCGTCATCCTGGGGTCCCCGGATAAAGTCCCACATGTGGCTCTCTGGGGGGAGCCTGTCTCTCCCTTTGTCTATGTTTGCCTCTCTCCCTGTGTTTCTCATGAATAAATAAAATCTTTTAAAAAAATTAAACTAAAATAAAATGCCATTTCCTTTCCTCCACAAAAATCTCTCTAGCCCAGACTCTCCAGGATTCAAACTCAATAGTTCTTTTTCCACACTCAGTTGTTTCTTTTTCCACACATTTCGTATTTAGCCCAGTGTAGAGTCACTTTCCCCACTTGTTGAACTGCTACATTAGACACAAAACACACTTATTTGCCCGACTACAAATATTACTTCTTGGTGATATTTTCATATATCTGAAGAAGATGGCAAGAGAACAAACAAAAAACTATAATGCATTTTTCTGCCATTCCTTTACTGGGTTATGAAATAACAGATACCTGTTGATTGAGTGTTTCAACAAAATGTACTACACTTTTAGATGTGCAATGTGGTATGCTTTCTAAGGTTTTGCCTTATGAAAAGGCCTTTATGAAAGATACCAGAATCCAAGAAATCTGAGTTCTAGTTTTGTAACACGTAAGTAAGTAGACAATGACAATGATCTAACAACATACAGATATACTATATACGGGATCAGTATATATAGTAACTGCTTGTAACATAATAGATATTCTTTTGTAAGTGGGATTTTTCTCTTAAATTCCTTGTATTTGTTAGAGATTCAATTTGTTACTCAAGCTGTGGATTTATAGGATTTACATCCTTAAAACCAATTCCAGCATAATTTCACACAGAAGCCTTCCTGAAGTTAACCAGGACAACACCCAAAATAAATCTTCCCTTTGAGAAGAAATGTTCCATGAAAATAATGAATACATCATTTAAACTTAGAGCATGGTGTCTATGCAAACCCAAGCTCCAACCCACTCCTCCAAATGCATCGAGTCTATATTAATCTAATCCCACACACTATTATTTATTCAGATATGTTTCCCAAGTGCTATTACTCCGAATAATTCAATTCCTTATATCGAATCACCTGTTTTCATCCTGCTTGCTTCTCTACCTATATGATCTAAAATTCTTGCCCCTGAGCTACAAGGCTCTATTAATCTTAACATTACCCTACCACTTACTAAGTAGATTTTCATAGGACCTGGTATTATCTCCTAAATCACAGTGGAATCAGGTACTCCAATTTGGATTCTAACCATCATCCAATTTTCTTATTAAAATAATGATGCGGGGATCCTGGGTGCCTCAGTGGTTGTCTGCCTTTGGCTCAGATCATGATCCCAGGGTTCTGGGATCGAGTCCCACATCAGGCTCCCCACAGGGAACCTGCTTCTCCTTCTATGTCTCCACCTCTCTCTGTGTGTGTCTCTCATGAATAAATAAATAAAATCTTAAAAAAAAAATAATGACACATCACTTCTCGGCCTTTTGGCTAAGATCAAGTGTAAAAACAATGACTCAACAAAACAAGAGGAATATTCCTTTATATATTCACGTACCACTATGGTGTAAGTGATAAATAGAGTAGCATTTGTCCAGTTTTCAGAGCCTGCCTTCAATATATCCACATTTGGATGAAAACTTAACACCAAGATCAGAGTACTTAATCATGTGATATAGGCAAGCAAATGCCAAAGGAGTTCAAAGAGCAGCAGCAATGTCTGAGTCTGAGTCTGAATCTGAACCTGAGAATCAAAAAAGAACAGAGAGGGGCTGGGCATACAATTCAGTTCTTGCATTTTAAAGATAAGGAAAATCGGGTCACAAAGGCTCTACATAGGAAAAGGTTCAATGGAGAAGATGAGGTTTCAGGTGGACTCTGACCAGGATCTGGATTGACCAGGAAGGAGGGAGAAGGAAATTCCTGAAGGCATAGAAAAATAAAAGTGTAGAAGAGATTTGACTTAGTAAATGTTCATGAGAAGCTACTATGTGCAGTTAGTGTGCTAAGTGCATGTCACAGGTCCTCATTCATTCCTAGTAACAACCTTTGTATTATCTCCATTTTTTATAGCAGAGAAACTTTGAGGCTCAATGTCAAAACTGAAACAGAAATCTCTGGTCCATATTAATCTAAAGCCCATAAACTTTCTAACGTTTGTTCTATGATAATATATTTCTTCATATATTTTTTTAAAGATTTTTATTTATTGATTCATGAGAGACACAGAGAGAGAGAGGCAGAGACATAGGCAGAGGGAGAAGCAGACTCCCTGTGGGGAGCCCGGTGTGGGACTCGATACCAGGACCCTGGGATCATGACCTGAGTGAAAGGCAGGCACTCAACCACTGAGCCACCCAGATGTCCCTCTTCATATTTTTTTTTCTTCTTCATATATATATATATTTTTTTAAACTTTTTTTTTTAATTTTTATTTATTTATGATAGTCACAGAGAGAGAGAGAGAGAGAGAAGCAGAGACATAGGCAGAGGGAGAAGCAGGCTCCATGCACCGGGAGCCCGACGTGGGATTCGATCCCGGGTCTCCAGGATCGCGCCCTGGGTCAAAGGCAGGCGCCAAACCGCTGCGCCACCCAGGGATCCCTCTTCTTCATATATATTTTTTAAACAACACTCAGTATCTAAATATATGCCCGGTAGAAAAGCAGAAATCCAATATGCCATGCCCAGGAAACACTGGTCACCAAAGGCACTGAATTATCTAGGTGCCTTTCTGACAAACATACAGTTATTAAGACAAGTACTTTCCATGGAACAACTCCTCTATGAAGCCATCCTCTCACCAGAAAAGTTGAGCATATACCTACTGAAGAAAAAGAAGGGCACCTTAACAAGAATAAAAAAGAAAAGCAATATGGCAAAACAGTCAAGAGGGAAGAACTGTTTGGACTGGTGAGGGGGAGGGTTAGAGATATAGGTGTTGGTTGGTGGTCATTCACTTGTACCAGTAATTTGTAAAATAGGCTTTGAAAACCAGAGATTGCCATAGTCTAAAATCGAAGAGAACAAGATAAATACATAATATAGATTCCAAAGTTTAGGCTGACCCTTGAAGTACAGATGAACATTCTTAAATGTCTTTTATTTAGGAATATGTCTGATGACATGATTCACAAATGGCTTGAAAGGTAATAAGGCTATCAAAAGTTTGAAACAGGATAGAAAAGCACATTCTGCACAGGGTGAAAAGCAGAAAGAAATAAGAAAGCTGAAAAGAAAGAAAATCTGAGGAAATAATGAATGCTTTGGTGGATGAGATAGAAACCAAAAAGTCTTGAATGCCAGTGTGAGGAACAAGAAAATCAGAATGTAGATAAAGATTTATATCACGGAGAAACTGAGCAAGAAGACTACAAAAGTTAATCCAACAATTCTTACTAAGTGCTGTGTGCTAGGCATTTAGCTATATATTAAAGAAACAAATATTCCCGGCAATCCCCGTACTCAAGAATTCAAAATCTATTGAAACTAATACACATAATCATATTATCAAACTATCATAAAATTTAATACAATGGCAATATGAGTTAAGTGCTAAAGATTAATTCAAAATAATTATTTTGTGGGTAGGACTGGAAACGATCTCACAAAGGAGAGACATTTGAGGCCTGCCTTGACAGACAAACAGAAACAGAATGGTCAGTAGTAACTAGGGCCTAATTTGAAGAGATCTGGTGAGATTGGAAGTAAGGAGAATGACATTAAGCTAAGAGAAATTATGCATTCTGAAAAAGAGAAATGAGCAAGAGCTAGCAATTCCATTCCTGAGTATATGTCCAAAAGAATTAAAAAGATATGTCCATGAAAAACTTATACACAAATGTTTATAGCCATTTTGACTATCATTCTTAATAGCCAAAAAGTGAAAACAATCTAAATCTCCATCAATTGATAATGGATAAGCAAAATGTGTTATACCCATACACACTGGATACAATGGAGTATTATTCAGCCATAAAAAGACATTAAGTTCTGTCACATGCTATAACATGGATAAACCTTGAAAACATTTTGTAAGTGAAAGAAGGCAAACACAAAGAACCACATATTGTAGATTCTACTACTATGTAAAATGTTCAGACTAGGCAAATCTGTAAAGGACAGAAAGTATTAGTGATTACCTTGGACTGAGAGTTTTGGGGGTAATGTGGGAGTGATAACAATGGGCATGGATTCCCCTTTGGAGTGATGAAAATGTTTCAATATTAATTACGTGATGGTTGCACAACTCAGTGGATAAGCTAAAAACCGCTGAATCATACACTTTAAATGGGTGAATTATATGGTTTGTGAACTATGGCTCAATAAAGCTGCTATTTAAAAAAAAAAAACTCTACTGCAGAGTGTAAAAGATTCAGTAGTACTCCCACACACATACACACTCACATACAAAGGGGTACTTCTTTGAGGGAAGCTTATAAAGAGGTTTGGAGGTAAGCTAAACAGCCCTAACTTCCTGCTTTGAAGGCCTGAGCTGAAACCAAAACTTGTTTCTTTTTTAAAAAAATATTTTATTTATTTATTCATGAGAAACGCAGAGAGGCAGAGACAGAGGCAGAGGGAGAAGCAGGCTCCATGCAGGGGCAGGGAGCTCGATGTGGGACTCGATCCCGGGACTCCGGGATCACATCCTGAGCCAAAGGCAGGTGCTCAACCACTAAGCCACACAGGTGTCCCCAAAACTTGTTTCTTCTTCTGCCTTAGTTCATGTCCATTCATCTCAGTATAGTTCAACTCTACACTAGGCCTATAGTGAATGCTCAATAAACATTTGTTAATTGGTAGTACATATAAAATATTGTATGAAACACAGGAAAAATCCAACATCAGAAGCAGGCTACAATAAGCACAAAGTTAAAAGAAAAGTTACTAGATTTTTCCTTATGCTGCAGATCTTGGCAGACTATAGTACAGTTGCATATATGCAGATGGCTTCTATCAGTCCGGAAATTCCCTCTTAGCCAATCATTTAAACTAATAATTTTTTAAATGTTTTATGTAATGCATGAGATAATTATCTTGTAAGATGGAAAATGACGTTCCAAACACCCTGTTTCTGGCCTGTTAGTAACCAAAATGCAGTAATTTTTTTCTATTTTAAGAGAATAATTACAGATGATAAAATTTTATTACAATGCCTGAATGATATAGTACAAAATGTAATAGTAACCATCAGAAATTTTTGAACATACAAGTCCTTTCTGAAACCATCTCAATTATTACTTATTAAACTACTTTCTTTGTTAAAATATCTTTTTCTGACTTAAAGATCCTATTTCGTTTTTATAATTTAGGCAATATAAAGATATAGCTTTCAATTCATGGTTAAACATAAAATAAAAACCGCAAATTGAAAAACAATTTTACTTTCACTGAAATCAGTTCAATGGCTCATTATCCAAAAGTACATGTTCACCAATACAAATAAACTTTCATTTATAAAAATTTCTATTTGAGGTTAAAATCCTAAAATAGCCCCCAAGTTGCACCACAATTCAGCTGTAAGGAAAAGCTAAGTAATGTTTCCCATGACTAAATGGATTAATTCTTTAGCCCAAACACAATTACTGTTCTCCACACTGTTCCATTGAACATCTAAATAAGCATCCCAAAGCTTATTTCATTCAAAGAAAAGATCCAGACCAAAGAATAATCCCAATGTATGAAGTTTACATTTTGTGTAAAGTTTTTTTAAAAAGGGAAAAATCTATAAGTGGTAATCAGGAAAAGAAATGAGTCGTTTTAGACAGGTGTAGGGGATGACATCTATTGACTAATAGATATCTTTGTTGAAGGAGTGCTGTGCAGATTCCAGTAGATGTCTTTTTCTCAAATCAACTAATTTTTCTTACTTAGCTCCTGAATCTACACTTTCCCAAAGCTGACACACACATTAGCAGTGAAAAGAATAATTCTTTGAAAAATGGCCTGTTACATGGAAAAAGATACACGTTTTATCTGAATATTCTTTTATTTGCTTTAAAATTTTTCAACTTCAACCAAGTATGCAGAGTGCTCTCCTAAAGCTGTGCTTAGTAAACATTTTATCCTCCAATTATATTTTTAAATTAAAAAAAATACATACCTGATTAAGTGGCAGGGTCAGGGAATGTGGAGAAAATAAGCAAACATCAGCAATATTCAAATAATATGCTATGACTCAGGGGTAAATGAAAATAGTTATTAATTTCTGATCAGGATTCCCTGACAATGACAAGTCGTCTGATTATAGGGCCTTTTAATACTTGCTGTTACTGAGATGTTTACACAGAGACTAGGTGACCGTGTCCACAGTGCTGGAGAAAGAAAGAACATCTACATGAGGGAATCAGAACTAAATAACCTGTAGGGCTTGGCTTCTTCTTCCTCTTTTTTCTTCCTTTTTTTTTTTTTTTTTCTTTTTTGGTAGGGTTTCTTCTGACTCTTAAGATTGGTCATTCAATTTCCACTTGTTTTTATCTAAAGTTATGAAATTATAGCTGTTTTTTCCACCAGCTTAATATCCCTTGGGAGATTTCTATTGTCAAATTACTGTTGCAACATGAGTTGCTAAGAAGAGAGATTTTAGCTCTTTATAAGTAACACTTTTGCATTTAACTAAAGAATTATTTACTCTTACATAATTTTCTACAGCTCTACCCCAAAGGGCTTTCACAAACAATGCAAATGTTATTTCACAAGATCACGTTTTGGTCTTCTAATGAAGGCTGAATTAATGGTAGGGCTTCCTTGCACCATTGGAAACGACTGCTATAAGTGGGCAGGTGGAATGGTCTGTATAACCTTTGTGCCACATCATAGTTTGTAGATTTTCTTCCTTAGTACAGAAATGAAAATAAAATGCTGAATTCCTACTCAGTTTTGACTGGTGTTAGATTTGTCAATAGGGGGTTAAACAGCCTGAATCTCACCTTTAGCAACTGCAGGTATAATCCGATTTAAATGGTTATTAATGCCCTTTGGAATTCTAATAAGCCAAGGGGACAGCTTGGGAGGGGGTTATTTTCCCAGTCAGAATTTAAACTCTCAGAGAACACCCCTATGTAATTCCTATCCACCTATTTTAGCAAGACTAAGGGGGAAAGAGAGGAAGGAGCCTAAATAAGTATAGTAATGAAAACACATAGAAAGGGCAGAAAAGGAAAGAAAGATAAGAAGAAATGTTAAGAAATAATAAAGAAGAGAAAAAATATATGGAAGAAAATTGTTCAGTAAACTTTCCCAAAAATGCACTGGTGATAAAAAAGTAAAACCCAATGTACTTCTAGTAAGTACAACAAATAAAACAAAACTTAGTAGAAGATAGTTGTTAGGTATTTGGACTGGAATCTTACCGACAAATTAGAAAGAAATAAAATTAAGATAAAATTACTTTTTATATAGGTAAAGATTTACATACTATGCTTATTTAAAAAGCAAAAATCCCAGTGCCTTCCAGTGCCCAAAATGTTTTTATAAATTTGCACATTTAATACCTATAAATAGGCTAGTTTCTTCAAATATACTCTTAAAAATATTCAGCATGAAATTAGACTAAGGGGAAACCCATACCCTAGAGTTACAATAATTTGTTCTAAACTTTTTGGGGATTTCAAAAATATATGAGCAGTTCCAATCCGAGATATGATGGTATAAGCACACTCTACTTCTGTTTTTCCCACTGAATGCAGATATAAAAACATGGACAGAATGCATAAAGCAGCCATTTAAGGGATCTGAAAAGTAAACAGTAGCAGGCGGACTGGGGAAGATCAGAATTCAAATTAGCAGCAAAGTGAGTTTACTGTTTTCCCCTCTTTGGTCTCCTCTGGCCTAGACTCAACAGAGGAAACCTCCAAGTGGGCACTCTGGCAAATAGAGGAACTCCAGGCCCAAGCCCGCAGTTGCTGCTTGAGGTGCAGGGTAGGAGTCTCCTACCACTCAGAGTAAAGGAAATTCCCCAGATTTAGTTCTTTTCAACATTCGCTTGTACCCTAGCCCCCAAGCAATTGTGTGATGGTGATGGAAGCAGTGACAGATCAGCAATGGGGTCCAGAGTCTAAAACTTGGGGGGGCGGCGGGGGGAGAAGACATCTGCAAGAAAATGGTATGAAAATGGTATGAATTCCCACTGCTTCTGTCTTTCTGTTACTTGGCCCCATAAGTAGACACAGTTGCAAGAAGTTTATGCAGCAAGAAGGGGTAACTAAAGCTCTTCCTCTATGGCTGGGTGACCAAAAGGAGAAGGGGACCAGGTAACCAAAAGTAACCAAAAGATTGTAAAAAGGGAGAAGCTCAGGAAAGCAACCCCGTAAGATTTTGGATGAACTTCTGGGCTCACCCTTCAGCTGTGCACACATGGGGCTGGGGCTAAAAGACCGTATCACAGACACTGAGAACTGAACTACAGGGCAGACAACCAACCAGTTTCCATATTGGCCACTGTTTGGCACACATGCAGGACGCATTTGTGGTGTGGCAGAGATTTTGTAAAAGGAACTAATACTAGAACCATGACCCACAGGAGGCTGGTAGAACTTGCAGCCAAACCTAACCAGATTGATTACCTACTAAAATAAAAATATCAACATTCACTGTAAGATTTAAACAAGACAGAGTCTCACAATGTAATACTCAGACTGTCCTGAATATAGTCCAAAAAAAAATTGATACATGAAGTACTAAGAAAACTTCAATTTATGAGAAAGACAAATAGCAGATGCCAACACTGATGGATTTGTCTGACAAAGACTTTTAAAAGTAGCTACTATGAAAATGTTCCAACAAGTAAAAGCAAAGACTCTTAGAGTGAACAAAAAGATGGGAAATCTCTGCAAAGAAATAAAAGATACAAAGAACAGAAAGAAAAATTTATAAAGTGAAAAATACAATAACCAAAATGAAAATTCCATTGAACAGGCTCAATAGCAAAATGAATATGACAGAAGAAATAACCAGTGATCTTAAAAATAGACTAACAGAATATACTCATATTTAAAAACAAAACAAAAACCTTAAGGACCTGTAGGACAATAATAAGAGATCTAATATTCATTCCACTGGAGTCCAAGAAGAAAAAAAAAGTATGGTACAGAAAGAAAAAAACATTTGGGGAAATAGCAACTTGAAAACCCAAATTTTCAGCTTTACTTGCATTACTTATAAAGAAACAAAATTGGGATGACTGAGAATTTCTCATCAGAAACCACAGAGGCCGGAAGGAAGTAGAACAACATTTTTAAGCACTCACAGAAAAGAAGTGTTAACCCAGAATTCCATATTCAGGGAAAATACCTTTGGGAATGAGGGTACAATAAAGATATTCTCAGATGAAGGAAAACAAAGAGAATCACTGCCAGCAGATTTGCTCCAAAAGAACTGCTAAAGGAAGTTAGTTCTTCAGAGAGAAGAAATATGACACTAGAATAAAATTTAAATTTAGGAATGAAAGATGAGCAATAGAAATAGTAGTAGTCCTTCTCCTGTTGAGATCTTTAAAATACATTTGAAAACAGAAAGCAAAAGGTGTAGCAGTGTCCGACAGCATTTTCAATGTATGTAAATACAATACACAAGCCAAAAAATATATCAAACAAATCCCAACTCAAAATAGGGCAAAAAGACTGTAAAACTACCACTTGCATCTTTTAAAGAAGGACAACTATGTGAAAAACATGATTTCCATAGATATTAAAATTCCATTTTTTTCCTTCTATCCTCTCCTCCCAAAGTGGAAACAATGACATCAAACAGCTTGTAAGTACCTACTTGTGCATGATACTGTCAAGACCACAAGCTGAAAAGATAAATTCTTTGCCCTTTTTGAAGCTTACAATCTAAACTATTCAAATCCAACATAAAAGAAATGATAAACAATGGAATTATAACAAACAAAAAGCAATGGTTTAAAGACTCAAACAATAAACACATTTTGTATCAATGTATTTATTGTACACAAAGAAAAAAAAACACTGAGGACGGTTTGTTGGGCCATTGTTTTTGTTGTCTTATTTTAAAATGGTAAGCTATTCCTGAGAAAAATACACTTACCTTTTGTAAGTCAGAGCTCCTTTTGAGAGCCAAATTGGAGAAAAGAGATTGTTCCATTTTATAAATCCCAGTCAGGTTACTGAGGAGGTACAAATTCAGATACACAAACAAATACTTTGAAGAAATGCCAAGATCATCCCCCATGTATTAATTAAGGCCTAACCTTAGAAATAAATCATTTCATCTTTAATTCATCTTGCTAGTTCTTAAAGATTTTGTTCGTGGCCTGCAGAAAAAAAATTTCTTTGAATCTGTAAATATTCTAAGAGTATAAATTTTGTTTATTTTAAAGTATAACTCATGATATTCTGTAATACTAATACATTCTTAAAATGCAGGCAAACTTCAGTTACTGCCAACTGTCCTTGATGTATTTGTAACACCCTAAAGATTAAACAGTATAATGTCATAAATCCTATTACAGTATATAATCTCTAAATTACATTCAAGGGGATAAAAATATACAGCATATTAATGAACTTTACATTTTCATAACACCCTTTATACTGAATGTGTGAACCTAGTTACTTTGGATAAAAGTTTATGAAAATCTATCTCTCATAACTATTAAATAAAATATATTCTGTTCATCCTTGGAATCAGTTATTTTCAAAATGATGTCAGTCTTAGAAGTGGATTAACATTTCCCACTTTTCCTCCCCAAATTTCAAGATTTATTTACACACTATCCATGAGGTAGGATAGAGAAAGAAAATAAAGAGAGTAAAAATAAACATTAAACTAAACAGATATGTATATGTATGTATGTTTAGAACACATTTTTTTAAAAGATTTTCTTGAAAGACTCCTAACTCTGGGAAACAAACTAGGGGTGGTGGAAGGGGAAGTGGGCGGGGGTGAGGGTGACTGGGTAACGGGCACTGAGGTAGGTGGGCACTTGACGGGATGAGCACTGGGTGTTATTCTATATGTTGGCAAATTGAACATCAATAAAAAATAAACTTATAAAAATAAAAAAAAGATTTTATTTATTTATTTATTCATGAGAGACACAGAGAGAGAGGCAGAGACACAGGCAGAGGGAGAAGCAGGTTCCATGCAGGGAGCCCAATGTGGGACTCGATCCTGGTACTACAGGATCACAACCTGAGCCGAACAACAGACGTTCAACTGCTGAGCCACCCATGCATGCCTAGAACACATTTTTAATACCCTGAAAAAAACAACAGCAAGTTCATTTAACAAAAAGATTCTTCCCACTCAAAATTCTACCATCAGAGGGCAAGAGCTCATTTTTCTTAGTAATGGGGGTAAGGTAGAGTGGGAAAATAGAACCTCCAAAATATTATCATGCACATGTCAATAAAAACCGGCAACAGGGGCAACTGGGTGGATCAGTCAGTTAAGTGTCTGCCTTTGTGCAGGTCATGGTCTCAATGTCCTGGGATCCTGCCCCAGGTCAGGCTCTCTACTCACTGGGAAGTCTGCTTCTCGCTCTCCCTCTGCCTGCCACTCCCCCTGCTTGTGCCCTCTCTCAATCTCTCTCTCTCTCTGTCAAATAAATAAATAAACTCTAAAAACAAAAAAAAAAACAGGCAACGGATTTACTGCATGAGATGTTAAGCAAATTGACTGAAAATTTAAAAAACTGAGATCCATGAATCAACATTTATCCCTTGCAGTGCACAAATCAAATACTGTCCCTACCCTAAGAAAGATAGGTCCAAGTCCTAACCTCTAATACCTGTACATGTGACTATTTGGAAATATGGTCTTTCCAGACATAATCAAGTTAAAGATCCTGAGATAAGAATATCACAGATTTAGGGAGTCCTTAAGTCAATTAGTGACCTCATAAGAGAAAGGAGAGGGAAATCAAGACCGTAAGTATAAATAGGTAGGAGAAAGCCATGTGAAGACAAAGACTGGAGTGATGCATCTACAAACTGAGGAACACCAAGGATTTAAAAGTAAAGCATAAATGGAACTCCCGCAAGCCTACAGGAGCAACCCTAATTTCAGATTCCTGACCTCTAAAACGCTGAGAGAATAAACTGCCATTTTAAGCCATCAAGTTTATGGTGTATCCTAGCAGCCCTGGGAAACTAACACATTCCTTAAGAAAAGTAGGAAAAAGATTTGTATTTATATACAAAACAATAACTCAATTTACTTATAAATAAGGCTACAAACTGTAACCTGATATTCAAATTATTATACTATTTGACTCTACATCAAATGAAATACCCAGTATGGTAGACATTTGCCAAATGAGTGTCCAGATGATGGCAGATGCCCACAATTCCTAAATGATGGTACGTGATCAAACACCTGATCATACTATAGTAAAGATCTTTTTTAGTATATGTGCTGCTGAAGCGAGCATTAAAGATCTTTTTTAGGACTTGAAGATATACTAAAGGATATTTTAATTAACTACCTGTAGATGTCTCCTGCGACCTATAGAAACTGACAGCCTAGGGGGATCCCAGGGTGGCTCAGCGGTTTAGTGGCTGCCTTTGGCCCAGGGCGTGATCCTGGAGTTCCAGGATCGAGTCCCGCATCAGGCTCCCTGCATGGAACCTGCTTCTCCCTCTGCCTGTGTCTCTGCCTCTCTCTCTCTCTCTCTCTGTCTCTCATGAATAAATAAAAAAATCTTTAAAAAGAAGAGGAAAGAAGAAAGAAAGAAAGAAAGAAAGAAAGAAAGAAAGAAAGAAAGAAAGAAAGAAAGAGAGAAAGAAAGAAACTGCCAGCCTAGACTCTGCCAGTAGCCTCCTGAAGCACAGGCAAATAAATTTTGTGCCAGCTTTTATTAAAGTCTGGTTCAAGGTGATACTGCATGCTAAGAAAAGAGCCCAGCAGGGCATTAACAATATATACAGAGAGCCACTTGTCAGGTATTCTGAAATTTAAGGTGTACTAAGAGATCTAGAAACTTGCAGAAAATCTAAAAGATAGATCTAATATGACCTAGAGTGGTCCTAAGAACTATCCATAAAATTGACATGGCTACACTTAGAGATTCTGGTCCCCTCTCTATTGGAATATGCTATGTCACCTAAACACATCCCAAGGGGACCATTGCCTTCTTTTTTAAGTCATGTATTCATCGAAGAAATAATTTACTGGGTTCTTTATTAGGCATTGTACTAGGTGTTAAGGATAGACAACTATTCCAAAGCACACTTCTAGAAGGTAGAAGACCATGGGGAGGTGAGAGGGGGCTAAGACAAGGAATCATCAGATATATAGTATGTCTAGTGATAGAAAGTACTGAGAAAAAAATAATAAAGCAGTATAAGGAGATGAAGAGGATGACACTAGTATTTAAAATAGAGTGGTCGGGAAGCCTGAGTGGCTCAGCGGTTCAGTGCCCGCCTTTGGCCCAGGGCATGATCCTGGAATCCTGGGATCCTGGAATCCCGGGATCAAGTTCCGCATCGGGCTCCCTGCAGGGGGCCTGCTTCCTCCCTCTGACTGTGTCTCTGCTCCTGCCTCTCTCTGTCTCTCTCTGTCTCTCGTGCATAAATAAATAAAATATCTTTAAAAATAATAATAATAAAAAAATAAAATAGAGTGGTCAAAAAGATTTATCTGATAGAGTGACACTGAAAAAACCTGAAGTAAGAGAGGGAGCAAGGCATGCAGAGATACTAGAAGATATTATAAGAAGACATTTATGTGTGAGTGGCTGTGTGTTTTTTTGAGCATGTGTTTCTATGTTTCTCTTTTTCTATTTAGTACATGAAGTACACTAACTTGACTAAGCGACTTGCTTTGTTTCTTGAGAGCAGCATCCAGGAAGGAGCCCAAGATGCCTTAGGTCCTGCTGCAGACTGTGGACTCTTTAAAAAAAAAAAAAAAAAAAAAAAAAAAAAGATTTTATTTATTGATTCATGACAGACACAGAGAGAGAGAGAGGCAGAGACACAGGCAGAGGGAGAAGTAGGCTCCAAGCAGAGAGCCCGATGTGGGACTCGATCCCAACACTCTGGGATCATGACCTGAGCCAAAGGCAGATGCGCAACCGCTAAGCCACCCAGGTATCCAGACTGTGTACTCATTAATACCCTGGGTTCCAAGTGCACTAGAAAAAGGCAGCCATGTGTATCAAAAGGTCAGATCCTTTTTGGATCTAGTCAAATATCCTTGGGAGATGTCTTAGCATATGCCTGTCAGATGTATTCACAGAGATATGCATACTCTGAATACATAAAAACTTCACTATAAAAGAATTATCTCATAAATTGTAATGTGAAATAACCTGGGCATTCCACAATAAAATATTAACTCTGGAGGAGAAAAAAAAATTCACCCTCTGAAGCTGAAGAATGTATAGTACATCCCAGAAAGAGGAAGGAGACCAGTTTGGCTAATGCTGAATAAAGCAGAAAAACAGTGGGAGGTTAAGACAGACAAAACACTTGGGATGGGGATGCCCCTGGACTTGAGGATGAATCATGAAAGGCCTTGTGGTTCAAAGTAAGGATTCTGAATTTCACCATGTGAGGTAAGAATCCACTGGAAGGTTTTGAGCAAAGAAGTAGCATGACCTGACCAAAAGGGTTGCTGTGACTGCATTATGATGATCAGAATATAAAAAGACAAAAATGCCTGCAGAAAAAACATTTGAAAAGCTATTACAACAATCCACCAAGAGATGATACCCACCCATTATGGTTACTGGAGGGTCAGATTTTAGATATATGCCAAAACTAACTGTTCTTACAGATGAACTGAATGTGCAATGTGAGAGAAAAAAAGAGAGGTGAGTCTAGTGGTTTTGGTAACTGGAAAAAATGGAGTTTCCATTTGCTAAAATAAAAAACCTAGGCACAGAAAAGGGAAGAGGAAAGCCAAATCAATACCTCAGATGTGATTTCTTTTCTTTAAAGGTCTTATTTTAAGTAATCTCTACACGCAAAATGGAGGGCTCAAACTTATAATCTCGATACGAATCGCATGCTCTACTGATTGAGCCAGCCAGGTGCCCCCACACATGATTTAAGATGTCTATCAAATATGCAAGAGTGTCAATTATACCTCAATAAAGCTGAAAAAAAAGCAAGAGGAAATAGTCTGGCCTTCAGAAGAAAGCCACAGCAATTAAAAGATCCTGTAGCAAGGGGCACCTGGGGTTGCTCAGTGGTTGAGCGTCTGCCTTTGGCTCAGGTCATGTTCCCAGGGTTCTGGAATAGAGTCCCACATCGGGCTCCCCATGGGGAGTCTGCTCCTCCCTCTGCCTGTGTCTCTGCCTCTCTCTGTGTCTCTCATGAATAAATAAATAAAATCTTAAGAAAAATAAAATTTAAAAAGATCCTGTAGGAAGTAACGTACAAGAAGAAAAAAGGCCTGAAGATCAAGACCTATGGCCAACAATGTTTAAAGTTCAGAACAATAATAAACAATAACTAACACACTATGCACCAAATACTAGTCTAAAAGCTTTACTATGTATATTAAGCTCTTTAATCCTCATAATAAACTTCCATTTTACAGTCAGGAAACCAAAGCACAAAAAGGTAAATGATTTGCCCTAGGTCACATAATAAGCAGCAAAACCAAGATTTATAAAGACAAACTAGCTTTATAAGCCCTACTCTCAAGCATTACCCATACTATATGACTTCTACAGAAAGGATGAACTGGCCAAAGGATCCTTGGTATGGCCAACGAGGTAGGAAAACCAAGAGAGGAAATATCCTCAAGGCCAAGGGAAAAAAATGTCAATGTCTGATAAATAATTAGGAAAGAGGGTTGAGCCAGGACCATGGCATCTGACAATGTGGAGCTCATTGGGAAAACAATATCTCTAGGACCATAACTCTTTCTGTTTTTTTGTGCTGCTTTTATATTCTTTTACACTGCTAATATTTTTATACTGCTATTTCTAAATGTGACAATGAAATATTTATAAAAGATTATCTAAGTTAAAGAATATACCCATTTACTCAGTTTATATTTATTCATAATTCATTTTTCTAGCTTTTATTTATTTTTTTTCTAGCTTTTAAATAAAAGATTTAGCTATATGTAACAAAAACATCTAATGGCAATAGTAAACAATAAAATAAGCACTAAACTTTTACATAAGATGGCTGCTTCCTTAGGCTCCAGCATACCGAAAATAGCATGAGAACTAAAAGACCCATTACTATATTAATGGTCTCTGTTATGAAACTACTGATAAGCTAACACTAGACAGTTTTTATATACTAAAAAGTTAGTACAATAGTAATTCAATGAAGTATTATTTCATTCTCAAACTGAAAAACTGTTCAACTTGGCCTTAACTTTTCCATACTTTAAAATAAATCCTTCAGTTTTAGTTTATTTCCTTAAGGCAAAACTTCAGGCTGCCTGCGGCCAAGAAGTCTACTCCGCGGTAATTCTATTTAATGTAAGAAACCCATAAAACAACCCAGATAGTTTTGTGCAAGAATCTAATACTTGTAAATGCAACTTTGTATAAACTGTCCCATTAGCAAACCAGATTCATACACCACTGCAAGAGACTACACAATTTTTAAGCAAGTCTGGATATATCATGGTGATTTTAATATAATGTTAAATCAAACTGCCTTCTTTAGGATATTAATACTATTTCCCTTCTAATAACCAAGTACAGAAAGAATTCCACAAAGAGAGATAGCAGGGGATTCAGGATGAGTAGAGACCAAGTCCTAGGAGTAAATAATAGAATACCTCTTGCTCTCCTAGCTCTGGCATATTTTTTGAATGTTTGTTCCCTTGATGGAAGCCAATAATAGGAACCTGGAAAACTGCCATTACGAACTGAATAAAACAGGGAACAACTTACTTTATCAGTGATCCAAAACATTGTCTGAATCTTCTGATGACACAGACCAAGTTGATTCCTACATTTATTCAGTTAACATCATTAAACATATTAAGTTGCTACATAGTAAGATCTGACACAACAGCATTCAACAAGTGTTAGCTGAAAGGATATAAACCATAGAAGGCTTCTACAATTTAGAAAATAACATGTACAGGGATGCCAGGGTGGCTCAGCGGTTGAAGGTCTGCCTTCAGCCCAGAGCGTGATCCTGGGGTCCCGGGATTGAGTCCTGCATCGGGCTCCCTGCATGGAGCCCGCTTGTTTCTCTGCCTATGTGTGTGTGTCTGTGTGTGATATGAATAAATAAATAAAATCAAAAGAAAAGAAAAGAGAAAAGAAAAGAACATGTACAAATGTGAACATCAGTACAGTAAATTATGCTAAGAGCATCTGGGTGGCTCAGCAGTTGAGCATCTGCCTTTGGCTCAGGTCGTGACCCTGGGGTCCTGGGATGGAGTCCCACATCAGGCTCCCTGCAAGGAAGTCTGTTTGTTTCTCAGCCTATGTCTCTGCCTCTCTCTCTCTCTCTCTCTCATGAATAAATAAATAAAATATTTAAATAAATAAAGCTGAAAGACTCCTTAAGTGTCTATTCCTATAGCTACAAACCACATTTGGAATAAGACACCATTATAAAACAAATACAATGCAATAAAAGTCCAACACTTAACTACACTGGATAGGGAAAGAAGAAGGGCTCAAGGCAGAGAAAGAATTAGGCTTCAACTTATAAAACTACCACAGGATGAAAAAGGGGCTAGGTCAGGAATGTAAGACAACATAACATTGTGGGTAAGCATGTGGGCTGTGGAGCAAAACTGGTTGAAATACTGAGCTTCCCATTTACTTCCTGAGGAGGGACATTACCTCCTCAGACCTATTTCTTCATCTATAAGTGAGATAGTAATAGTACCACTTTACAGGGCTGTTATGAGGATAAAATTAGTTAATACATGTAAGATGCACAGAAAATGTACAGTGAATAGTTACTATTAGTACAGAAATTCTACTCACATGCCCAGTAATCTGAAGCAAATGACTATTTGGTTGAACCATATAAAACTGTTATTTTTGTAGGTCAAAACATTTCAAATATCATTCAAATATCAATTTTTTGGCTTCAGCTGAATATAAAAGCAAAAGTTGTGAAAGTAAGTTGCTAAGAATGCCTATGGGACCCAAGCCCTGAAAAGCTAGAGTCAATCTGGCAATGCACTCACATAGCAGCTCTAAAAGGCTGAAAACAAACCACACTTCAAATAATTGAGCATACAATTCAGTATGACTGACCTCTAAGGTAACCAATATTTTACAGTGGATTGATTCTGAAAGCTGAACTTTTATTTTATATTCAAATATCTATTCTCTCTCCTCTGCATCACAAAATGAATGTTCTCACAATTTCAAAAGGTACACATTGTACTGTTACTTATTAAATTTTAGAAATCCCTAATTTTGATCATATGAACATCTTACAAACCTAATGCTGATCTGTAAGATTTTGATTTTATTTTTTTTTTAAGATTTTATTTATTTATTCATGAGAGACAGCAAGGAGGGGGGGAGCAGAGGCAGAGACACAGGCAGAGGAAGAAGCAGGCTCCATGCAGGGAGACTGACGTGGGACTTGATCCCGTGTCTCCAGGATCAGGCCTGGGCTGAAGGCGGTGCTAAACCGCTGAGCCACCCGGGCTGCCCTATCTGCAAGATTTTTATTATTTTATTTTATTTTTTTCTGCAAGATTTTTAATGCAAAAAGTCTAAGAAAAGTTTTTAATCAACATAACTTAGTATATATTTCATAAATATCTACACTGATTTTAATATAAATTTACTCTTATTTTCCTAAATATTTCCAGCTGGATAAGTTTCTACAACTTAATGTAGTATCTACAATTTATCCAAAAGGCTGTCAATTTCTCAATCTGAAATGAGTACACTAAAACCTCAGAAATGGCAGCACAATTTCAAGAAAACCTGATTTTTCACAAGGCTATGTTCATCCTTTAAATTTCTACAACTAAAATTTATTTGTTTTTTTTTAATTTATTTGTCTTTAAATGATATATAAAAACATGTAAGTAAAAATAATGCCAATATGAAAATATGGCATAAATATACCTCTGTAATTAATAAAATTAAAATCTTAGTAAGTTTTTATGAAAGACTGTAATTGTAATTGTAATTTTATGATTTTTTTTAAATACCAAAAGGTCAGCCTCAATCTGCCAGCCCATTTCCCTGTCAATAGGCTCAGTTCTCTCAGTTCCAGAGTAAAGCTTTACATGTTACGGAAAAACGAACAATGACAAGCTCTGGTAATAATCTCTATAAACCAGCAATTTATATATTTCACAACATCCCTTTTAAATTGAGATATAAGTCACATACCATAGAAGTTACCCTTTAAAATTTAATGGTTTGTAATATATTCAAAAAACTTTTGTGTGTCATTGACCACTATCAAATTCCAGAACATCTTCCATAAACCCCAGGCAACCATTCATCTAGTTTTGTTTCTATGGATTTGCCTATTTTAGACATTTTACATAAATGAAATCATAGAATATGGAGTCTTCTATGCCTAGCTTCTTGCACTTAGCATAATGTTTTGGGGTTTACATATGTTGTAGTATGTACCAGAATTTCATCCCTTTTATGGCTGAATAATATTCTACTGTACAAATATACTACAGTTTATCTATTATCAACTGGTGGATATCTGCACTAGTTCTATGTCTATGCTGCTGTAAACATCTGTTGTCATTTCACTCCCTTTTAAGACTCATGACAAAGTTTTAACATTTTATTTATTTATTTATAAAGATTTTATTTATTTATTCATGAGAGAGAGAGAGACAGAGAGAGAGATGTAGAGACACAGGCAGAGGGAGAAGCAGGCTTCATGCAAGGAGCCCGATGTGGGACTTGATTCCGGGGCTCCAGGATCACACCTTTGGTCCAGGGAGCTAACCTGCTGAGCCACCCAGGGATCTCCCAAACTTTAACATTTTAAAGCAAATCACAAAGGCCTTAGCAGAAGTCTCTGAAGACCCAAAACCTGATTTCAAGTAGTAGCATACTCTTCTTGAGATGTGGACCCTGCTCTTTTAAGTTCTTTTCCCTTAAATATCATCTAAACAACTAAAACAGGGCAGCCCCGGTGGCTCAGCGGTTTAAGCGCCGCCTTCAGTCCAGGGCGTGATCCTGCAGACCCGGGATCAAGTCCCACATCAGGCTCCCTGCATGGAGCCTGCTTCTCCCTCTGCCTGTGTCTCTGCCTCTCTCTCTCTGTGTCTCTCATGAATAAATAAATAAAATCTTAAAAAAAAAAAAAAAACTAAAACAGAAAAAAAGCCTCATCTATCTTTTGCAAACTATGAATAAACAGGAAGGACAAGATAACAAAGAAAGCTATAACAGAAAATACTCTAAGTTTCTTGTTAACCTCATTTAGTTTTTTAAAAAGCTATGTATCTCACATTTAACTTAAATATTTAAATAAAATTAATTTGTTACAATGTCACAATGTGTGTGCTAGATTTATCTGTACATTTTCACAGTTTGAGCCATTCTCCTAAAGCACCAGGCAAAACATTTCTGCTAAATACCCACAATTAACCTAACAGATTTGAAAAAATTCAAATTCAATCCCAAAATATTTACTCTTTGTAAATAAAACAACCGAAATAATCTAAAATAGCCAAATCAGCAAAATGAACTAGAGGTTCAAATGTACCCTTTATATTTGGGAGAAAAGACTAATTTTCTTGATTAGCTGATTTAAAGTATTTTGACACACATCTCCTCAAATATATGCCTGAAAAATATAAATTAGAGAATTTTTAAATTATATATAATGGCCTAGAACTCCTAAATTTTGCAATTGATAAGAGTTTCCAACACATAGGGACACCTGGGTGGCTCAGTGGTTGAGAGTCTGCCTTCAGCTCAGAGCGTGATCCTCAAGTTTTGGGATCGAGTCCCACATTGGGCTCCCTGCATGGAGACTGCTTCTCCCTCTGTCTTTGTCTCTGACTCTCTCTGTGTCTCTCATGAATAAATAAATATAATCTTAAAAAAAAGTTTCCAACACACAATTCCATTAACTTTCACACCAATAATATTTTTGTTTGCTTTACGATAAAGGACAAAAAAGTGTTATCAAAATCATGCAAAATTATTCCTCTATACATAAGTGGTATGTTCAGAATAAGCTACCAAAATAAATACAGCATTCAAAAAAAGAAGACAGGGGATCCCTGGGTGGCTCAGCGGTTTAGTGCCTGCCTTCAGCCCAGGGCGTGATCCTGGAGTCCTGCGATCAAGTCCCACATCGGGCTCCCTGCATGGAGCCTGCTTCTCCCTCTGCCTGTGTCTCTGCCTCTCTCTCTCTCTGTGTCTTTCATGAATAAATAAATAAAATCTTAAAAAAAAAAGACAGTATTTTTTGAAATAGGGGAACTATACTAATTTTTACAAAACAAATACTTTATACTATATACTAAATATACTAAAACCAACTGAATTATGCTGTTTTCCTAGTGTTAGAATTTTTTTACATCTATTTTTTTACATCTATTTTTTAACTCAATTTTACTTATCAGTTGGGAACATTAACAGTGCACAATGCCTTTCTTTTTTCTAGACAGTATTTATAGGAGAATTCTGCATCTAAAAATGTACTTCTAATAAACTCCTAAAAAGAAGTTTTCATTTAAAAAAAAGAGGACAAAACTCTTATTCTATAATTCCTTTCTGCTACAATTTTAGACTACTTATTTAAGCCAATTAAATCTAGTTTGTTACATCTGTAGAATATCAAATATACCCTGGGCCTGATATTTAATTCAAATTCAATAAATATTTATTGGGTGGTCTACTACATGCCTAACACTATGCTAAGCACTGGGAAAAAAAAACAACCATTTTGGTTTTTCCTATCTTTCTCCCTCCTTGTCCTTACAGCCTACACATATAATCACTTGATGAAAGATGCCAGTAGGAGAATACTACCTACCCTCATTTACTACACACTTGACTTAAATTTATACTCATGGACTCTAAACTCAGAATTCAAATAAATATCAACTATGAAAAAGAATTTACAAAAATCTGTTTTTCTGTAGGGCACTCATCACTGAGGGGTAAAATTTTTCTCGTATGCATCATGAAGGAAGATCCTTTTTTCATGTTGTTGGCAAAACTGTCAATCATCTTGATGAGCAGCAAATAAATGAATGCCCAATGATGGGATTCTGTATTATCCTTAAAAAAGAAATCCATCAACTAAACATCAACAGGTAAATGTTTATACTCGACAGCCATCAATTTCAACTATCCATGCAAAGAGACAGGTGAGCTGGACTGGTAAACCTCGAAATTAGAGAAGTATTAATCGTCTGCTTCCAGCCAATATAAACAGATGTTATTTTTAAACAGGCAAAATCATCTCTTCCACTGAAATTTATTTGCAGCAGATAATGTTCTGTTACATTTTTAATCAAGCAGATGAAGTTACATTTAAATTGAAAATCTGCTTCACTCAACTAATCAGGCAAGTAAAATTCAGAGATGATTGAATAGCATTACACAGCACACTATTACGGCAGGTAAATTGGGAAATTTACCTGTCACACCACACAGCGTATTGTTCAGCCACTGCATCTGCAACTTAGAAGCAAAGCACTAAGACAAAAAGGGAAAGGCATGTTAAACAGATTTATAAATCCATCATATTTTATGAAAACATTATTAAAGCTGCCAGCAAAAAAAAAAAATAAATAAGTATTTTTTTAAAAGAAAAAGAAAAAACACACACCACCTCTTAGAGAATCAATGAAGATTTACATGTGTATGCTTATCTGTTTCATGTAAATAGTATGCCTGGTTATTTTGAAGATCAAGATACATCCCAGGCTATAGAAGAAAAAAAGAACATTACATCAGAGCAAAAGGCAAAGAAACAAGGACCATATAATACCAATAATATGATGGTCAAACATAAGAAAGGTAAATGAAACACCTTATCAAGAAATGGCAGATAAAACAAAAAATATTACACTCCTTTACAAAATAAAATGACTTACTTCACTCATTGGTACAGATCGTTAATTTCATATACAATAAAAACACTACATCTAAAAATCTGTCAATTCATTCTATTTATAAAAAGCCTAGTCCATTTTTTAGCCACTTGTAGTTCCCTACAAAACAATGTTAACATTTCTAATGTGCCTTCAACATTTATTTTCACAGACATCCAAAAAAATCTTACAGCTATGTCAGTTTCTTTCCACTGAAACCTAAAATTTATTTTCACTGCTTAATATGTCAACTCAAATACTTTTGCTGTAACAGTTAAACTTAATTATCACTGCTTATAACATTGTGAATTATTCCAACATCATGTACCAAGTTATATCTTTTACATCTTATTTAGAACATAGTTCATCTTTCTAACTCTGAAATACACAGGCGTATGTGCCAACCACCGTGTCTCTTTCCTTTCCTCTTGCCTTTCTTCCTACTTTTCCTCTTGCCTGCCTTCCTTCTTTCAGTTTTACCTCCCCTCTTTCCTCCCCTTTCCCTCTTCTTTCTTTTTTTTTGGGGGGGTGGGGTGGGGTGAGGAGAAGAGCTGGTGGTGGTAGAAACATTATGACAGTGGAATGTGCTCTAAATCATAAAAATATAATATTATTCTTCTACTCTTTACAGTGTGAATCTACACTGCTTTTCCATTAGGAGTGATGGATTTGGACTGACATATCCATACCCTGTCAGGGAGCTAGTTAATACAGCTAGCTAGAAATCATACACTCATCAGCATGGTGTCTTAACTATCAAGGCATCATTTTTGGTAAATTAATGGTTAGAGTGAGAACAGTTGAAGGTCCACAGAAAAACTGTGAAAATAATACAGAATTCCTATGTGCCCCATACCAGTTCCCCCATTAGTAATATCTTACATTAGTATGGAACAGTTATCAAAATTATTGAACCAATATATTGATTCCTTATTATTACCTAAAATCTGTGTTTTTATTAAGATTTATTTTTTACTGATTCTTTTTCTGTTATAGAATCCCAGCCAGGATAGCCCATTACATTTATTTGTCATGTCTCTTAGTCTCCTCTTGGTTGTAAGTTTCTCAGACTTTCCTTGTTTTTGATGACCTTGTCAGCTCTGAGTACTGATTAGGTATTTTGCAAAACGTCCCACAATTGGGATTTGGCTCTTTTTCTCATGGTTAGGTTGGGGTTATGGGTTTTGGGGAGGAAGACCACAGAGATAACGTGATATTCTCATTCCATCTTACCAAGTATAAATGCTATCAACATGACTTATTACTGCAGCTGATGAAGAGTCTTGATCCCGTATCTTACCACTGTGTTTTATTTTATTTTATTTTATTTTTTTAATTTTTATTTATTTATGATAGTCACACACAGAGAGAGAGAGAGAGGGCAGAGACACAGGCAGAGGGAGAAGCAGGCTCCATGCACCGGGAGCCTGACGTGGGATTCGATCCCGGGTCTCCAGGATCGTGCCCTGGGCCAAAGGCAGGCGCTAAACCGCTGCGCCACCCAGGGATCCTACCACTGTGTTTTAATTTAGCCTCAGTCTTCACAAAAACTGCATTCATACTTTTATATAAACTCCATAATAATATACTACTATTCTTGTTGAAAATGATATGACTTACAGGAAAAAAATAAAAAATAAAAGTGCCTTTGAGTCACTACAATGATTTTTCTTATGTCTGTGGGTATTTCTGACCTCTTTGCTTTCAACTTGGTCTAAACAGAGGCTCTCTACTTAAGCTGACCACTAGAATCATATGGGGTAGCTTTTAAAAATACTGTTGCCCAGGCCCAAATTTAATCAGAATTCCGGGACATCAGTTTTTTAAAATTCTCCTGGTTATCCTAACATAGAGCCAATGTGGAGAGATCCACTAGCCGAAGGCCTCAGCCCTGTACTGACTGTGGCAGCAGTGCAAGGTGAAGTATTCTCCTCTTTCAGCACTCATAGGTATGCTACACTGTTTGAGGTTTGCATTTCTTAGGTCTCTTCAGTTCTTCCCATAAATGGCTTTGGCTTAAAAGAATACTAGAACTCAGGGACACTGCAATGCTATTTAAACACTAGTAGACTAAACACAGAGGCAGAAGGCAGTGACTGACCCTTAGGAGCATTACCGATGAAAAATAAGCATATTCCAAGGCAAAGACTATAAAAGGCTAGAGTCCAAACCATCAACATAAATAAAAATGTTCTATACTCCCCAAAATACACTGATAGATTCTTGTTTAAAACCTGGTGCTCAGAACGCCTGGGTGGCTCAATGGTTGAGCATCTGCCTTTGGCTTAGGATGTGATCCTGGGGTCCTGGGATAAAGTCTTGCATCAGGCTCCCCGTTGGGGAGCCTGCTTCTCCCTCTGCCTATGTCTCTGCCTCTGTGTGTGTGTGTGTGTGTGTGTGTATCTCATGAATAAATAAAATCTTTAAAAAACAACAAAATAAAATAAAATAAAACCTGGTGCTCATTTTTTGCACTGAAGCAACAATCTATAGGGTAGGTGGCTGAGTTCTCAGACTAATGTGATAAGGGCATTTAACCCATAAGGCTAGAGAAATATTCATCTGAAGAATATGAAACTGCCATATTCGACCATTACATCAGTTTCACGATTCATCCTAATACTTTACATTTTCAATAAAAGACAGAAAAATAGTGATTTTAACAATAGTATTTAAACAACTGTAAGAAATTATTTTTAAAAATTTATTTAATATTAAATAACTGGCACCTAATGGAAAGGCTGGCCAGATAATATGGTCTGCAAGACTGACAATTCTATTTACCCATAATGGAAAACACAAAATAGTTTTGTGAGATAGGGTCACAGGCTGAAAAATGGAGAAAATAACTTCCAGAAGGGCTGAACTAGCAGAAGCAGAAAGGGTGCTGAAAATCAGAGGAAATGAAAGCCAGAGCTGTTGAACAGAAAAATAAGCAAAAGTCCTTAGTTCAGAGTTGTAGTTCTAAGTCAGTTACAATTTGTACATATGCTTTTTACATATTTAAGGAGAAAAGAACTTTATTTTTTAAAGATTTTATTTATTTATTCATGAGAGACACACAGAGAGAAAGGCAGAAACACAGGCAGAGGGAGAAGCAGGCTCCTCACAGGGAGCCCAATGTAGGATTTGATCCTAGACCTGGATCACGCCTGAGCTGAAGGCAGATGCTCAACCGTTGAGCCACCCAAGTGTCCCAATTTTTTTTTTAAGATTTTATTTATTTTTTTGACAGAGAATGAGAGAGAGTGAGCAAAAGCAGGCAGAGCAGCAGACAGAGGGCAAGGGAGAAGCAGGCTCCCTGCCAAGCAGAGAGCCCGACAAAAGGCTGGTCCTGGGATTATGGCCTGAGCCGAAGGCAGACGCTTAACCAACTGAGCCACCCAGGTCCCCCAAGAAAAGAACTTTAAAGAGTGAGTATATTTATATGTTTCCATGGTGGAACAATAAGAAAAGTAAGCTAGATCAGGTACCATACCCTGACTTTAGCAGTAAACCACAGGTTCAGGTATTTTTAAGGCTCTTATACTGACTTTAATGAAAAGTAATTTGTTTTCCTCAACAGTAAATACTCAAAGCTCTTCGACAGTGCCATAAACAAGGATTAGTTAAGAAAGAATACATTTGCTCCCTCTTTTGTTCCTAAATGGTACCATCAGCTGTTAGGAGTGGCTGAAGAATCAAGGTAAATATAAATATCCTTCAATATATGCTTATCATATATTATCATAAACATTCTTTACTCAAATTATTAATTATAAGTCATTTTTCTATTTTCTAAGCATTTATTACTTGAGGTAATAGTATTTTAGATCCTTTTTTTTACTTAAGATAGCTATTTTCTAGTATAACCAAAAAACACCCTATAAAAATTTCTAATGACCCACAGAATATTCTGATATAGATGTATAACCATTACTTAATTATTCCATTTTCTAGTGTATGTTATTTTGTTATTTTCAGAAATAACAAATATATCCTTTGTACTTCCAAGTACTGGTGGGAATGTAAAATGGTAGAGCTACTAACGGAAAAGTTTGGTAGTTTCTTAAAAAATTAAACATATACCACTATACAATCTAATTACTGAACTCCTGAGCATTTCTCCCAGAAAAATGAAAACTTATGTTCACACAAACCTGCACATGAATGTTCACAGTAGCTTTATTCATAATAGTCCAAAACTGGAAACAATCCAGCTGTCCTTCAACGGGTGAATGATTAAACAAACTGTGTGCATCCATATCAGGGGATACAACTCAGCAATAGAAAGGAACAAACTAATAATATACACAACAACTTGGATGAATCTGGGGGAGTGGAAAAAGCAAATCCTAAAAGGTTATACACAGTCTTATTCTAATTATATATTCTTGAAATTACAAAAATATGTAAATGGAGAAAATATTAGTAGTGGTTGCCAGGGGTCAGAGATGGCAGAGGAAAGGAAGACTACAAAAGGCCAACAAAATGACGGACGCTATGAGACAAAATTATTCTGTATCTTGACTGTATCAACATCAATATCCTGGTTGTGATATCACATTACAGTTTTGAAAGACATTACTGCTGGTCAAAGTGAGTAAATGGCACACAAGATCTCTCTGTGCTATTTCTTTAAATTACAGGTGAAGCTACAATTAAAAGAAAAAGATTTCTAAAAACAAACCCTTTATATATCAAGATTTTTCTCTATTTCAGACAATTTCCTCAGATTGCTGCATCAAAAGAATCCACCATTATTTAAAGCTTCATATGTTGCCAAATTATTTCCTGAAAAAGTCATGCCTCTGAACATTTCTACCAAGCTGACATTACTGTACAATTAAGTGGTCTTTAAAAATACGCCTCAAGCTTCCTCTCCCCTCCTCCCTGCACTGGATCCTGAGGAAGGTGTCTCCTTCTCTGTGGCAGCATTAACCACAGGGCTTAGTAATCAGTTGCACAGGGTCTTACATGTCTCTACTCAATGTAATTACAAATTACTTAACAGAGCAAATATCTTCATTATCTATATACCTCCAGTTCCTTACATATAGGAGTTCAAGAAATGTTTACTGAATTAATGAATAGATGAACAAATACTATTAAAACATTCTCATAAATGTGTATTATAACTTATGATTTCCCTGAGTGACTACAGTAATGATGGTATTGCTGATACATTTGGGACAATGTACCCTAAGACTAGTTTAAAAGAAAAGACAATAAAAAAAAGAAAAGACAATAAAGCCTGAGCTCCATTTTTGATAACAGGAAGACATCCAAATGGGGCAATCTCAAAGGAACAACTGAGGTGTCGTAACTGTACCGCAGATTTTGGAATTATCTGCACTGAGATGATAGTTGAAATGGTGAGAATAGGAAAGAAAAAAATCAATGAAAATAACAGGTACACAATATCTTGTTCTCTATGTATTTTGCCTTGAATCTTCATTTTCATTTTGTTCTTAAACTGATTATTTGATACAGAAGGTACATTAGAACTTTAAGAGACATAATGGCTGATAAAATGAAATATCGGGGACCTTGGGTGGCTCAGTCAGTTAAGCAACTACTTCCTTGATTTCAGCTCAGGTCATGATCTCAGGGTCCTAAGACTGAGCCCTTGTCAGGCTCTGCACTCAGTGGGGCATCTGCTGGAGATTCTCTCTCACTCTGCCCCTCCCCTGCTTGCTCTCTCTCTAAAACTAAATCTTTAAAAAAAAAAAAAAAAAAGATCACTTATCATTTAACAACTAAGTGTGTATGTCCTTGATTTAATGACTGGTAATCAACTAGGTCAACATCAATCACAAAGAGAGTACATGGCAACTTACTGGTATGATTTAAGAGATAATAGGAACATATGTAGCATAAAATAATTTTTCCCATGTGAAAAAATGCACTCCTATGAATCAAATATAATACTGAAAAGGGTAACCTCTCAAGCCATTATAAGTTAAGACATAAGGAAAACTTATTAGTTATTAGTCTGTAGAAATCAAGGTCCCCTGGTTGAGGAACTGAATATCATTAACAGAAAAATAAGGGGTCCCCAAAGAAGAGGTCTCTCAAGTGGATGCCAAACAGAGACTTGCAATAACTTCACAGTTTTGTCTAATACTAAAATCCACATGTATTAAACACACCATTTGTAACTATGCTAACAACTCAGCAGCAATAAAAAAATGTCAGCTAAAAAAAAAAAGTCAGCTAGAATTCTGCCCCCGATTCTCTCTACTACCAATATTCAACTTTCCCTCCACAAAAATTATACACAAAATATTTTAAATACATCTCTTAAAAATGACTGTTTCCTAATACCCATAGCATTAATATCATATCCACTTTTAATATCATCAAATAATATTAATTTCTAAGCTTTTTTAACCCATGAGATTCTATAATTTAAAAAAAAAAATAGGGATCCCTGGGTGGCGCAGCGGTTTGGCGCCTGCCTTTGGCCCAGGGCACGATCCTGGAGACCCGGGATCGAATCCCACATAGGGCTCCCGGTGCATGGAGCCTGCTTCTCTCTCTGCCTGTGTCTCTGCGCCTCTCTCTCTCTCTCTGTGACTATCATAAATAAATAAAAATTAAAAAAAAATTAAAGATTTGTTTTGTTTTGTTTTGCTTTTTTGTTTTATTCATGAGAGACACACACAGAGAGAGAGGCAGAGACACAGGCAGAGGGAGAAGCAGGCTCCATGCAGAGAGCCTGATGTGGGACTCAATCCCAGGACTCCAGGATCATGCCCTGGGTGGGCCAAAGGCAGGCGCTAAACTGCTGAGCTACCCAGGGATCCCCTAAAAATTCATTTTTAATGAACATCTAACTCCATAAAAAAGTCAGACCCGTATGACACTGGTTAACATCTATATTCTTAAATTTTAGAATCAAGTATCTCCTCTTCCTCCCAATGTATTTTTATTTTTGCTTTAGAAAAAGTGGTAGGCACCTATTAGCTTTAATTTCTTAAGGTACACATACCTCTATCAAAGACATATTTATAAAACTGGTGGGGGGCGGTGCCTGGATGGCACAGCCAGTTAAGCGTCCAACTCCTGGTTTCAGCTCAGGTGTGATGTCAGGGACTTGCGATAGAGCCCTGTATTGCGCTCTGCCTTCAGTTGGAGTATGCTAAAGACTCTCTCTCTCTCTCTCTCTCCCTTTGCCTCTCCCCACTAAACACTCTAATAAGTAAACAAATCTTTTTTAAAAATTGAAAACCAAAAATCAAAAACAAACAAACAACTGGTGGGAATACATGCTTCATCCTCTGCAAAGGTAAAGAGCCAGGCTAAACTTCTCACCTCAGGCAAAAAGACTCTAACCAAACAGAACTGGCAAAGCTAGAGGCACATGTAATGTAATTTGAAACAGACAATTCAATTAGATATATTAAATTTGTAGATTTTTTATTTGGCTAATAAACACATGAAAATAAATCTTTAAAAAATTTATGAGTATACTTGATATAAATTCATTTTTAACTTAGCAAATGCTTAAAATTATCAGTTTACATATTAGGCTGACAGAAACATCAGAGAAACTGCTACCACCAAAAACCTCATTAGACTTGGCAAGAAAGATAAAATTAACAGGGTACCAGCAAGGCAGAGCAAGGCAAACTGACAGATCAGGGGCCATAGTGACTTGTGTTCCATACTCCACTGCCTCAAAATTTTCCAAAAAGAACACCGCAATAATTAAAAATAATGCAAAGTGGGACTCAGAATTTAGAAATTTTCTGTATCATCTATTTTATATCAAAAGTAATGTTCATACATACACACAATAAAAATGTAGTCTTCAGAAACAATAACCACATGTTACAAAAATCATTAGACAATGATAAAGAAAATAGCAGGCAGCCCCGGTGGCTCAGCAGTTTAGTACCCCTTCAGCCCAGGGTGTGATCCTGGAGTCCCGGGATCAAGTCCCATGTCGGGCTCCCTGCATGGAGCCTGCTTCTCTCTCTGCCTGTGTCTCTGCCTCTCTCTCTGTGTCTCTCATGAATAAATTTTAAAAATCTTAAAAAAAAAAAACAATAGCAAGTTTAGGTTAAAGAATTTCTGGAGACAGATTACAAAACCAGCAATGCTGGATTACAAGTGAGTTTGAGTTAAAATCAAGCATTCATAGTAAAATTCCCACTGGAGCTCCCTCTTGGTCAGAGGAGCTGGCAGACATCTGGCTGGCAAAACAGGTAAGGGTCTCACAATTCTTTTAAGGATCTCTTAGAATGACAATTCAACCCCACTAGGTAGTCTCCCTACTGAAATAATTAGTTCCCTACTCACAACAAAATATGTGCATTTTTAGAAAAAGCTTAGGCCATAATATCAGAATTTTTCTCAACAAATAAATGCCTTCCTGACATTAATGGATAGTTCCCCTGAGTTGGTATCAAATTCAAAAAAATATATAAAAAAGATCACATCCTAGTAGACACAGACATTTTTAAATTACTATCAGCAGGATCTTTATATTTTGTTTCCTGATGAACACAGAAACTTACAGTTAGACATTTTGGTTCATTCACCATTAAGACCAAATTATTGCTTCACAGCAATATAACAGAAACTTAGATCTTTCAACAGTTGAAAGAAGAACTACTAAAATTGCACAGGATTAGAATTATGTCTCAGGATATGGTAAGTGTCTAGCCCTTTGAAAATTAACTTATTAATTTACTGAATCCACAAATACATACTGAGCAGTTTATGCAATTAATTTTACTAAGCATTATGGAAGTCATACTGAGTATGCCAAAATATAGGGAGAGTCCAAATGTAAAATGAATCTGCATTTTCCCAATAAGCAGATTTAAAACTAAGCTTTTTGGCATCCAAACACATAAACCTTCAGGGATATAGATATATAACTGTCTAATGTGCTCTATAACACAAAGTCAAGCCTCAAGAAATTATTACACACAAATCAACAGGGAGTACCAGACTTCTACTTCCAACTAAATAAAGTAACAGGGATCTGATCTACCAGCCCCCCTGAAACCAACAAAAAAGAAAGAAAAAAAAGAAGGAAGAAAAGGAAAATAAGCTAACAGATAAAATATATCCAGAAACAATGTTTATTAGGACACTGAATATCAGGTAATAAAGGATAATGAAATCCCTGAGAAACAGGTAGGTGAGTCCTACGACTGCCCTAGCTTATCCATGAGAGAGTTTCCAGGTCACAGTACAGGAAGCAGGGACCAGGAAGCCTGACAAACACCAAGAGTTTAAAAGGAAGAGCTGAGAGCCAGAGAGACCAAGGCAAGTTCAAAAGATACAGTAATGAGGGGAGAGAAATAATCCTAGATCTCCAAGGGGTGTCACTGAGTATTTAGCAGAGTATTCAGCACACGTGTAAGAAAACAATCTGAGGTTAGGGAAAGAATTAGACTATCACTGAGCAATCACACAGAGAGGGAATAATGCCTGTTTCCAGTGGTCAGGCTACAAAATCTCATAACTCACTGGGTGCTAGGTAGAGCACTCAAAAGAGCCTTGCCTCAGTAGTGGAGAATAAATAGCCTGAGACTAAACACTCCCCTGTTCCCAACTAACAAATAAAAGCAAGACTCAAAAGGATCAAACAAGGGGCACCTGGGTGGCTCAGTCAGTGAAGCAGCTGCCTTCAGCTCAGGTCATGATCCCAGTGTCCTGGGATTGAGCCCCACATCAGACTCCCTGCTTGGTGAGAAGTCTGCTTCTCCCTCTCTCCCTGCCCCTTCTCCTGCTCATTCTCTTTCTCTCTCTCTCTCAAATAAACAAAATCTAAAAAACTAAAAATAATTTTTAAAAAAGGATCAAACAATCACAAAGTTATTTAATTTTGTCCCAACAGAAAGATCAAGAATATTTATGGAAACATAAAAATAATCAGCACCAAGTTAAAGTTATGTCTGGCACCTAATCAATGATTGAAAAGCATGGG
Organism: Canis lupus dingo; assembly: GCF_003254725.2. Taxonomy (NCBI): domain Eukaryota; kingdom Metazoa; phylum Chordata; class Mammalia; order Carnivora; family Canidae; genus Canis; species Canis lupus. Next base: position 52,949,200 of record NC_064253.1, on the reverse strand, counting down.
AAGCAGCAGGAAAATATGACTCATAATGAGGAGAAAAATCAATCAACTGGAACCAACTCAGACTTGACATAGGTGTGAGAATCAGGAGGCAAGAATATTAAAACAGTTGTAATTGGTGTATTCTTTACACAGAAAAATTAAGTACAGATATGGAAGATATTATAAAAGAGATCTAAATCAAACTTCTAGAGACAAAAGGTACAATATTTCAGATTAAAAGCACAATGGAAGGGCACCTGGCTGGCTCAGTTGGTAGAGCATACATGAGTTTGAGCACCACTTTGGGTGTAAAGATTACTTTAACAAAAACAAAAAAACAGAGCACACACACACACAGGATGGAATTAGTGGTAGGTCAGATTTGTAAAAGAATGAATTAGTGAATTTAAAGACATAGCAATAAGAACAATCTAAAATAGTGGCACCTAGGTGGCTCAGTTGGTTAAGTGTCTGCCTTTGGACAGAACCCCATATTGGGCTCCCTGCTCAGTGGATAGTCTGCTTCTCCCTCTTCCTCACTCTCTCAAATAAATAAATAAAAACTTTTTTAAAAATCCAGAATAAAACATTATAAAAAAAAGAAAAATAATTTAAACAGTATCAGTGAGTTGGAGAACTCCAAGCAACTTAATTAACATGATGTACAATTAGAGTACACAAAGTGGGTAGAGATATTTTCTAAAATCTGAATCATAGCTAAAGTTTTTCCAACTTTGACCTAAACAGCATTATTTTTTAGAACATTTACCAAAAAAGACCATATTGTGGGCCATAAAACAAGTTTCCATAAAATAAAAAGGATTCAAGTGTTACAAAGTCTGTTATTTGAACGCACTGTATTAAATTAGAAACCAACAACAGAGTTCTCCAGAGAACACCAAAATATGGAAATTAACACATTTCAAAAAGAAATCACAAAGGAAATTAGAATATATTTTGAACAGAGAGAAACTGAAGATACAACATACCAAATTTGTGGGATGTTGCTAAAACAGTACTTAGGGAAAAATTTACAGCACTAAAAGAACAGTCTTAAATCAACCTTCGCTTCCACAGTAAGAAACTAGAAAACTGACAGCAAATAATATACCCTGTAAACAGAAAAGAGAAAATAATAAAGATTGAGGCACCTGGCTGGCTCAGTGGTAGAGCATGCAACTCTTGATCTTGGAGTTATGGGTTTGAGACCCACACTGGGTGTAGAGACTGCTTGCAAATGGAAGGAAGGAAGGAAAGAAAGGAGCGAAAAGAAAAGAGAGCAAGAGAAAGATCAAAGCTAAAAACAAAAAATTAGAAAAATAAAAAAAAAATTTTTAAATCAAAAGCAGTTTCCTGAGAAGATGCATAAAATTAACTCATCTCAAGCTAGACAGATGGGGGGGAAGAAATGAGAGAGGTGATGTCACTAGAGATTCTATACAGATTATAAATATTAAAAAGAATATTATGAACTCTATGCCAATAAAATCAGCAATATACTTTTTAAAAATTCTTGAAAAACACAAGCCACTAAAACTTATCAAAGAACAAACCAATAACATGAGTAGTTCTACATCTTTATATTAAAGAGACTGAATTTGTAGTTAAAAAATTTCCCATGAAGCAAACTAAAGGCCCAAATGGCTTAACTGGTTAAATCTACTAAATATTTAAGAAAAAGAAGTAATATCAATCCTTCATTAACTCTTTCTGAAAGTAGAAGAAAAGGGAATATTTCCCAACTCATTCAATGAGGTCAACAGTACTCAGATAGCAAAACTAGATAAAGACATTGCAAGAAAGCTACACACAAATATCCCTCATTAACATATATGCAAAGATTCTAAACATTACTCTAGCAGCTTGAATTCACCAATATATAAAAAAGATAACATATCATGAACAAGTATGGCTTAATCCAGGAATAACGGTTGCTTTAATATTTTTTTTTAATTTTTATTTATTTATGATAGTCAGAGAGAGAGAGAGAGAGAGAGAGGCAGAGACACAGGCAGAGGGAGAAGCAGGCTCCATGCACCGGGAGCCCGATGTGGGATTTGATCCCGGGTCTCCAGGATCGCGCCCTGGGGCAAAGGCAGGCGCCAAACCGCTGCACCACCCAGGGATCCCTGCTTCAATATTTTTAAAAATCAATTAGACGTCCATTCACTCTACCTTTATTCTTTTTTTTTTTTTTTTTTTTTTTTTTAGGATTTTATTTATCCATGAAAGACATAGAGAGAGGCAGAGACAGAGGCAGAGAAAGAAGCAGGCTCCATGCAGGGAGTCCGATGTGGGACTCAATCCTGGGATTCAAGGATCATGCCCTGGGCCAAAGGCAGGCACTCAATTACTGAGCCACCCAGGTGTCCCCTCACTACCTTTATTCAACATGGTACTGGAAGTCCTAGCCACAGCAATCACACAAGAAAAAGAAATTTAAAATATCCAAATCAGTAAGGAAAAAGTAAAACTTTCACTATTTGCAAATTACATGATACTATATACAGAAAATCCTAAAGACTCCACCAAAAAACTATTAGAGTTGATAAATAAATTTAGTAAAGCAGGCTACAAAATCAACATACAGAAACCTGCTGCATTTCTATATACTAAAAAATGAAGTAGCAGAAAGAGAAATTAAGAAAACAATCCCATTTACAACTACACCAAAAACAATAAAATACCTAGGAATAAACTTAAGCAATGAGGTGAAAGATCTATGCACTGAAAACTATAAAACATTGATGAAAGAAATTGAAGATGACACAAATGGAAAGATATACCATGCTCATGGATTGGAAGAAAAATATTGTTAAAAATGTCCATACTACCTAAAGCAATCTGCAGATTTAATAGAATCCCTATCGAAATACCAAAATCATTTTTTCATAGAACTAGAATAATCCTCAAATTGGAACCACCACAATTCCACAAAAGATCCTGAATTGCCAAAGCAATCTTGAAAATGAAGAACAAAACTGGAAGCATCACGATCTCAGATTTCAAGATACATTACAAAGCCATAGTAATCAGAACAGTATGCTTTGGCACAAAAATAAACACACAAATCCACAAAACACAATAAAGAGCCCAGAAATAAATCCATGATTATATGTTCAATTAATCTATGACAAGGGAGACAAGAATATGCAATGAGAAAAAGACGGTCTCTTCAACAAATGGCGTTGGGAAAACTGGACAGCTACATGTAAGAGAATGAAACTGGATCACTTTCTTATACCATGCACAAAAATAAACTCAAAATAGATTAAAGACCTAAATGTGAGACCTGAAACCATAAGAATCCTAAAAGAGAACACAGGCAGTAATTTCTGACATCAGTCATAGAAACATTTTTCTACCTAAGTCTCCAGGCAAGAGAAACAAAAGCAAACAAACAAACAAACAAACAAACAAAAACCACAAAAAAACTATCGGGACTACATAAAATAAAAGACATCTGCACAGCAAAGAAAACAACAACAAACAAAACAAAAGAACAAATTAACAAAACAAAAAGACAACCTACTAAATGAAGAAGGGGTTAGTATTCAAAATATATAAAAAACTTACACAACTCAACACCAAAAAGGCAAATAATTCAATTTAAAATGGGCAGAAGACATAAACAGACATTCCTCCCAAGAAGATATACAGATGGCTAACACATGAAATGATCTCAACATTACTCATCATCTGGGAAATGTAAATCAAAACTATAATGAAGTATCACCTCACACCTGTCAGAATGGCTAAAAGTGAAAAAACACAAGAAACAACTGTTGATGAGGATGTGGAGGAAAAGGAACACATGTGCACTGTTGGTAAGGATGCAACTGGTGTAGCCACTGTGGAAAACAGTATGAAGAAGGTTCCTCAAAAAATTAAAAATAGAATTACTCTATGATCCAGTAATTCCAGTACTGGTTATTTACCCAAAGAATATGAAAACACTAATTGGAAAAGATATATGTACCTCTATGTTTATTGCAGCATTATTTACAATAGATAATTATAGAAGCAACTCGAGGGTACACACTGACAGTTGAATGGATAAAGAGTGATATACGGTGCCTGGGTGCTCAGTTGGTTAAGTGTCTGACTCTTGATTTCAGCTCAGGTCATGATCTTGGGGATGTGAAATCAAGCTCCATGTCAGGCTCCATGCTCAGTCCATAGTTTGCTTATCCCTCTCCCACCCTCCTCTCCCCTCACTGCTTCTCCCTTTGCCTGTGTCTCTGCCTTTCTCTCTGTCTCTCATGAATAAATAAAATCTTAAAAAAAATAAATAAATACAATCTAAAAAAAGATGTGATACACACACATAATGAATATTAACCATAAAAAGGAATGAAATCTTGCCATATGCAACAACATGGATGAATTTAGAGGGTATAATGCTAAGTAAAATAAATCAGAGAAAGACAAAATACCATACGATTTAATTCATGTGTGGAATTTAAGAAACAAAACAAATGAACAAAGGAAAACTAGACAAAAACTAGATTCGTAAATATAGAGGACTGGTGGTTACCAGAAAGGACATGGGTGGAGGATGGGTGAAACAAGTAAAGGTTTAAGAGTGCATGTATCATGATGAACACTGAGTAATGTACAAAATAGTCAAATCACTATAATGTACACCTGAAATATAACACTGCACATTAATTATACTAGAATTTTAAAATATTAATTAATGTAATATACTACATTAACAAAAACCACACGATCATCTCAATATAACACATAAAAGCATTTGACAAAATCCAACATCCATTCCTGATAAAAATGCCTCATAGCAAGCAATAGAAGGAAACTTCAAGCCATTAAAAGGTATCTACAAAAAATCTATAGCTAACAGTGTATGTAATGATGAAAGACTATACTTTCCCCTTAAAATCAGGACAAGACAAAGAGGTCCACTCCCACCATAACCACTCAACATTATACTGGAAGTTCTATTCAAGACAATAGGGAAAAAAAAAAAAAAAAAAGTCCTCCACATTGGAAAAAAAGAAAGCAAACTGTATTTGTAGATGACATGTTCAACAACATAGAAGATCCAACAAAATATACTCCAAAACATCTAGAATAAGTAATTTTTACAGGAATTATAAAGTTATAGGAACCAAAATCAATATACACACCAATATAATTAAGTCATTCCACTTTCAGGTATTTACTCAAGATGAAAGCATATGTCCATATAAAGGCTTTTATGATGTTCTTAGCGGTTTTATTTGTAACAAATAAAAACTGGTAACAATTCAAATGTCTATCAACAAGTGAGTGGTATATCCATACAATGGATATAAAGCAATACTAAGAAATAACTACTGATACCTGCTATATTATGACTGAATCCGAAAATAATTATGCTGACTGAAGTAAGCCAGTCCTCTTCCCCTCATCAAAAAGAGTCTCTACCATATGATTCCATTTACCTAAAATTTTAGACCATGCACAACTAATTAACCATGACAGGACCTTCTTTGGAGGTCAAGTAGGGTATGATGAGGCAAGAGACAAGAATTACAAAGTGTATGAGGAAACAGTTGGGGGTTTTATTTTTGTTTTGTTTTGTTTTGTTTTTTGTTTCTTTTTTTCAGTTGGGGATTTTATATATGTTCACTACCTCGATTATGGAAATGGCCTCCTATATGTATATATCTATCAAAATTTATCAATTGCACATTTTAAATATGTGTGGTATGTCAATTATACCTTAATAGAATTTTGTTTCAACTTTTTTACAAAAGTACCACTTGTTAACAGTCTATATGACACTTCACTTACAGGTTTTTATTCAGAGCTAGTTTCTAAAGACATCTTCACAATATCCCAAAGTACTGTTCTCATTCGTAGGATATTAATGTGAAGGAAGAGATCCTTGGATCATTCTCCTGCCAAGGACTCAATGTCTGACTGCTATAGCAAAGGAAACGTCTGCCATGACAATGTCTTGAAGGGTCACATGCAGAAGTGCTAGCTCTAAAGAGGCATTTGAGCATGGTCCACCAACTAAAGGAGTTGTGTAGCTATCATGATTTGACCTCAAAATACTCTGTAAATTGTAGCTGCCATGCAGAGAAAAGGACCAAACTGAATACAGATTGACATGTCACTTATCTCCTCTGAGCCTGAGATTTTTCATCTAGAAAATGAGAGCACTGGCCTTGAAGCAGTGATTTCCAATCATTCCGTGCCAGCCTAACACTGGGGGACTTGTTAAAATACAGAATTCTGGGTCTCACCCACATAGATTCTAATTCAATAGGTCTGGGATAGAGCCTAGGGACATATAGTTAAATCCTGGCATAAAACAAGATTTGGGAAATTCTGACCTAGATATTGTAGATCCTTCCAGCCACAACATTCTTCAAATATTATTTCCAAAGGCTGCAATAAGGTATTTCAAATGGGATGTATGGCAGCCATAAAGGTCAAAATGAGAGAAAATAGCAATAGTCTATATGAGGTATACTACAGAAGGCCCTAATGCCTAATGTTTAAAGGGAACCTCTTTAAATTCTGATTTGGAAGAAATAAGTTAAAAATTTTGTTTTAGATTAGCTTCAAGCGTGTTATAAATAGGTTATTTCTAGTTAATCACTGCATTATTTATCTTTACTCCTCTTTATACTTCCCAGAGACCCTAAGGATTGATTAGGTCTCCTGGGGTCTTTCTGCTTATTCTAAAGCAATTTTCTCCTCCCTTACTCTTGAGCTATTTTAAAGCAGAGTGGAAATCAGAGATTCTACAGAGCCAAAGATGTAGTCCCACTTTCCTGTAGCTTCAAAATAAAATAGCAAAGCTTACAGTAACAGAAAGGCAAAGATTTCTGCAAATCCTTCAGAGCTTGAAAGTAAAAAATTTAAACAATTTCTCCCAAATCTCATAAAATCACTGATACATCAGCTATAATAGCTGACCAAATTCCACTCCAATAAAATCAAAAGGTTCTCACATTGTCACCTCATCTCTGCTTCTACCACTCTGAGTTCAAAATGATATCCTTTTTTGGAAATACTAAAGTTCAAATTAAATCATTTCTTCCTCTGCCAAACTGGTATCTTATGTAACTTGATATAATAACACATATATAATAAATCATTCAAAAATTTTAAGTATTATATAGTCACCTGTTAGATAACCCCATGTTTTTAATATTTAAATATTCCAAACACAGATTAAAATATTTTCATAGCCAATAGCATCAAGTTATTTTAGCTAAATCCTGAATTTAGTCTTTATCCTAAAATTTTATTAAAATTCAACACCTCTGGACATAACTGCAATTGAAAATCTGTTTCAAAAAGGATTACATGAATCAGACAGAAATAGAAAAAATATACCTGTTAAAGTTGTGTATGAATAAATGTGAACAGCATGCAAATCAACTTTTATCTCTAAACTTTATTTCTGATTGTGCCCCAAACAGACAAGCCAATGAATGATTTAATACCTTGGGTATGTTTTGTGCCACTAGGCAAAGTAACCTAATTCTCTTAATTCCTGGAATTGGCTGCTGTTCCAAGACTAGGAGGATTGCATTGAAAGTGGCTGTGGCATACTATAATACAATTAATACGCTGCAGAAAGAAAAGTAAGCTTAATTTTATTCAGCAGACAAACCAATATATTTTGTTGCCATTTGCAAACCAAGTTGTAAACAAATGTAAGCTGCCCCATATTCTTTGATCTTTCACACATTCTGTACAAAATCATTCTTCTAATGATGATTCTAAGGAAAACTAAGATGGGAAGGCTACCACAGTAATTTTATAATTTATATATCCTTGTAATAAACAATATGTTAGTCAAGCCTCTCCAGAAAGAGAAAACATTTGTCTCCATATTAGCTAAGTTAATGCACTATTTTTTTGTTCACTAATTAAAAATTTATGATAAAAAGTATAAATCCCAAGGGGAAAATGTCATATAAATAACTTTCAAATTTGTTAGACAAACTTACTCTTTTTTTAAAAAAAGATTTATTGGGATCCCTGGGTGGCGCAGCGGTTTAGCGCCTGCCTTTGGCCCAGGGCGCGATCCTGGAGACCCGGGATCGAATCCCACATCGGGCTCCCGGTGCGTGGAGCCTGCTTCTCCCTCTGCCTGTGTCTCTGCCTCTCTCTCTCTCTCACTGTGTGCCTATCATAAATAAAATAAAAAATAAAAAAAATAAAAAATAAAAATAAAATAAAATAAAAAAGATTTATTTATTTATTCATGAGAGACAGAGAGAGAGAGAGGCAGACACAGGCAGAGGGGGAAGCAGGCTCCCTGCAGGGAGCCCAATGTGGGACTCGCATCCCGGATCATGCCCTGAGCTGAAGGCAGACACTCACTGCTGAGCCACCCAGGGGTCTCAGACACACTTACTCTCTTACATATTACCTCCAGACACTCCTTATACATTTCTCCCACATCTTTTTCTTAACTACCAACATCTACAAGCAAAATATTTTGGGGGCATTTTCTCTCTTTTGGCCTTACTCATCAAATTTGACCTGCCCACAAGTGCTCATTCAATGTGGGGCTAACATGCTTAAAAACAAACAACTTCCTTGGGACTCTAGCACCCCAGAACATATGAGACATAGAAAGGGAGGGAAATAGCATATATTTCTTCATTCCTTTGATCCTTTTAATTAAGTTTCTGTCCAAGGACATTGCTTAGACTCAAAATATTATAATAAATGCTATTTTAACAAATCTTTACTTAACCCACTAACTACAATGACCAATTCTTAATTTGTTTTGTAAAATATGTTGATGCTACAAAATACTAAATGATAGCCACTCTCAAGTCCATCCACTCCCTTCTGCTTCAATCATTTGAAGTATGTTTTTTTTTTAATTTTTATTTATTTATGATAGAGCGAGAGAAGGGGGGGCGGGCAGAGACACAGGCAGAGGGAGAAGCAGGCTCCATGCACCGGGAGCCTGATGTGGGATTCGATCCCGGGTCTCCAGGATCACGCCCTGGGCCAAAGGCAGGCGCCAAACTGCTGCGCCACCCAGGGATCCCTGAAGTATTTTTTTTATTCAAAAGGGAATTTTGCTAGTTGTACTACTATAATATTCACTTTAAATGTTAAATAAACAAATGAAATGATTAAAAAAAGAAAGGGCTGTTGACTTAACTGAGGTTCTAAAAGTTACTATTAAATTAGGGGTAGGCAAGCCACCATATTATATGACTAACAGCAGTAGGGAGGGAGGAGAGGAATCTGCAATCATGTTCCAAAACACTGGCTTATGAAAAAATATGATGAAAAACTAATCAGCAGAGTGATAGTTATACTCAAGAAAAGGTATGACTGGGGATCCCTGGGTGGCTCAGCGGTTTGGCGCCTGCCTTTGGCCCAGGGCGCAATCCTGGAGTCCCGGGATCGAGTCCCGGGATCGAGTCCTGCGTCAGGCTCCCAGCATGGAGCCTGCTTCTCCCTCCTCCTGTGTCTCTGCCTTTCTCTCTATGTCTATCATAAAATAAATAAATAAATCTTTAAAAATAAAATAAAAAAAGGTATGACTTTTCTATCAAAAGACTGGCAAATGAATCTATATATTAACTTAAAACATGTTTTAAAGATTTGTTTTATGTTCATATATGCCATTTTTCATATTTCTCCATTTTATTCAGGTATATGACTATGGATCCAGATAGCACCGGACAAAAAGAGGTTTCCACTCTAGTCTTTAAAAAAAAAAAAAAAGTCCATTTTTTTTAATGAATCCAAACATCACATTCAATTTCTAGTAAAACAACCCTCAAAAGGGATTTACTAAAACATTAAGTAACCTGAATGGACTCCCTAAATAAGCACTTTAAGAGAAAAATCTCAAGCTTGTAGTGCTAAGGGAAAAGAGCAAAGTCCTATACACACACACACACACACATACATATATATATATATATATATATATATATATATATATATACACGTTTTTTTTTGTTTTTTTTTTTTTATTTTATTTATTTATGATAGTCACACAGAGAGAGAGAGGCAGAGACACAGGCAGAAGGAGAGGCAGAGACACAGGCAGAGGGAGAAACAGGCTCCATGCACTGGGAGCCTGACGTGGGATTCGATCCCGGGTCTCCAGGATCGCGCCCTGGGCCAAAGGCAGGCGCTAAACCGCTGCGCCACCCAGGGATCCCTATATACACGTTTTTACACACACATACATATCATAGGTTTGTTGTTGATGAGGATGTTATTTTCTTTTTCTGGGAACACTACAAAAATAAATGTAAAATATATTACTACTCCAACTTTTGTTAAGAAAAAGGACAAGAAAACAACCCATCTAATATATAGATAATAAGTATGTTGATCTATCCTAATTCTATAAGGAAAGAACACAAAACAAGAAAAACGTAAAAGGTGAGGGGAATGCAGCAAATCAAACAAAGGCACAATAAGCAAGTCAGGTATAGAAGCCAAATAGAAAGAAATATACAACCAAAATGAAAAAGGAGGGTAGCAGGAAAAACTGGAGGGCAAAGTAGAACATAAATGCACAAAGGAACAGACAAACACACAGAAATTTCCACAAAACTCAATCATGAGATTCTATTTAGGATAAAGGCAATGTTCATGTTATATATTTGCAACAACAGATTCAAATGAAATATTAGCTGTTTACACTTAGTCAAAGTTTCCCAAGCTTGATTTGCATGGAGAAATGACAGACTATTTTTAAAAACTACAAGTCTGACTCTCTGAAAATGGTCAGTCCTCATTCTCTATACATCAATTTGCTAATTCATAGTGATGAAAAGTAATGCTCTATTAAACTTTGTATATACCTACATCTGTATATAGATATATAAATCTATACAGCAGCTTTAAAAAAAAAAAAAACAGCATTAATTTAATTCTCCCTATCTTAAATATCCTCCTCTCCATTTCTCCTATCCCTACCCCTAGAAGGCTACCCATTCTTCTTCAAGACCTAGTTTAATACATACTTCCTTGGGGCACTTGGGTTTAAAGATTTTATTTATTTATTCATGAGAGACACAGAGAGAGAGAGAGAGGGGCAGAGACACAAAGGGAGAAGCAGGCTCCATGCAGGGAGCCTGACACAGGACTCAATCCTGGGACCCCAGGATCATGCCCTGGGCCAAAGGCAGGTGCTAAACCGCTGAGCCACCCAGGGATCCCCTGAAGTTTTCTTTGTTTCTTGACAGCAAGGGATAAACTGCCTCTCTCCCCTGAACATGAGAATTTTCACAATTACTACCGTATTCAAATCATCATCATATTCAAATACCCTATTTTCGAATATTTGTCCTATCTGTACTTACACTAAATGACTTGATCTTAAACTTCTTTTATACTCTTAAAAATTACTAAGCACTTCAGAAGCCATTTTTATGTGGGTTATTTACCAATATTTACCATGTAAGAAACTAAAGTTTAGCAATTTTTAAAATTCATTTAAAATAATCATAAGCTCATTATGTTACTATAAATAATATTTAAAATTTAAAAATCTGGGTATGGGTGGCACTTTTTCAAAACTCTTTAATGATTGATCTAATATAATGCAGCTTCCACATATCTGCTTCCACATTCCATCTGTTGTGATATGTTGTTCTATGTGATATGTTAAAATATTATGAAGCAAAACAGATTTGATAGATATATAGTTGAAAAGTGGAGTATTTTAATAACTTAATCAAGTAATTGTGAATATTCTTTTTTTTTTTGAGAGAGAGAGAGTATGTGTACATGAATGGGGGGAGGTAGTGGCCCATGGGACAGATGCATGAGCAGAGACAGGGAGAGAGAACTTTAAGCAGTCTTCATACCCAGTGCAAGCCTAACATAGTGCTCGATCTCACCACTCTGAGATCATGCCTGAGCTGAAATCAAGAGTCAGACACTCGAATGAGCCACTCAGGTGCTGTGTGAGTATTCTTCAATACTCTAACAAAATTTAGTGGCAATGAAAATACGAAACTCGCTCAATTAGCTTTTATTTACTCTGTTAACATAAAAATTCTCTAGTCTATCTTGTATTCTGAAAGGCTCTATTCTAATTCATGCACAATTTTGTAACATCATACTTTTGATCATATGGAAAATACTGGTTTGTGGAGTTATGAAGATCTAAATGTTGACATATTTCATTATACAATAATCCAAAAAACAATCACATTTGTTAATATCATAAGTGATCTCATCAGCAAAATCTTAAGAATTGAGAAGCTTTGTTAAACTCACCATTGACAGATAAGGCTTTTCCAAAATTCTAATTTTTGCTTGAACGTTCAAGGTTTATCATTGACAACAAATATTGGCAGTTATTTTCCTTGACATTTCAAAATCTTCCAGACATTTTCAAAAAAGTGTCTGCAAAATACCCAATTCTGAATAGCTGTAGCTTGTCAGTTGTTCTTTGTGGTAAAAATGCAAAAAGAGGCTAGTTCGGCTTACAAAAGTGAACAACTGCTTTTCCTTGAGACAATAATCATACTTTAGGACACAAGTACTCCTCGTTTCATCATACAAAATATTGAGTAAAATGATTGCAAAAGTAAAAATTTAATAAGTTTACTAATTATTTCTGCTTCATCAAGGACATTTGAAACTAGCTTTCTTTTGAGTTTGTGGTGGCAAAAAATACAAAGATTCCTAGAACAGTTTAGTGCCACAGCACAGATTCATGATGAAGAATCATCAGTCTTTTCCGCCAGTGCTTCTGCCCTATCAGAACAAATACTGGCACAGTGAAAAAGGAACAGTATCTTTTTATGATGAAAATAGTTCTGACCTTGCAGGAAGAATACAGGTCCACAGTCCACATTTTGAGAAACATTTTACTACATTACAAACTCATTGGGCCAGGAAACTCATTTACTTATCACAATGCCTTGCCACAATTAAGCTGTTAATACAAGAAGGATGGAAGATTTTAATCAAAGAATAGGGGTAACATGGGTAAATAAATATAAACTCATTTAGAGGCTACAGAAAGTGACTATATTACCATCTTAACAAATGCTGAGAAAAAAAGATGACAATGAGGCATACCTATCCAACCATTCCCATTAACTAAAAAATCAACATTTTTTTCAGTTACCACAGAAACAGTGTTTGGTTTACAGTATAATTATGGCCATCTTTTTAACAATTACCTATTTTGTAAGAAATTTAACAGCTTAAGCAAAAGTTACAAGTATTTATACAAGATATTTTTAACTTTTTTGGTCATTTGGATTATCCATCCTATGAAAAAGAATGTCAAAAAAATTTTTACTCCAGGGTGCCTGGGTGGCTCAATTGCTTAAGCGTCTGTCTTGGGCTCAGGTCATGATCTCAGAGTCCTGGATTCAAGCCTCCACATTGAGCTCCCTGCTCAGAGGAGAGCATGCTTCTCCCTCTCCCTCAGCCACTCCCCCAGCTCATACTCTCTCTCACTGCTTCTCTCTCAAAAAAAAAAATCTTTGAAATAAAAATGATTTAATATTAATGTATGGATTTAGAGAAAATTCATGAAAATGGCTTACATCAAAAGAAAATCTAATTCATGTAAATATTCAAAAAATTTAGCTATACTAAAGAAGAAAACAAGAATGGCAAATTACAGCTATAAACAAATTTATCAAACCTTAGGATGAAGCTCCTTGATCCATGTTTAACTTAACCAAAACTTTTAACACATCTCCCACCAAAATAAAACAAAAACAAAACATAGCTAATATACCAACTAATGTATCCAAACTGCCAATAAAGAAAGCCTAAACATCTCCCTCTGCCTGTGTCTCTCTCTCTCTCTATGTGTGTCTATCATGAATAAATAAAATCTTAAAAACAAAACAAAACAAAAACAGGGATCCCTGGGTGGCTCAGCAGTTTAGCACCTGCCTTCAGCCCACGCGTGATCCTGGAGTCCTGGGATCGAGTCCCACATCGGACTCCTTGCATGGAGCCTGCTTCTCCCTCTGCCTGTGTCTCTGCCTCTCTCTCTCTCTCTGTGTCTATCATGAATAAATAAATAAAATCTTAAAAAAAAAGAAAAGAAAGAAAGAGAGAGAGAGATAGGAAGGAAGGAAGGAAGGAAGGAAGGAAGGAAGGAAGGAAGGAAGGAAGGAAGGAAGGAAGGAAGAAGAAAGAAAGAAAGAAAGAAAGAAAGAAAGAAAGAAAGAAAGAAAGAAAGAAAGAAAGAAAGAAAAAGAAAGAAAGCAAGCGAGCCTAAACATAGTAAAGTTGGGGTTGGGGGCATTTTGCTACAGATAGAAGATAGACCAGATGGTGTTATTTCTGACAGGTCAGAAACTCCAGTGTTATTCACCTCTACTGCTTAACAAAGAAAGAAGTCAATAAATAAGTGTGAACTGATGGGGCATCTACACTGCATGACAGGCAATGCCAGAACGGAATATTCTTTGTACTCACATTCTTAACCATTACCAAGTGATGAGGTTATTTGGAAGAACTTAAAGAGAACAAAGACCGCATCTTTTAGGTGGTTAGAGAAGACTGGAATTTGGTGACATTTACGGATTGCCCTCTGAGAACAGGACTTTTTAAAATAAATCACTCTTTAATATCCAACTTCTTAGAACGCCAATTACAAAAATTGAAATGTTTTCAATTGATAACGAGATACTCAATCACCAAACTTGGATTTATAATAAGTATTTATATGAAAAATTATTTAAAGGAAAAATTAGAATTCAAACTATTTATTGAAATACATTCGATAAAACTATCACTATTAAAACATAAAACCATAAAAGTATTATTATTATATACTACTAAAATCAATTTGGTTGACTTAGTTATTGCTAAGTATTTTTTTTTTAATATTTTATTTATTTATTCATTAGAGACACAGAAAGAGAGAGGCAGAGATATACGCAGAGGGAGAAACAGGCTCTCCATAGGGAGCCCAATGTGGGATTCGATCCTGGAACTCCTGGATCACATCCTGAGCCAAACGCAGATAGATGCTCAACCACTGAGCCACCCAGGCGTTCCTGAGTGAACTATTTATTTATTTTTTTTTTTAATTTTTATTTATTTATGATAGTCACAGAGAGAGAGAGAGAGAGAGGCAGAGACTCAGGCAGAGGGAGAAGCAGGCTCCATGCACTGGGAGCCCGATGTGGGATTCGATCCCGGGTCTCCAGGATCGCGCCCTGGGCCAAAGGCAGGCGCCAAACCGCTGCGCCACCCAGGGATCCCCTGAGTGAACTATTTAAATGTCATCTTAATGGCCATCTTTTATTTAGCTTCCAATATCCAAGTGTAATTAGAACACTCACAAACCTGGATCCACAGAATATTAAACATGACTGTTTATGTCCAAAATTATAAGAATTTCATTTTTTTTCCAAAAGCCAACCAAACATATTACACTATAATTCTACATTCTCTATACTTTAATAAAATCTGAAGAGGTCAAATAGACCCCAGAACCCATTAATTCATTACTTTACAAAATGTTATCATCATTCCTCTTAACTTTTAAAAACATCAATCTGAGATCAAAAACCAGTTAACTCTAACACACCATGCAATTCAAGATATACAACTTTAACAATCTTATATCATATCCTTGCCTATGTAGAACACCGCCAATTCATGTAAAACCCCAACAGTTCATCTCTCAAACTAAGTTAGTGATATGGTCAGTCAATAGTTATTAACATGTATTTAGCTCTTACAATGTTCCAAGGATTGCGATTAAGTGTTCTACATGTATTATTGGATTTAAACCTCGACAACAAACCCAAAAGGTAGGCACAATTATCTTCATTAGAAATGAAAAAAAACTTAGACCTGAAAAGTTTAAAGAATCTACCTAAAATCAGATGGCAAGTAGTAAGTGGCAAAATCCAATTACAGAGCCTGAGCTCTTAACCGCTACATATTTACCGTTTCCCAAACAGGGTTTGCCATTGTGGTTGGCTGAGGAAGGCAAGAGAAAGAATTTCCACCTAGTCACAAAATACAAAAATCCTGGAGGCTCCGAGCATGCAACTCTTAATCTCAAGGTCATGAGTTCAAGCCTCATACAGGGCATAGAGCTTTAAAAAAAAAAAAAAAAAGTAGTAGTAGATATTCAAATATGTCTGATTTGATTCAATCCATTATAGTTATGATAAAAGTAAAGATGGAATGCCTGGGTGGTTCAAGCCCCACATCAGGCTCCCTGCTCAGTGGGGAACCTGCTTCTCCCTCTCCCTTTGCCCTTACCCGCTCCTCACGTTCACTTTCTCTCAAATAAATAAAATCTTAAAAAAAAAAAAAAAAAGTAAAGACAAACACTGAGTGCTCAAATCTTGGTTTTTAAACCATTCTCCAATATAAGAAACAAGGCTGAATAGCTGATTTTAGGTCTGGGGAAAGAAATATACAAAGAAATATACCTATGGTCTCTTGCAGTTCCAGAAAGGACATGCTTTTAAAAAATGGTAGGATTATTGGCCACCTGACTGGCTCAGTCAGTGAGCATGGGACCCTTGATCCTAGGGTTGTAAGTTCAAGCCCTTGGTGTACAGATTAATTAAAAAAAGAAATTTTGGGGGGCACCTAGGTGGATTAAATGGCCAGTTCCGAATTTCGGCTCAGGTCTTGATCTCAGGATCCTGGGATTGAGCCCTGGACTGGACTCCAAGTTCAGCAGGGATTCTGCTTGAGATTCTCTCTCTCCTCCCTCCACCTCTCCTCCACTCACATCCTCTCTCTTGAATAAATCTTTGAAAAAAAAAATCTTTTTAAAAAATGACAGGATTGTGTCAGAGACACAGTAACCAACTGCAAGAGCTCCCCCAAAGGCCCAAGTTAGAACAATTGGGACACCTGGGTGGCTCAGTGGTTGAGCTTCTGCCTCCAACTCAGGGCATGATCCTGGAGTCCCAAGATTGAGTCCCACATCAGGCTCCCTGTGAGGAGCCTGCTTCTCCTTCTGCCTGTATCTCTGCTTCTCTTTGTGTGTCTCTCATAAATAAATAAAATCTTTTTAAAAAAAAGTTAGAACAATTTAAACAAAATTTAGTATTGGATTATAACTCAAAATATAAAATATCCATGAGTCCATATAGATATAAATAAATAAATGAGGAAGAACAAATAAATCTCCCACACAGAAAAATTCCAAATAATTTATGTATATACTCTCAAAGAGGTGAAATACTCTACTCCTTAAGTATAGGTTATATGCCTAATGACTTCCTTTCAAAAAGTATTTGATAAAAAGGGACAAGAGTAACTTTACAGTGAAAAAAACAAACACTACCTTGGCCAGGTGATAAAGGCTAACATCATCAATAATAAGTCACCTATAAATTATTTACACTTGATATAAAGAGAATGACCCTTTACCCCTGTGATCTTCCTCCCAAGAACCTATAAGCCACTCTAGCCACGAGAAAAAAATCAGACAAAACCCAATTGTGGGACAGTCTACAAAATATCTAATCAAGTACTTCTCAAAACTGACAAGGAAGGTCATCAAAAACAAGGGGCACCTGGGTGACTAAGCTGGTTAAGCTTCTGACTCAGGTCATGAGTCATAGGGCTCCATGCTCAGTGTGAAGTTGCTTCAGATTTTCCCTCTCCCTCCCTCCCTGCCTGCCTCTCCCCACTCATGCTCTCTCTAAAATAAATAAAATCTTAAAACACACACACACACACACACACACACACACACAAACACATACACACACGGAAAAGTCCAAGAAACTGTTACAGTCAAGAGGAGCCTAAGGAGACATGACAACTAAATGTAATATGCTATCTTAGATGTATGGGATCCTAGAACAGAAAAAAAACATTAGGTAAAAACTAAAGAATCATGAATAAAGAATGGACTTTCATTAATATTAAGGAACCAAGGGGCACCTGGATGACTCAGTCAGTTAAGTGTCTGCCTGGGTTCAGGTCATGATCTAGGGGCCCTGGGATGGAGGACCATGTCAGGCTCCCTGCTCAGTAGGGAGTCAGCTTCTCTCTCCCCCTGTCCCTCTACCCCACTCATGCTCTCTCTCTCTCTCTCTTTCTCTCAAATAAATTCTTTAAAAAAAAAAATCAATGTTGGCTCATTAATTTTCACAAATGCACCATACCACTGTAAGATGTTATTAACAGAGGAAACTGGGTATGGGGCATATTAGGAATTCTCTGAACAGGGCAGCCTGGGTGGCTCAGCAGTTTAGCACCGCCTTCAGCCCGGGTCCTATTCCTGGAGGCCCGGAATCGAGTCCCATGACCGGTCCCTGCACGGAGCCTGCTTCTCCCTTTGCCTGTGTCTCTGCCTCTCTCTCTGTTTCTCGTTAATAAATAAATGAAATATTTTAAAAAAAAAGAATTCTCTGAACCACCTTCGTGATTTTCCTGTAAACCTGAAACTGTTCTAAAATAAAGCATTTATTGGGACCCCTGGGTAGCCCAGTGGTTAAGCGCGTCTGCCTTCGGCCCAGGGTGTGATCCTGGAGTCCCTGGATCGAGTCCCACATCAGGCTTCCTGCATGGAGCCTGCTTCTCCCTCTGCCTGTGTCTCTGCCTCTGTGTGTGTGTGTGTGTGTGTGTGTGTGTGTGTGTGTGTGTCTCATGAATAAGTAAAATCTTTAAAAATAAATAAATGCTTTATTTTATTTTTTTAATATTTTATTTATTTATTCATGAGAGATACAGAGAGAGAGGCAGAGACACAGGCAGAGGGAAAAGCAGGCTCCATGCAGAGAGCCCGATGTGGGACTCCATCCTGGGTCTCCAGGTCACGCCCTGGGCCAAAGGCTGCACTAAACCGCTGAGCCACCCGGGCTGCCCTAAAGCATTTATTTAAAAAGAAAAAAAGAAGAGATGACTGGCTGGCTAAGTCAGAAGAGCATGCAAGTTTTGCTTGATCTCAGAGTCGGGAGTTGAAGCCCCACACTGGATTGTGGAGATTACTTAAAATCTTATAAATTAATTTAATTAAACATTAAAATCCATGAGTCCATACTCATAGACTCAGAAATTCTCAAACTCTTCCTAGTATATACTACCATCGCTGCTCTAATTTAAGCCTACATTCCTAGGAGAGATTGGAATACTGCTGGTCTCAATTCCTCATTTTAAAAAAGGTAGCCTGGGTGGCTCAGCAGTTTAGCGCCACCTTCCACCCGGGGCGTGATCCTGAAGACCCGGGATTGAGTCGCACGGCAGGCTCCCCACATGGAGCCTGCTTCTCCCTCTGCCTGTGTCTCTGCCTCTCTCTCTGTCTCTCCTAAGAAAATAAATAAAATCTTTAAAAAAATAAAATAAATAAGGGAGGGAGTTCAAGAGTTTTTATTCTATTCAAGGAAGTACACTGCCAAAATAAAGAATTGCTAATGTAGCACTGATCCACCAGGAAGCCTATCAAGAAACAACCTATAGGACTATGTTTATTTAAAAAGAGCTCCGACATCACCCTAAAATCAAAGGAAGAGAACTTTTTTAAAGATTTAACAGATGAAGGGTTGCCTGGTTGGCTCAGTGGTTAAGCAGCTGTCTTTGGGTGAGGCCATGATCTGGGAGGGGGATCCTGTGACCCACCCAGTGTAGGGCTCCCAGCTCGGCAGGGGGTCTGCTTTTCCCTCTCCCTCTGCCCCTCCCCATGCTTGTGCTCTCTCACACTCTCTCTCAAATTAATGTGTAGAATCTTAAAAAAAAAAAGATTTAACATAGGACGATCATTTTATAATTTTTCGTAAAATCTAAGTAGATAAGTCAAAAACTAAAATGAAAGGTACTTTTTTCCAATGTCAGCTTTAATGTCAAAAAGTAGGGACGGGTGGGTGGCTCAGGGGTTGAGCATCTGCCTTCGGCTCAGAGTGATGCCAGGGTCCAGGATGGAGTCCCGTATCAGGCTCCTTGCAGGGAGCCTGCTTCTCCCTCTGCCTATGTCTTTGCCTCTCTCCCGCTGTGTCTCTCATGAATAAGTAAATAAATAAATAATCTTTAAAAAAAAAAAATAATAATCTTTTTTTAAAAAGTCCCAAGTAAAATGAAGTACAGAAGGGTCATTGTAGGTGGAAAAAAGGTTTACTCTCACTGAGAAACAGGCTTGAGGTATTCTGGAAATGTATTTCTGATTTCAGTTGGAAAAAATAGTAAAGAAACAATAAATAATGTCTTTATAAATTCCAATGCTACAATGATTCACAGGAAAGAAAAAAACTACTATGTTGAGACTTATTAAACAAGAAAAAAAAACTTATCAAGCCCTGTATGCACACTAGAATGTTACAAAAAAAATCATAAAATAAACTCATAGGGCAGCCCCAGTGGCTTAGCGGTTTAGCGCCGCCTTCAGCCTGAGGTGTGATCCTGGAGACCCGGGATCGAGTCCCATGTCAGGCTCCCTGCATGGAGCCTGCTTCTCCCTCTGCCTGTGTCTCTTTCTCTCTCTGTGTGTCTCTCATGAATAGATAAATAAAATCTTTTAAAAAATTAAAAATTAAGAAAATAAACTTATAGATATTAAATGTTATGCATGAAGTACAAGGTTTATAGGGTCTATTATTTAGAAACCTAACGGGGAAATTATGGTTATATGCTGTACAGTAATTCCTCTTTCCACTCAATACTAAAAAGATCTCTATACATGTGATGCAGTGCCTTCTGGATGTTATTCCAATGTCTGGTGCAAAAATATACTTTTTGTTCCTGCACTGAAACATAGCTGTTTCTGGCACACATTTAGTATTTGCCCTCTTTTGTGATACAATCTGACTGACCTGCAGAATGTACCAAGGTCAATTACTGTCACCATACAAAAGAACAAGTTAAAACAATATCCTTATAGTGGAAGTAGAATTATAATTTAAATGAAATTTCAGATTTAATATATCCAAACAGTTTAAGTTAAACGCAAAAAAGAATTATGTGCTTAAAAATATAAACAGGGTTGATTTTGGTTATTGTCTCAAAATATTCAGAATTTGGTTTACCTTTCTATATTATACCCTACAAATTCAACATTTAAAGAGATCAATGAGAAAGTAAACTGTTCTGTTGTACAGGTGTCCCAAAGCTCCTGCCTATTCCCATTCCCTTCCTCTCCATCCCCTTTCTCCAACCTGATTAAAAACCTAAAAAGAGCCCAACTGAGAATCCCACGGCCACATACTGGGCATCATTGTAGTCCTAGTGATCCTCCTTTCCTCAGGAGCATTCATTTCTAAAACCTTAATGACACTCTGTCACATTCTCCTGAAAAGGAGAGGAAAAACTGCCATTAAAGACTGTGTTCAAAAAAAAAAAAAAAAAAAAGACTGTGTTCATTATAATCAGTGACTTTGTAAAAATGTTTGCAGTCAAGCAGTGATGTATCCTTGGGACTTCTTTCAGAGCTTGAGTCTTTTAGTAGCTTCTTAATGTTTCAGGGAATTTCTGTGCATAGGAAATTATGAGAAATGCTTAAAATTGCTTAGGGACTTTAAAAAAAAGAAAAGGCAAAAACAAAAGAGAATATGGTAATGTTAAATTTATGTATTTCCCATTTGCTATTTAAAATATCTGTCAAAGCAACTTAAATATATTTTTATATAAAGGCAAGCTGACACATGAACTATTAAGAACCTCAAATGGTAATAGAATATCCTCAAAGTAGCGTATTACATGCAAAACACTATAAAGAAAATACAGAAGAACCAAAATTATTCTATATGATATGAACCAACAGTCTTTTCCCCAGGTAATAATAATTTTCCTGGGAACTCCCCAATCTAAAAATCTGGATAGATTCCAGAAAAATATAAGGAACTGAAAACCATCACCTAATTCTTCTGTCAGTTTTGTGTTTGTTTGTTTGTTTGTTTGGGAGTGGTGGGACAGTTATTTTTATTCCTAAAAAAATTAAAGGGATATTTCCAGAAGAGGAAAATCAAGGGAAGTATTCTTTAGTACTGTTTCTCAAAAATTTTACAAAGTTTGATACAGATATTCTTAAATTTGCCATGTTCAATTTACCCAGTGTGAGACCCAAATTTCTTTAGAGACAACAAACTATGAAGTACTTGTTTATTCCTATGAAGTACTTGTTTATTCCTCCCCAATTTATAAAAGCAAAATCTTATACCATAGTGTACAAAATAATGTAGGTTTCATTAATTTTAATGAAATTAAACTGTCAATTTATTGCAAAATTATAAGCAGAAAATAAAATCAGACTCCAAAGTAATCAATTACACAAAGGCTTTGGCTATCATATAGGATGTTCTTTAGAGCTAGAACCTAAGACTTACAACAGAAACCATTCTAATAGGTCTAGTTTATGTTCAGACTGTATTCAGGAATTTTACCCTCCATTTAATAAATTCACAGTCCATTATTATTTAAAATCACACAAGCTGTCCCCATTCATCAGCACTGCCTCCAATTTAAATCCTACATGGTAGCAACTTACAAAAAGTGCAAAGAATTTTGGGACTTAGAGTGAACTCTCCACTACCTTTCTGAATAACCTTGTCTCCAGAAAAAAAATTTAATTCCAAAATAGATTCCCTTGCTATTCACATACTAATGGACCATCTATTTCTTGTCATCAATTTGAATGTGGCCCAAAGAGTACAAAATATTAGCCTAAGCCTTTGTTTCTCAAACTTTCTTTTTTTTTTTAAGATTTTATTTATTTACTCATAAGAGACACAGAGAGAGTGAGGCAGAGACACAGGCAGAGGGAGAAGCAGGCTCCACGCAGGAAGCCCAACGTGGGACTCGATCCCAGGCCTCCAGGATCACACCCTGGGCTGAAGGCAGCACCAAACCACTGAGCCACCCGGGCTGCTGTATCTCAAACTTTCTAAGAAATGTATAAACCACTTTAGAAAAGTTCTCTTCAACTTCAAATTAGTCCACAAATCCCAAATTGAGAACCAGACTTAAGAAATTGAAGTCCTATTCTATAACAAATGTCCTTAAACTGGGAATTATCACTGCAGAGTGTTATCTTTATAACTGGTACAATACTTTTTTTTAAAACATCAACATAACCATACAAATTTTAATAGTTCTTATGGAACTCAATGACCATACCCTCAAAATGGACCATAGGAGTTTGAGGAACCTAGGCTGAGAAACATTGCCTTATTCAAAATAGAAATAAGAGTCTGCTGTTCCCCTAATCATATGAAATAGACTATCTTCCCCACATACCCCCACCCTTTCCTTTTCTGCACCCCAATAGCTCTCTTATCCCACTCATCTCTTGTCTCTTCTCTTAAACTACCAGATCTTTGAAGTCAGGGTCTGTATCTGGTTCATCTCTGTATGGATCAGCACACCTTACAAGGCGACTCCAAAAGGACCTGATTATTTGTTGGCTAAATTAATGGATGTGGAATATATTCCATTGGCTATTATTTGCTATCTCAGATTATTTAGGTCTTTCTTTGCAATCACTTAAATAATCAAAAGTTCACAGACTTTTCAATTCAACTCCTACAGGGATCCCTGGGTGGCGCAGCGGTTTGGCGCCTGCCTTTGGCCCAGGGCGCGATCCTGGAGACCCGGGATTGAATCCCACGTCGGGCTCCCGGTGCATGGAGCCTGCTTCTCCCTCTGCCTGTGTCTCTGCCTCTCTCTCTCTCTCTCTCTCTGTGACTATCATAAATAAATAAAAATTAAAAAAAAAAAAAAGTTTCAATTCAACTCCTACAACCTGCTTATACAGTTAAAAAAAAAAAAAAAATAACAGAAGCAAGTCTAGCTTTTTTTCTTCCTTCTCTGTATGAAGAAACAATCACTGATATTTTAAGATACCAGGAAGTCAGTAAAAGATACAAATATAAACATCACTATCATCAGTGCTCTTATAGAGCATTTTCCTAAAAAAGGCAAAAATTCCTTTATAATTAAACTGATATGTTACAATGTATTAAAAATTCACTGATAAATGGTAGTAATTTTAAAACCTTAAATGTTTTTAAGTGGTCAATGGGTCTGACTGAACCAATAAAATCATAGTATATAAATGACTATTTTATGAATAAGGATCTATAGTACCTTTCATGCAAAATGAAATAAAACTCATCAAATACAGTAAGTTAAAATATAATAATGTTTACTTTTCCTTTCAAAAGCCACAAAGGTTTGGTCTATACTAAAAAGTCATAAAAAAATAATCAATTCTAAGTTACTATACAGTGTAACTCACATATGGATGGTTCCTTAGATGCTAATAAAAAGCACTATATGAGCTATTACTTTTAATCCTACCATAATTGTCATACCTTTTACAAAAGAAAGTAATTTGATTGTAGGAAATGTAAAAGCCTAAAAGGTTAAAGCTTTGGATATGAAATTTAGCTAGCAGACTCAAATACTAAATCCATATCCTAGTCTCTCTTCACTTCCAGTTATCTTTTTGGGATTTGGATATTTGGGAGTTTTTTTGTGTGTTTTAATTTTATCAAAAATAAATAACATTCATATCTCTATGTTAGACAATATTAGAAACTTTCAACAAAGTGTTCTGTGGGATTTTTTTTTGTTATATTTGTCAGACCTCACCTGTTTAAGTTCTTATGGGACAAAACATTTTTCACCCACATTACAATGTCCATTATTCCTAGAACGTTATTTATAAAGAAAGGGTATTCTCTAATAGACTTAAGATCAAATACTATTATTTCAAATTCCCAAACTTCCACTGAACTGTTTTTAAAATAGCATAATTTAAAGGTGTTTGGGTAGCAATTATAAGGAATGGGGCTAAATATTATTAATGGTATGAGATTACTCACTAAATCGATACATTATAATATGTAACTACTACATTAAAAGATGATAAAGAAACAGAAGTCCTAAAGAATGGTCTTTAGAATAGCCTGTCCCTCACCTCACCTTGTACTTCCTACAGTTATTTAAATATTAAACTCTGGACCTATTTTATTAGATACTTAAAGTTAACTTTAAAAGAGATGTTGCAAATAATGTTATTAGCTATGTTTTCTAAATATTTAAAATTTTAAATAGATCAATACAAGAACTCACTAACTTTAAATTATATGACCATCAGAGAACTTGATACTGAGTCAGATTTTCAACTTAACATACATTCTTTCAACTTCCTCTGAAATCAAATATAAAATAATAAAAGAAATTAATTTTTATTTAAATCTGTACTTTTCCATAATATAAGGCCATTATACTAAAGACTTCTCTCTTATTTTCCAAAGACCTTGAGGGAATGTTGAACAGCAAAAATTGCGTTTCTTTATCCAAAGAAATTAGTTTCATATTTGATGAACAACAAACCACCAGAGGAAGTTACTATTGATTTCTTGTTAATTAAGAATCTTCCAGTAACTTAATACAGTTACCATACATTTTTAGTTTTAAAAACAAGAGTAGGGAAAAGAAAGAGACTGAGCCTGATTGGTAGGCAATAATAATGCAGATATAATTTGGTAATAAGGTCATTTAGTCATACGATCAGAAATAAGGTTTTTCATTTGGAGGATCTAAATCCTTTCCAAATCACATTTAAAGAGAAAAATAAGAAAAACAGCATACATACTGACTTAAATGTGTTTCTCAGAAAACTGGATACACACTAAAAATGGCTATCTAGTCACTATCTGAAACTGACTTAAGAAAAAAGAAACCCTTTATATCAGAATCTATATGCTTCATAATTATTTGGATCATAAAATCTTATATAATCAACCCCCATAATAAAGTATTCCAGGTACCAAAAAACTTTGGTAGTAAGCAAAGGACTTAGTACAAAGGTACAGTATCTTAGAGATTAGATAAATCAAGCTAAAAGAATATCTTAAAGTAGTAAGATATTTACACTTGTTTCACCTAGTATTTATTATAAGGCATATAACATGGCCATTAAGGACTCACGTTCAAAGATTTCCCCAGAAAGTGGTAGGTTTGGGCCACACATTCTGAGCTACATAAGAACACACACAAAGATAAATGTTTAAGATATTTATTGCAGTATTTTTTATGTTGCCCTCTCCACAAAATAGGAGAAAGGTCAAATAAATTATGATGCATTTATATAATACAATGTTATACAATCATTAAAACATTTTCTGAGAATACTGTAATGATAATACACTTAAGAGTCTTAAGAAAATTACAGGACATAGAACTGTATGTATATGCAGTTGAAAATTCTATTTATACATATATAGATATTCCCATGAGGGAAAATTGGATATATACACAAAGATGTTACTAATGGGTACATGTGACAGGATGGATTATGGCTATCTTTATGTTCTTTATATTTTTCTGTACTTTTTAATATTTGTATTGTCCTATTTTCATAAAAAATAAAAATCACATTTTAACATACAACTTTAACAAAATGTAAATAAATTGGTATTTATTTATAATTTTTAATGTGTAAAAAAACAACTCAATGTCAAGCCTCAATCAGCCTTTTTTATTTAAAAGTGAATATATGTGAAAATGTATATTGTACACTTCAGCTACAAGATCTAAGATCTATTGTCCCAGATATTTACCTACTAACAAAATCATTATCCTATTTTAATCATAGGGTTTTGTTACTTCTAATTGAAATCAGTATCTACAATCCAATTTATAAGAACAATTTTTATCCAAAATTGTACTGAAACATCTCAGTATTTTAAATGAGCAATGTTATTCAAGGAAACGCTTATTTTAATGAGTTTTTTTTTAAGTCAAGGATCTAAAAAAAAACCTACCAATTTAGTAAGCAAGTAAAAGTTAGGCATGCTCCTCTTCTCTGAACTCCTATAACTTTGTATTTTTATTTATTTCTAACAGCCATGAAGAATCAACTTTCAAGCTGCTTCCCTTTAAATTAAGGCTTATTTCACCTGACAAGTATCTTTATTCTAGTATTCTTATGTTTGGTTTTTACTAGCTCAATCTGTTTCTAATCTACAAATTGGAAGCGTTTTTTAATTTTGGAGTGTTTTAATGTGTATACCTCCCCCAAAATACTTAACATATTCACAGCAAACTGAGGATATTTTTAGAAACATGTTTAAGAATATAAAGCAGACTTCTAAAAATTATTAAAGTATTATTTAATAAAGTAGACTATTTTTAAGACTGAAGAAAAATACAACAGGAAAAGGAAAATTTTAAACAATTTACTCAACTCTACATTCTTCCATGCCAATTTTCAATGTGGTCCATTTTTCAATCAAGGTCTACATATCTGAAAAGTTGACTTATTAAAATTCTCAATGAATTTAAAAGCACTGCTATTAAACTTTTCTTTAGTCCATTCAGCCCCTTAACTAATCAAACAATGAAACAAATATTACAAGACGAAGGCTGACAAAAAATCATAATGAACCTCTCAGATGAGAAACTAATTGGTACTAAGTACACAATGGCTTACATTTAATCCTGTTAATAACCACACAAAAAAAGAAATAAAAGACTCACTTTTCAGTCATCTCTCTGGACCACTGGGCTAAAATAACAGCATGACTAAATCTGACATTGACCCCGTGGCCCTGCTAGGAGTTAAAAGAATTCCTTTGAGTCTTCTGAGGCCTGTTTTCAACTGCTCCAGAAGGGGTGGGCTAGTCATACACACTTGTTAGCCTTCTTTACAGTAACAGGTCAAATTAGAAATGGTCATACACAACTGTAACATACCCTAGCTCTGACTTTAAAGTCTGTACCTTACAACAACAACAACAACAACAACAACACAAAAAGAACAATAAAACAGTAATAGCTGGCTGATAAAACGTCACATATGGATAAAATGTAAGTGGAACAATAAGAATATATCCAAGCAGTAAAATTACTGGAGATACATCTTTAAAACAAATAATATTATGTCTAAATTAACAAGACTGAAATTGAGACAAAACACCAAGATGAATCACTGATAAAAAGGAAAAATACCTTATACAAATCTAACTAGATTTGTCACAAAATAATTTGCAGCAAGCCTACTGATTAAAACACATATAATTCCTTTCTGAAGTTTTGCAGGCTTGGTGACATGAATCCAACGAACAACAAAAATGTCAAAATGGTATAAATATGTCTAAAAGCAGTTTACTTTTCCCTTTCATATTTTCAAAAACACTTTGATTTCCAACAAAGTATTAGCATCTCATATACTCCTAACTAGCGATTTAAAATAATTATAGGTTTATGATACTTGACAAGATTTCTCTAGTTCTAGTATTAGTACTTTTAAATTACTTTTTTCTTTACTAAAATTCCATGTCTTATTCTTATTTCACAGTCTAATCACTGAAAATCTAACAAATCAACCATTAGCATATTTTATATATTTATCTTAAGTTTTCACAATTTAAAATTTTCTACCTTTAAATTTAAAGGTAGAACTCCAATTAATTTCATCATTATTTAAAATTAAAATGTCCACATATTCTGTATGTTAAAAGCCAACAGATGTCCTAATAACACAAAGAAATAAAATTATACACACCAAAACATACTTTGTCTCTATGGCAAAATATCAAAATTAATTTCACATAATTCAATTTCTGTGCTGTTACAATTTTAGCTATCATATTAACAAAATCAAACAAGTACCATAGTCAAAGATCCATTAACTGAACACTATGACTTCAATGAACATTAGCAATTAGCCTAAAGGCATTGTTTTATTAATTTTGTAAAGGCTTAAATTAATTTAGGATAAAGATTAGAGTTGAAATTTTAATATCACAATCAAACTTTGTGAATATGTCAAAGCTTAAGTGAACTTTTAGAGAAAGAGAGTTCCACCCCTCTATGTTTTGAAAATTTGTAATTCCATATAAATCTCCACCTGTCAGGTGACAACATTTTGGGAAAGTTTTCTTTCTCTCCAGTTCTTGTTCTGTTCTCATTCCCTGTTATCTCTCTTTCAGAGTATATGATTTTTTTCAGGAAATAACAACAATCAACTAGAACACTGAAACACAAAAAAACCCTCAAACCTGCCTAGCAATCAGAGAACTACAAAATATTTCACAAACCCCTGTTTAAGGCTCTAATCAGAGTCTATTTTTCTAAACAGAAAACTAAAGCTAAAGTTTCCACACCATACAATGTAATTTTGCTCTCATTGGCTTACCTTCACAACATTTTCTGGCCTAAAAAAAGTATCAAGAATAAAAGTATTTCCATTATACTTGAATAGTTAATAGACATGTTTAGCCATTCTGTTTTAAAAGAATCTTCCACTCATTACCAAAAGAAAAACAGAGAGGGAGAACAACAACAAAAAAAAATCCTACAAAACGAGAGTTTCAAATAAAGACTGGAAAAGGCATCAAGCAATGACCTTAAAAAAAAAAAAAAAAAAGTTGACTGACGATGGTCTGTGAAGTTTTTTAATAGCATGAAAGCACTTCAACCAGTTTGTTCTTCCCTTAATAAATTTCAGGTTTGGCTCTACAGGGCTCTCCTACTAATACTACAAACAATAAAATCTGTGCCGTGAGCTTTAAGAACTAATAACATTTTACACAAACATTTGCAAAACTACTAAAATGTGCTAACAGGAGGATTCCTTGTTATTTTCAAAGCTGCATACTTTCACAGTTGGGTCAATATCCATATCACAGATTATACCTTGATTCAATATGAATACTAAAATTATTCATATCTAAATATATTTTATAACAAATAATAAACCTGTTTTATAAGAAATAAATGTATTTTAGAGGTTATTTATGTTTCTCAATAATTACATCTGAACATTAAGTATAAAACATCTTTCAAAATACTGATCGGATTTAGGGAGAATAATTCTACAAAGTTATGAGGCTTCTATAACTATAATGAAAGAGCAGAAATTCAGAAGATCAACTGCCATGGAAAAACATAGCTATTAGACTATTAGGATACATTTTCTTCATAGTTTGAAACCTCCACTAATTTTAAAAGAAATTGCTTCTTGAGAAGTCATTTGATAGAAATCAAAATGTGAAATACAACTAACTAGAAAACATAGTTACATGAAACAAAAATACAATAATGTTATTTGTTTCTTGGTAATAACAAATCCTATAAATCAGTTTCATAATCTTGGAACACTAAAATCCACAAGAAAATACTATAATTAGCAAACACAGAAAGAAGGCTTGCCCCTATCCCAATTTCCAAAGTACTCAACAGACACCCAGAAACAGAATTTTAGATACCTCACTGCCATGGTATATAATCAATTAAACAAACAAACAAACAACAACAAAAAAACCCTAAAATTATGCAGATCAAAATTAATTCTTCTTTCATCCTATTTATCAACATTAGAAAGTTCTTTTAGCCTTCACAACTCTTATATAACAACATCATTTTTCATGGTATATTAGAACTTATGCAATTTTTAAAATACCAAAATGAACCTCTTTATTATCTTACAGTATTTAATGAATACAAAATTCAGTTAAATAATGCTACTGCATGATGCACCCTCACAAAACAAATGCAAAATAGAAGTAACTCTTACCACATTAATTTCCTATTTTAAAGTCTTCAGATATTAATAAAAAAAATATTTTGGGGAGATGTTAGGACTAGAGACCTCTACTTTTCCCTTACAGCAGTAATAAAATACTCAATATTTAATTGCCACAGCACTTCTCCAAGGACTTAACATTCAGCAACATAAAGTTGTTTCATAAAACAAATTTCTTCACATAAGAAAAATAAGAATGTTTTGAAGGAATAAGCCTTCTAAGATCTGATCAAGTTAAACATGTAGGTTCCCAAGCAATGTATATTAATTGTCCATTTGCTTATATACATACCATAGACAACAAAAATTGAATGTAAGAGAAATCACGTATCAGATAACAACTGATTTCCTATGACTATCTTGAATACACAGTAATATTTAAATTAAAATTTTGTAACAGCTACCTACAGCTAATTAGTATTTCTATTTACTTAGTTCAACTATAACATTTTTATTCCAACAGTGGAGCAACTGTAAATAGAAAATTTGGGGATTAATAATTTTCTGTCAATTTCATGCATAAAGCTAACGTATCTTTTGAGCTTCTCAATGGCTCAAAAATTAAATTGCTACTGTTATTAAGAAAACAAAACCAAGAACAAAATTAGTTTTTCCTTGCTAGTCCCCATGGATCTAAGTCCACACAATAATTCTTCCCAATCTGCAAAACAAAACAAAACACAAATAGATGGGCTAAGGAAGAAAGATCAAAACAAAGAAACAAGTTTAAAAAAAACAACAAAAAACCCTCTTTCCCTTTAGCAATCAACAAAATAACAAAAAAGAAAAAGTGGAAAAGTCACCCAGAATATATGACCATGTAAGCATGGGCACTCTTGCAGAAAACCAAGTCTGCAACCCAAAGCCATGGGAAATTTAAATTAGAGCAAAGGCCACAATAGGCAG
This sequence comes from Canis lupus dingo, assembly GCF_003254725.2. Lineage (NCBI taxonomy): Eukaryota > Metazoa > Chordata > Mammalia > Carnivora > Canidae > Canis > Canis lupus. The sequence continues at coordinate 52,917,861 of NC_064253.1, read as the reverse complement.
GGAAATCTGAAAGATAAAAAGGGACCTGCTGAGGTTGCAGGTATGCTACTAAAGATCTTTCAAGATTTCCAAACAAACTTTATTAGTCTTACTCATTTTAAAAAATAATAAATAATAACTGTATCACATTCCAGTTTTCCCCCACTTAAATCAAAACATACATATGTATGTGATATATCTAAAGAAAGAGAAAGAATTTTCATTGCTTAATACGGAGAATCAGCAAATCAAATTTGCTTCACAACTCTCTTTCTATATTTAAATAATGTTAAAGCAATTTAAAAATTTAACAAAAGGAAGAAAAGTCAGAGATAAGACCCTTCACTGCTGATGGTAACCTAAGTGGTAGCACAATCACACAGCTGAACACAACTTTTCTTTGCCCTGCCAAAAACTATATGTCAAAGTTAGTTTAACTAAGACAGCTTGAAAATTAGATCATCTGCGATACAACCATCACGTTTCATCGGTTAAATCCAACATTAAAAAAAAAAAAAAAAAAAGTCCCAAACAACATCTCAAACAGAAGAATTAAGGGACTTTGACAACAACCAAGACAGTTATGGTTTTAAAGAACTAATAGAAGTATTCTACAACTTAGGACCTGATAGATTTTTACCAGTAACTCACCTATCCAGAAACATTTAGATTGAATACTATGAACTTTTGTAGGGAAATATTTCATAGACATTAAAGCCAATAATATTGGATTAAAATAACAATTTATGGCAATATTTAAGTCACATTTATTCTCCCACAAAATTTATTATTTTTATTTTTATTTTTTTAATTTATATTATTTTTAAAGCAAACCAAAAGAGCTGGAGTAGACACAGATTATGGAATAACCTTCATTAAGGCTATTAATATTAATTATACAGGAGTGAGGTAATTTTTCAAATACTTATTAGAACAATGAAATTTTACTGCCAATTAAAATCTTCCTTAAAAGTGGAAAGTAATGCTATTTCTAAGTAAAATTGACAAAAGTTCATTTTTGTTCAAATCAGACTATGTAACACTAATTAGTGACTAATACAATATAAGGAGTAACTTACAGGATTGATGTGGTTTCACATTTTTTTCTTTAAAACCTTCATTCAGTTAAATTTATACACCATTTTCTTCCATGTCCTGAATTCCTCTCACCTGACTTTTCTAAGCATGATTTTTCAATTACTTTAACAATCTTATTTATCAGCCATAACCAGTCTATTTCCTACATCTTTAGAATTCCTCATTAGCTACAAATGTGGAAAGAGTACTGAAAAGTTTTCTAGAAATTTGGGCTTTTCCTCCCTAGAGCAGATAATTCTGTTACAGGCACACTGAGTTACAAAGCAAAATCAAATGTGACCTACGTACTTCAAGGGAATTGCCAATAAAAACACTTTTTCTCAATAAATAGCTCTAAACAGACATTCTTTCATCTTGAGGTAATTACAAGTTAACTACATATTTAGGCAAAAGGTGTGGGGGGGTATCATTTTCTCATTATAGAATTATGCTGTCTTCTCTTAAATGTATTTGCAAAAGATGAGGGTAACAGCAGATGCTCCAAATCTATAGTTAACTAATTTTCAAAACTATGTCAAAAGCTGAAATTATAAGGTAAAAATGTCATAAAAATAAAAATTACACATTTAGCAGACAAGATCCACTTTTAAATAATCTATTATTATGCTGCCTTTATATCTGAATCCAAATCTGTATTACAAAAATATTTTATCCCCAGAATTACATCTCTATCCAGAGTTAATACTATCAGATCAAGAGTCAAACATTAAAAAAAAAAAAAAAAAAAGTCAAACACTAAAAACAAGTCAAATCTATTCCATTACATATTCGTAAGTACATTTGTATAATTTAAAAAGAAAATGTATCCTTACACATGGTGGATGCTCAATTAAAGTATTTATTTCTTTATTATCAGAAGAATCAACAACAATCTGGCAAGTAACTCAAAATGCCAAAAACTTGACCAGGACAATAATTTATAACAAAGGTAAACAATGAATGAGAAAGTAAAAATTTTTGGCTGAGAAAATTCCATTAAGTCAATACTTTTACTTCATAAAGTGTTAACAACCAAGAGCACATTAGCAAGAGACTAGTAAATTATTTTGAAATTAAATATAAATTTAGCAGTCTTAAAAACAGGATCTCCTACTTAGAGACATGAATGGCCTTCATTCTTACAAGAGAAAAAAGAGTAAATGCTCTCCATTCTGTACTTCTTTCGAAAAATGTTTTACACTCTAATCATATGTAATTAACATCAAATTTACTTTCTGACCATAAAAATACACTGTCTATAAATTACTTCTTACACCAGTGATCACTATATGCAATAGATTATTTTTACAGCAAACAGCTATACGAAAATTACATTTCAACACTCTTTACCCAGACATCAGGATTCAAGTTCCTATGACCTGTAGATAAGAATGAAAATGTTGCCTGCCCATCTAATTTTATGATTCTCCATCCCCTCCAAAAATGTAAAACTGTAGCTGATAAATAATACTTGAATGGCAACTAAACCAAGTCATTAGTTCAATAAATGTACATTATGTTATTTTCATATTAAGCAGTTTCCAATAAATTTAATATCTTACATGAAAATCAAATCGGTTTCTAAAAGAAATGTCAAAAAAAGGGGCAAAATTTAATTCCCTTCCTAAGTACTTATCACTGTTGTAAAGAAAAGCTACTGTAAATGAGTTTAGACTAAAAGTCATAAACTGACTTTGGAAGAATGCATACCTAAATTGCTGATCAAAAGCGAAATCACAGAAATTAGCAACATACAATATCAACATTCCAAAATGTTATTAAAATCCAACCCAAAGCTGCCTTAGCATTTCTGGAATTTCTAATGAGATTTTCAGTCTGCTGAACAATGGCCATAAAAGGCTTTCAAACTTCACTCCATTCACAAGTAAAGTTGAAATTGAACATTTTTATTTCTTCTCTCCCTATGACAACTTCACCATGGAACAGTGAATAACACAGCTCAAGTCATTATGCTAATTAGAAATTAAATAAAAAGATGCCCTTACAATAGTTAAGTGTAAGGTGACATGCTACAACTAGAGACACAGTTCAAAAGCAGCTTTACGAATTGTGTAGTACAGGCTTACAAATGCTGAAAACATCAGGGAGGGAGCTCCTTGATGTTCTCGGTGACTGGAACTCTTAAGCATGTGGCCATTTTTCAATTATAAGGCAGAAATTAAACTATACATCAATGAGAAATATGTCAAATGGCAACCCACCCTTATGACCTAAAAGGCCGTAAGAGCTTCAAGAAACTGTATTTATTGAAATTAAGCAGACTTGTTATCTGATGAATGCAGAAAGGGGGTGGGGGGGGGGGAACACTACCTTAAAAGATCTAAAGAGAACTAAAAGCAAAGTTTAATTTATTAATGTTCCCAAACTAACCCAATGTGTTAAAAGACAGTAAAGAACACAATCTATGAGGAGCCCAAGTTTTATTTTAAGGTGTGTTCTACTTTGAACAGTCCTTCATAAAATATATTTTTAAAATAGCTGGTCAAGTCCTTTGACTAACCTTATAGCACCTGACCCACTTGAGGGATTTTTTTCTACCTGCCATAAAATATCCAATTTTTTTTTTAAAGGAAAAGGAGGAAATACACAAGCAAAAATCAGGTAGAAAACACTGGAACAAAATAACAACCAAAAAAAAATCTTCCAACAGCATTCTGAACACATATAAAAAACATATACAAAACCTAAATACCCTTTCTCATTTAGGCTGAGGCAGTTCCTAAAAAGACATGCTATTAAAATATTTAGTCATACCAAGACACATATTAAACCATTACTTTAGCATTAACGGTACCATACAGACTTAAGTTCTATTAGGGTTTTCAGCTTCTATTCTTCCTCCTTGCACTTACCCTGAACTAAAAATTCTATGCATTCTTCAGGACTCAGTTCAAAAGGCTACTTTCCAATTCAGTCTTGTACTTTGCCTATCTAAATATTTTTAAGTCTATTACATTCACCTGGAAATGATTTTGTAATGTGCTGGAGCATCGCTTGGATTTGTAGAAATGTATTTAACTCTGGCGTTACAGTGAACTTTCCATACTGTCAGGCATTTTATGGCTTCTAGAGGCAGGAACTACATAGCCCAACACCTAATGGTATAGTAACTTGTACATTGTACATATCCAATAAGTAATCATTGGACGTATTTTAATAATTTAGATTTAGTTTAACTAAAAATGTCACCAAATCGAATACAATTTATTTAAGGAAAGCGCCATACTAGAGATATGTTCAAAAGCAACTCTCACAAAAAAAGCTGAGAACCTGCAATTGAAAATACCAAGTGGAAACTATATGCCCATACTTGCTACAGTCATCTTGCAGTTAGAGTTTAGTCAAAACATTTTCCTACTACATTAATTTAGTCTAACCACTGTCCACTTTATCTTATAAGTTTAATAAAATGAAATTATTTTACCAATAATGAGATTAAGTTACCCAAAGTCACAGCTAGGCAACTGAGGAGCTGTAACAGACATAATAACTACCACTAATTGAGAGCCTGTAGGTTACCTCATTCAGAACTCAACTTTAAACTGAGACCCAAGGGATGAGTAGGTATCTACCAGGCAAGGTAGAAAGTGATCCAGGTAGAAAAAAGCACCATTTGTAAAGACCCAGATGGAGTAAAATATGACCTATCTGAAAAACTGAAATTCAAATAGGTAACCCACTCTACTCAAATTTTAATTAGTTATCAAGTCTTGGTTGAGTGCTTAATAAATGCCAAGGATTCAGCAATTACCTGTAGATGAGTTCTTCATCCTCTGAAATTGTATCCAAAACTTTTATGTGCATATTTTGGGGGTGTAAAGGGACTTGATACATAAACAACTACAACACTGAGGCAGCTGGCTGACTCAGCCAGTAGAGCATGCCACTGTTGATCTTGGGGTCATGAATTCGAATTCCACATGGGAGACTGGGTTTATTTTTATATATATATATATATATATATATATATATATATATATATATAAAAAACCATATATATATACACAAAGTATATAGTATATATTCACATATATGTAAAATATATATACATACACATATATATTATATATATATATACATACACACACACACTTACTGCACTAAGTCACTGAAAGTCATTATTTTACTTCAATTTCAAAAGCCATGATTTTACTTCAATCAAGTCATAATTTCACTTCATGTAGTAGTTCTATGTAAAGAGCATTATGCTATATGCAAAAGTAGGACTTCAATTAAATTCACCTAAGATTAACTAGATTATCCACTATGTGCCAAATGCTGATAAACTAAAGAAACAATGTGTCAAACTGTACATACTGAATGAGCTGTATGTTAATGTAAAATTCTATACCATAACAGTTACATACTAGGAACTAATACAGCTTCAACTCTTAAACATGCTATATTCTTCATTCTTCACAAGTTATTTCCTTTTAATATCTGAATCTAATTTTTTGCTAAATCTGAATCTTTTAAAATTACTAAATGAGAAACAAACATTAAGGCCAGTACTAAGTATAAAGCATGCTTGTCGGGCGGCCCGGGGGGCTCAGCGGTTTAGAGCCCCGGGTGTGATCCTGGAGTTCCAGGATCAAGTCCCACGTTGAGTTCCCTGCATGGAGCCTGCTTTCCCTCTGTCTGTGTCTCTGCCTCTCTGTGTCTCTCATGAATAAAAAAAATAAAATCTAAAAAAAAAAAAAAAAAAAAATGCTTCTGAAAGTGCAGTTAGACTATTACACACGTGTTTAAAAATTTTTTTTTTAAGATTCTATTTATTTATTCATGAGAGACACAGACGGAGAGAGAGAGAAGCAGGTTCCATGCAGGGAGCCCGACATGGAACTCAATCCCAGGTCCCCAGGATTACACCCTGGGCTGAAGGTGGCACTAAACCACGGAGCCACCCAGGCTGCCCTAAAATATATTTTAAGACTATAAAAGTATTCTATTCATCAAGTATTTTAAATTACTATTCATTCACTTCTAAAATGTATTTGTTACATGCCTAATGTATCCAGCTCAGAGTAGTGCAGACAACCCAAAAATAGTCCACAGTCCTAGAAATGAGGACTATCTTTATTACATACTACTATGGACTAATCTTCAGGTTATACTGTTAACAGGAAAAAAACAAAAAACAGTAGAGCAAAGTGTGGATAGTATACTACTGTCTAAGAAGGAGGAGAAAGAATACAAAGATATATATATATTTGCTTACATTTTTTAATATAAAAACAAACCATCAATTTTCTCTGGACAATTATCCGTAAGGGGAATGGCAAGAATAGGGTGAAGACTAGACAGAAAGTAGACTTCTCTGAATAAATTTTACCTTGTCTTGTTGACTTAAATTTGGAAACTTATAAACATTTTACATAATTACAAAACAAATTAAATTTTTAAAAGGCAATACTGAAAAATAAGCATATCCAAAGCAAAATGAAACCAGTAATCCATTCATGTATCTAGTTTATAGCATAATCACAGGGAAAGAAACCTGAATTTAATCAAGCTTCCAGCTTTCACTACCAAGTCACATGAAACACAGAGAACAGAGGATTATGTTAAACAATACCACAAAATTCAGACTATAGGACAACCAATCCAGTTAATACAACACATAAATTTCAAGGAAGAAAAAAAAGAATAAAGAAATAAAGATGAATCTATAGATAAAAGGACACTTAGGTTATCAATCAATTATAATAAATGGATCTGATTCAAATAAACTGTAAGAAAAAAAAAAAAAAATGAAGGGCCAGGATAGTAAATCTGAATGCTGACTGGGTTGTTTATTGTTTTTTAATGTAAGTTCCACACCCAGCATGGAGCCCAATGTGGGCCTTGAACTCACAACCTGAGATCAAGACCTGAGGTATGATCAAGAGTCAGATACTTAACTTACTGCCACCCAGGCACTCCTGACAGGGTATTTAATAATAAAAAAATTATTGGTAATTTGTTTAGTATGATAAGGATATGATTATGTTTCTTAAGAACTTTTACCTTTTTAAAAAAAATCTTTTATTTATTTATTCATGAAAAACACAGAGAGAGATGGAGAGACACAGGCAGAGGAACACAAAGAGCCCAATGTGGGACTTGATCCAGGTACTCCACGATCACACCCTGAGCCGAAGGCAGACCCTCAATTGCTGAGCCACCCAGGCATCCCAACTTTTACCTTTCGTAAATACACACTAAAATATATATATATGTGAATGAATGAATGAAATGATATGTCTGTGATGTGCTTCAAAATAATACAGGGCATGCAGCCAAAATTGAGAAAAGACTAGTCATATAAACTGGTTTATAAGACACTAAGTCCATTATAACATTCTATTTTTATATACTTTTTTAAGGTTTTATTTATTTATTTGAGAGAGAGAGTACGAGCAGGGGGGAGCAGCAGGCAGAGGGAGAGCGAGAAGCAGGCTCCCAGCACCTGGGATCATGACCTGAGCCAGAGGACGCTTAACCAGCTGAACCACCCAGGTGCCCCAATACTTTAAAATCTCCATAATAAAAAATTTTAAAAAGCTAATAATTACTCCTAGGGCTACTAATACTTCCCTATGCAGGAAAATAAGTGGCTGATTATTCCTCCATCATTCCTAAAATACTTATTGTCTCTTCCCATCAGTTGGCTATCTTGTATAATAATCCTTCCCCAACCTGAGATCCTCCTTACAAATTAAGAAACATGCTGATTTCCTTTGGTGCATCTTTTTCTTCAACCAGGAGATCTACCTTCCTAATACATGAGAATTGCAAGTCACTTGAACTGGAGATAAAAAAGGAAAGTAAAGGGTGAGAATTTCAAAAAGGAAAACAAATCACTGTTTTATAAAGAAGGCACTGTTATATAAAGAAGCCTTAGGAAAGAGTAAAAGAAAGTGAAGGAAAAGAAGTCTAGATTTCAGAAATAAATTCCTATATCCCTCAGTAGAGAGAGCAGAAAGCCAGATACAACAGGCACAGAGGCCTATGTTTTGGCATGAATTTATTACAAGCAAAATCCTCTTCATAACACTGCATGAACTGAAGAAGGCTAGGCTGAGCAAGTTATGTAAGTATTACAGCTCCAAGGCCACAGTAGAACCTCAGGAAGCTAATCAAGAACTTCAAGTCCGGGGCGCCTGGCTGGCTCAGTCAATAAAGAATGTGACTCTTGATTTTGGAGTTGTGAGTCTGAGCCCCACACTGGTTGTAGAGATTACTTTAAAATAAAACCTTTTAAAGGGGTGGGGGGGCGCACCTGGGAGTTTAGTCATTCAGATGTCTGCTTTTGGGTCAGGTCATGATCTCAGGGTTCTGGGATCAATTAATATAGAAAACTAATATATATCAAGGAATTACTCAAAATATGATAGGGAGACTTCTGGGTATGGAAAAGACCTGCCCTCAAGGAGTCTGTAATCTCTTCTATCATACCAATATTTTAAGTATGCCATAGTTTAGAGGTTTGGGGAAGAGGAGCAGTATACCAAATAGCTACTGCTACTGTTTTAACAACCATCATTTCAAAAGTATATCAGAATTTCTACAAATTTCCACCAAGATGAAAAAATCTTCTCTGTAATGACTACTATATAAAACTGAACTCAGATCGATTTATGAAAAGGATAATAATGGTTAGAGAGTAATAGTACACACAGATAAACATCAGTACAGAATATACTGCTTATTAACTGAAAAGAAATAGGATTATGACATTAGCAGATCAAGGAAATAAAACAGGAGATATATATTTGAATATCTGTCAGAACTTATAAGAGTCAAGCCAAGTTAATACACAAAATTACACACTTTCTTTAAATTTGGCTGGAACAGGGATCCCTGGGTGGCTCAGCGGTTTAGCGCCTGCCTTTGGCCCAGGGTGCGATCCTGGAGTCCTGGGATCAAGTCTCGCATCGGGTTCCCGGCATGGAGCCTGCTTCTTCCTCTGCCTGTGTCTCTCTCCCTCTCTCTCTCTCTATGTCTATCATGAATAAATAAAAAAATAAAATATCTTAAAATAGAAAAAAGAAAGAAAGAAAGAAAGAAAGAAAGAAAGAAAGAAAGAAAGAAAGAAAGAAAAGAAAAGAAAAGAAAAGGAAAGGAAAAGAAAAGAAAAGAAAAAAGGAAAGGAAAGGAAAGAAAAAAGGAAAGGAAAGGAAAGGAAAGGAAAGGAAAGGAAAAGAAAAGAAAAGAAAAGAAAAGAAAAGAAAAGAAAAGAAAAGAAAAGAAAGAAAAGAAGAAAAGAAAAGAAAAGAAAAGAAAAGAAAAGAAAAGAAAAGAAAAGAAAAGAAAAGAAAAAAAGAAAGAAAAAGAAAGCAAGCAAGCTGGAACAAAAAAACAAATCCTAGGCGCAAAGGGATAAATTTCAATATGGGTAAGAGAAATATACACTGAATGTAAGGAGTCAAGAATTACCTGGAATTACTTAGGTCTTGCATCTAATTACTAACGTTACTATTACTAATGTTACTAATGTTGCAGAAAAGGTATTACAAATGTATACACGCATACACACTAAACTTTAAGAGAATATATACCTATAAGAATCAGTTTCTTTAAAAACTCTAAGTGGAAGAAAAGATACAAGGAGAATCTGATGCAAAAAACAGCCATACTAGAGGCATCTGGGTGGCTCAGTCGGCTGAGTTTCCAACTCTTGATTTTGGCTCTGGTTGTGATTTCAGGGTCATGGGGTTGAGCCTTGAGTCCAGCTCTGCACTGGGCATGAAGCCTGCTTGAGATTCTCTCTCTCCCTCTCCTTCTGCCCCTCTCCACCTGCTCTCTCCCTCTCTCTCTAAAATAAAATAAAAGCTATACTAGAAATACATAAGCCAATATAAGCAACAAGTATAAAAAACGAAATACTAAGAGAAAAAACTATAATAATGAAGAGCATACTAGCACCTCAAAATAGAAATATGCAACATCACAAGTCATTGTTAAAAACAACGCAGTTAAATGGACCTCTCATACATACATTACTGGTGAGAATGTATAATGGTGCAGCCATTGCAGAAAACAGTTTGGTGGTTCCTCAGAAAGTAAAACATAAAAATCCCAGCTATACTGGGGGCACCTGAGTGGCTTGGTCATATGCGCAACAGACTCTTGGTTTTGGCTCAGGTCATGATCTTGGGATCATGGGATCGAGCCCCAAGTCAGGCTTCAAGCTCAGAGGGAGTCTGCCCCGCTCTCCCCCTCTCCCTCCCCACTTTGGTCCTTCCCCCTACTCACATTCTAAAATAAATAAATAAATCTTCAAAAAAAGAAAGAAATCCCAGCTATTTATTCTTAGGTATATACCCAAAATAATACCCAACATAGATATTCAAACAATACTTATACATGAATGTCACAGTAGCACTATTCATAATAGCCAAAAGGTTGAAATAACCCAAATGTCCATCTACAGATGATTGGATAAACAAAATGTGGTATAACATCCAATGGAATATTATTCAGCCTTGAAAAGGAATGAAGTACTGATACATGCTACAATACATATACACCTCTAAAACATTATGCTAAAAAAGAAGCCAGACACAAAGGTCATATATTACATGATTCTATTTACATGAAATATCCAGAATAGGTAAATGCATAGATACAGAAAGCAGATTAGTAGTTGCCAGGGTCTGAGAGAAGAAGGAATAAAGAGTTCTATGGGTGCAGGGTTTCCTTTGTATATACCAAAAATGTTTTAGAACTAGATAGATCTGACAGTTCCATAACACTGTAAATATACTAAATGCCACTAAATTGAGCACTTTAAAATGGTCAACTTTGTGTTATATTAATTTCACCTCAATAAAAATAAACACAAATATCCTCTCTTCCAAAAGTACAGTTCAAGAACAAGCATGTTTATTGTCTTCTTGTGACACAAAAACACTACAACTGTTTGCCAGATTTCTTGATATACCTAATTACCAACCTTCTCTTCTTCACTCCGATAAAACATACCTGACTAAATCTATCATTCCCTTCCTTTTAGAATCCTCACTTTCATATGGCTCAGGTCCCCTTTACCTCCTTTTCATGACCCCTCATTAATCTCTTTCATTTTGCCCTGAGAAACCCTCGTTCTACCGTGAACCACTTCACAGTCAACCTGCTCCTCTTTCTGCAGAAAAATAATCTTTCATTTCAATGTATCAAACTTTCAGTATATTAAATCTGAAATGACAATAAGACAACCAAATGGAAAAATCAGCGAGGTAGACAAGGGAAACCTGAGTTCAAGAAGAGTGACTCCTCCTCATGAACATACTGGTGTCTGATGAAACTAGGAGTGATGTCAGGAGAAGGCAATTTAGAGAAAGACTGGGCGACATGCTTTTGATCTGCTGGACCTTCTCTAACCGTATGTATCACCCTGGATCATTTGGTTTCCATAATCTTCCTCCAGATTGCCAAGTATTATGGGGAAAAAGTTATGAAATCCTTCAAAGTAAATTCACTACAAGGTCACATTGTTTCAATTTTGACTGAATACTACTTCTAAGGAATCCTTTTATTTTCTTATTGATTTGCTGGCACAGTGATTTCCCAACTGTGAGCCTTAGACCCCTGGGGAACTGCAAGATTAGTGACCACAATGGGTGCCCAGAAGCATGCATTATAAGACATATACACACATACGTATTATTATTTTTCAAATGTGCAGATGTTGTGGTTAATAAAATACTATCATGTGAAAGAATACTAAAATAGTAGCTAATATGCATTTCTCAATTAACAAATATTAGAAATATAACTACAGTCATGGGGGACCCACAAATTGCTGTGAAGTTAAAAAAAAGTTGTCATCTTCAAATTCCTGGGAACCACTAAGAGTATTCCCACTAGCACTTAAACACACTTTCCACACGCTAAGCTTCTAAGTATCCCCTGCGCACTTCCACTCCTAATTCTGCTTTCATTTTCCCAAGAAAATCAAACACATCCTCATATATTCCCTCATCCTCAATCCATCTAAATTTATTCTTTCTTCTCTACCTCTATAAATATCTGAGAATTTAGAAGTTAATGGAGTGTCTCTTCCTAACTTTTAAGACAAATTCAGATATACACACCCGATCCCCTCTACTTGGCCCACTATCCCAATCCATCAAACAGGTTTAATCTCTCCTTCTTCAAAAGTTTTCCCCTCTACCTAAAAACATTATCAGATCTACCTTATTCTACTAAAACTTTACTTGATTCCACTTTATGTTCTAGCTACTACTCCATTTCTTTCCTTCTTTTTGCTGTCAACTTCTCAGGACTGACCTATGAAAGACTGAGTCAGCCACTTGTTTCTGTAGAGATTTTGTTGAAATAGCCACCCCATTTCTTTAGATATTGTGGATGCTTTCAAAGTTAAGTAGTTAGGAAATCCTATGATCTGGAAACTTAAAGTTTGTATCCTAAAAAAAATGTCTGTCAATCAATGGGGTTCCAAAGCATGACCTATATATTCAATGTCATCATTTCCTCTGAGAATAGGTAGGTACTACAAAAGGTTTTGGAGCACAGTAAAGGACCATGAGTAAAAGGGCATCTCAAGACTATTAGTTTAACAATAGTGTGCAGGGAAGATATAAAAGATCATTTAGAAAACTACTGCAAGAAACCAGGCATTAGGCATACAGGGAGAGGAACAAAAGGGACTTTTTAAAGAAATAAGCACCAAGACTATGTGACAAAGAAGACAAAGTTTGCACCAAAATTTCAGTCCTTGATGATGTGGTTCTAAGAATGTGCATTTCCTCCTATAGTTTACTGTAGACTTATAGCTCTTCAGACTCTCCTATCTTAGGGACTGTGGAGTTCCTAAAATCTCAATTTTAATTCCATATCCCCAGTTATCAGGCATTTCCCACATTGCTACCAGGCTATCTCAGGGGTAAGCAAATCACTTAGGAAGAGGTGGTCCCAACAGACTTGGCCAAATGAAAGCACAGGACCAATGTCAGAGATGAATGGAGTACTCACCTGTGGTACCAAGCAGAGAGATTGGGGACTAAGATTTCAGGTCCAGAACTGGCTCTAGCCAAACAGGAAGAAGCAGCTATGAATTTGTTTAGAGTAGAAGCAGAGTGTCTTTGATATTCTGACATACTCTTTCTGATGTTCAAACAGACCACCATTAGAGTAGCCACTGGTAAAAGTCTCATGAGAAACAAGCCAAAAAACAAGACCGAAAGGTGAGGAATTAAATGGAGCAGACCCTATTGGTCTTTTCTCTAGGAAAAGCAGTCTTCCTTATTAAAGATGGTACAACTTTTCAAAATGGTCAATATGATACTAACCTTCATTTACAGAGTTTTCACATCCCACAAGATTGAGAAGGATATCATCATCTTTATCATCAACTTCACATCCCAGCAGCATCCAGTTTTCCACATTATCACTTTCTGAAATGGTGCTCTCTTCCTCTTCACTTGAACTGACCTCTATAATCATGACCTCTCGGATTGTACCTGGCATCTCTTCAGGTTTAGGCTGCTCAATATTCCTCTTGCATTTCTTATCACTCAACTTATTAGAATGAAGAGATGCAGGAGGACTTTGGGTCTTTTCTTTTGCTTGGACTCTAAAATTCTTTCTTTTGCATCTGTAAATACTATCTTCATCAGACAAAGTGATTACCTCTGACCCATCTGAGAGCTGGATGACCTCACTATCTGAAAGGATAATTAAGTTCTTCTGATTTGGTTTACTACTGGGTGATTCAGAATTCCCAGAGTTCTTCTCTTCATGTTCTTCCTCTCTAATGATATTTTCAAGATCTTGGGCATAATGAACTTGGCTGTAGAGCTGAAATTCCACCTCACTATCAACACTCAGTTCACTAGATGACTCTTCACGATAAAGGTCATCCTCATACGCTTCTATGGTCTCATAACCACCAAACATCATGGAAAGTCAGTAACCTTGATGCTGTAAAAGAGAAAATAATAAGAGAACATATTTTAACAGCTCAGATCATGCCTGTTTAATGCATAACAATATCACCTTAGAGCTAACTTCTGTGAAGACCATCACTGTTCTCAATGACATATTAAAATACCTTTTTCTCTTATAATACCTTTTTTTCAAGAATTTATAAATCCTGTTATGACTAATAATATCCACCTCTCCCAAATAAAAATTACTATCAACAAATTGAGTTATAGTTATTAAAGGAAATATCTTATTTTGCAGGTATGCTAGAAAGAACAGGTTGATCCTCTACCTCATAGACCATTTTTTTCCTCTAAAATGTTAAAAAATTACAAGAATAGTTTAAGTCATTATTACATCCATTCTTCATCTCTTCCCTGGTTCTGGTTCTGCATTTCATCTTTTCAGGTATACAATCTCACATAGGAATATTACTTCAACTTTTTTTTTTTTAAAGATTTAGTTATTTGAGAGTGAGTAAGTGGGAGCACCAGGGAGAGAGAATCTGAAGCAGACTCCCACTGAGCACGGAGCCAAATGTGGGGCTCAATCCCACAACCCTGAGATCATGAGCTGAGCCTAAATCAAGAGTTGGATGTGGGATGCCTGGGTGGCTCAGCAGTTGAGTGCCTGACTTCAGCCCAGGACGTGATCCTGGAGTCCCAGGATCGAGTCCCACATCGGCCTCCCTTTGCGGAGCCTGCTTCTCTGTCTATCTATGTCTCTGCCTCTCTCTCTCTCTCTCATGAGTAAATAAATAAAATCTTAAAAAAAAAAAAAAAAAAAAAAGAGTGGGATGTTTAACTGACTAAGCCACCCAGGCACCACAACATTACTTCAACTTTGACTAAATTCACTACAGGAAACAATCATCATATTTACTGTTTCCGTGCAGATTTTTATTCTCAATTTAAAAATTAATCTCATGGCCTTTTTTATCCTTGACTAAAAGAACACATAAAAATATCTGATAAAAAAAAATATCTGATAAACCTTGGTTTACTTTTGTACTAGCAAAAAGATGTGTCTGAAAAACATACTAAGGACCTAAATAAAACTAAGGCAAAACTTCTAGCTATAGGAGCACTTTATTTTCCTATTGTGGGCATATTAAATCTTGCTCATCCTTCAACTCAATTTATTCCTTCCACTTCCTTTTTAGCTATAAAAATATAACTTAGAAACACCAGCTGTTCTTAAGTTTACCAATTCTCTCCCCAAAATGTCAGGGTGTTCTGATGGTAGTTTTGGTAATACAACCAGCTGACTCCAAGAACCAAATAAACAAGAGCCAAAATTGCACTACCATTATGCTGGAGGGTTTTTTTTTTTTTTTTTTTTGTTAACAGAAATAAAGAAATAAACTTTCGTCATATACCTTAAACTTAGTCTTTTATATCAGGTATGCCTCAATAAAGCTGAGAGTAAAAATGCTAATTAAGTTCTGAGTTAACAATACTGTATTGTATACTTGAAATCTGCTAAGAAAGGTCTTAAAATGTTCTCACTGGGGGAGAAAAAAGGATGAATATATGAGGTGATGGATGTGTTAACTAATCTAAATGTGGTAGTCATTTCATATATCAAATCATGATGTTGTACACCTTAAACTTACACAATGGTATTTGTCAATTATATCTCGGGGGGGGGGGGGAAGAGAAATCAACTTTTAATGCCTTTTTCTTCTAAAAGCTACAATACACCTGTTCCCTTCTTGCAATGTCCTTTAAGTTGTTATGCTGTTGTCATACAAGTTAAATGTGGCTGTCTGAATGATAATGCTCATAGCATTTATCAGTTTATATTGAAATGTTAGCCTCAGAGGAATTCAAATAAAAGATGAATTCTTTCCTCTTTATTTAATAGGTAAATTAATTCTAAAAGAAGTCAAAGGAATTGTGCTTCCTTCAAAATCCTCACTGGATCCACACTGATAAAACATAAATAACATAATTCCAGTGCAGTACAGAAAAAAATTAAAAGAGCTAAATTACAGAGTTACATATTTGTACTACTCTTGGAGCCATCCCAAAGGAAAGGGATTAAGAGCCATGGCACACCTGTGAATGTATGCCAAAAATAAACTAAGAAATATAATAAAAACTGACTTTCTTGGGCCTAGGGGTTTATCTCTTTCCTTGAAATGTAGAAAAATGAATTTAACAATTTAGCCCCTATGGCCTTTAAGAGGATTTTGTACTTCTGTACTTGAAAATTGTGCTCAGCATAACTTGCTCTTTTCTTTACGTAGCTTATGTATGCCAGGGTTAAGGTTTGCCGGAGGCCATTTTGATTTTATGTTTATGTTACTACTTTAATTACATTCAAATGCATTTAATTTTTTTGAGTGTATACTCGCAGGACAAATATGAAATTAATATATATGTCTTGAACTAGAAGACTTTCTCAGCTTTTTAATCATTATACACAATTCTCAAGCATATTTAACTAGATGAGGTCCCCGTGAGAGCCACAAAATTTTAAGTCTCACATAGACCTTTCTGATTATCTCACAAACTCCTCAATTTTCACATAAGGAAATTAAGGATCCAAAGAGATAAGGAAGCCTATCCAAGGTTATGCAGCTGATTAAGAACACAGGACAGATTCACATTACCCTGGTTCTCAGCCAAGTATTCACTAAGATTTTTTTTTAATTTGAAAATATTTTGAAAAAAAAAAAAAAAACAAACAAACCTTCCTTCAAAGCTATATTTGCATTGGTTCTAACACCTTTACTTCAAAAATTTCTATTTCACTTCCTAGTGGAATATAGAAACTATAGAGGCATTTTAATTGAAAGGAAAAGCATACATCTGAATTTGTCAGTTTCCTATCAAGAACCTTATCAAGTTGGTACTCAGAATACAGCAATCCCATGATAAAAAAAAAAAAAAAAAAGATGGTTCCTATATAAGAACCTACAATACCAGATTGAGAATGAAATTTATCTATAAAATTAAAATGGCCTAACAAATATTAAACTGCAAAGCCTCTCACCATTCATAAGTGGGAGTAGCTTTTTCTCCTTCACTTAAAAATCTTAAACTATACAACTTACAGCTTATTTAGACTTTCCCATTTTACTATACTATTTTTAAAGCCAATACTTATGCTCTAATAGTCTACCAACTGGTCATTCCAGACCTTTTGCTTATGTTTCCTTTCAAAGAACTTTCAGCCTCAATGTTTCTTCTTGAGGACACAGGTATGTATCTCACCATTTACATAAAATGTATAGCTTAATTTTAAGTCCAATGCTCACTGGAAACTGATTAAGACAGCTGATTTTCAACTTTAAATTTTGGCATACTTAGTGAGCTCTCCTGACAGTGACACATTTGAAACACCACTGAGTCTAGTAATAAAATCTCTGTCCATTCTGGGGCAGCCCGGGTGGCTCAGCGGTTTAGCGCCGCCTTCAGCCCAGGGCGTGATCCTGGGAACCCAGGATCGAGTCCCACGTTGGGCTCCCTGCATGGAGCCTGCTTCTCCCTCTGCCGGTGTCTCTGCCTCTCCTCTCTCTGTGTGTCTCTCATGAATAAATAAGTAAAATCTTTAAAATAAAACAAAATCTTTGTCAGATCTTCACTATGAAGCAAATCTGACTGTGGTAGAGAATCCTAACGTGTAAAACACCACTCAAAAAAAAAAAAAAAAAAAGGAAGCCAGAATACAAGATATTGGTGGGAGAAAATTATGTTAAATTTATTCAGACAAGTCCAGCTATTCTTGGTATACATAATCTTTGATGACAACGAATCCTATCTTAAAACACTTCCTTCACCTTTCTTAGCCCCTTCTTCCTTTTCCTACAGGGCACCTAAGCCTTGTGGCCACTTTATCCTCTTCACTTCACCCCTTCCCGAGTTCGCTCCCTCCTCTGATTATGGAAAACAGCAATCCTGAACTGTCTCCAAAGCGGAACGCTGTCTGGAATAGACACACAGCCCACTTGGAAGTCTTTGCATCGGACAAACTATTCAAAAACACAAAGTCAAGAGCTTTGCATGGGACCTGAATCCCTCAACTGCACGCTGTCGTTGGGAAACGCGCTCTGAGAAGCTTAATTTATTCATTGAGCCCTAAGATCTCCTGTGATCTGAAACAGAGGTAGTCTCAGCCTCAACAGGAGATTTCTAGAGTCCCCAGCGAGTCGGTGGAGCGGCGACTAGAGCAGAGGCCTGCGGATCCCCGGCCGGCGCTCCCACAGCACCTGCAGCTCTTCAAGTTGGAAGTTAACGGCGGGCTCACACGAAGTGAGGGATAAAGCAAATCTTAGCGAACACAGTCCGAGTCTCCCTGTTTTACATGGGGGAAGGGGCACAGCTCCCTAAATTTTTCTGGCCCCACGGCTGTGGCTGCTGCTTCTGACAGCAGAGGCAGGAGTTGGGACCGTCTGGTCCTCACAGGCCGGGCTCCCTCAGAGCGGCAGGACCTCCGCGTTTAACGGGATGACCGGCTTCCCTAAAAAAAGGGGGGGGGGGGACTAGGGGAGGGGAGGTTTAACAGGCAGAAACGCCCCCTCTCCCCACCCCCCACCGAGGCCAGGGGCGGCCAGAGCTTTCTGACCCGCGACCTCGCCCTTGGCGGGGTGAGGAGAAGCGAACACCCCAGCCGGCCGGCCGAGCCGCGTGAGGTAGAATACGACTGAAGGGCCACAGCTGCACCCTGCCCGGAGTTGGGGGCAGAGCCGGGACGCGGAGGCCGGCCAGTGCACACGCGCTAGTTCCACACCCCAGCGGGAGCGACGGAGGGCGGGCAGGGGTCCCCCGGCCGCGGGCGGCTGGGGGTCCGTCACACACATACTCACTGCCGCGGCTGCGACCAGGAAGCACCAACCAGGAACCAAAACGCGTAGAGGGACGGGGAGGGGCGAGGACAAATGAGGTAAGGAAACCTCGTCCGCGCGGACCCGGGAGGAGGGAAGGCACTTCCGGGGAAAACACAGCTCCCGGGAGTCTTCTTCCGTCCCCGCCCACCCCGCGGGCCCTCTGTGCGCGTGCGTAATAACTGTTAACCCTTTCTCTCCCTCGCTGACTATCTCTTGGTTTGCCTTCTTTGCTTTGCTCCTTCGCCTTCATGACTTCTTTCAAAGATACGTAGGCAGCAGCTGTAATGGGGAACACTTGGTTTGGATCACTTGCACGCAGGAGATGCTAGTAAGTAGGCAAAACCAAGGGAGAGCTTGCACCCTTTCTGTGCCCACGAGGAAAACTACAATTCCCATGATGCCCCTGGGCGGGTTTCCGGATGGGCTCCGCCTCCTCCTCTCTTGACCTCTGGAGCACCCTTTTTGTGCCACGTGGCGTGGGAGGCGACCTGAGACCAAAGTAGGGTGGAAGTGCTCGCTCAAGAGAGACCTTGCCCAGCCCACTGGGGCACCCCAGCGAGTGAGAAATCTCTTTGAGCCTGGCATCTAGCGTTAGGTGACCTTAGGCGGGTCCCTTCCACTTCTCGTTTGAAGTTGAATTTAGTTAGGACTGGGGCGTTAATGGCTGTCTTTTCCTAGAATTTGAGGCAACAGATTTAACTCTTTGTGAACTTTGAAGAGCTACCCTTTTTTTTTGTTTGTTGGTTGGTTTGGGTTTTTTGTTTGTTTGTTTGTTTTTTAAGTAAGCTCTACTCTCAACCTGGGTCTTGAGCTCACGGGGAGATGAGTCACTTGCTTACCGACTGAGCCCGCCAGGCACCCATGAAGAGCTGCCCTCTTGCAAAAAATGGAAGTTAACACTTGTCCTTTGGAAGCCTCCAGAGCAACAAGATTGTGTTGGAAGCCTCTGGCTTTTCTGATCTTCTCACACCTCAATACTTAGTAATCCATCCATACAACTTTCCATAAGGACAAAGCACTTTGTCAGTTCATTGATCTTTGGCAACAGTCCTGAAAGATAAGCTTGACTTTGGTTCTTTTTTTTTTTTCTTAAAGATTTTATTTATTTATTCATGAGACACAGAGAGAGGTGGAGACATAAGCAGAGGAAGAAGCAGGCTCTGTGTAGGGAGCCGGATGGGGGACTCCATCCCAGGACCCTGAGGTCACGACCTGAGCCAAAGGCAGATGCTCAACTACTGAGCCACCCAGGCTCCCCGACTTTGGCTCTTCTTGCCAACATTTTTTGAGCATCTGTTAAGAGGCAGTGTTAGCAACTGGATATAGTGGTGAATTTTTTTAAAGTCTCTGCCCTCCCTGAGCCTAGCTGGAAAAACAAAATACCATTTGGATATAGTCTAGAGGTGTAGTCAGGGAAATAATTAGAAATTTTAATTAACAATGTGGTAAGTATTACAGGTTACAATGAAAGGGTAAAATTGAAGGAACCATTTTGCAGAAGAGAAAACAGGCTTAGAAAACACGGTCACAGAGGGGTGCCTGGCGGGAACAGTGAATTTAGCTTCTGACTCTTGGTTTCTGCTCAGGTGGTGCTCTCAGGATTGTGAGTGAGACGAAGCCTGTTTTGGGCTCAGCTCAGCAGGAGTCTATTTGAGAGTCTCCCTTAACCTCTGCCCCAACCCTCTGGTCCCACTCTTTGCTCTGTAGGAAGCCTGCTGCTCCCCCTGCTTGTGCTCTGTGTCAAATAAATAAATCTTAAAAAAGAAAGGGGTTTAGCATTGAAAATATATGAAGAACTTATAAAACTCAACATCCAAGGGATCCCTGGGTGGCTCAGCGGTTTTGCGCCTGCCTTCCACCCTGGGTGTGATCCTGGAGTCCCAGGATCGAGTCCCACATCAGGCTCCCAGGGAGCCTGCTTCTCCCTCTGCCTGTGTCTCTGCCTCTCTGTGTGTGTGTCTCTCATGAATAAATAAAGTCTTTTAAAAAATAAAAATAAATAAGAATAAAAGTCAACATCCAAAAAAACAAATAATCCAATTTAAAAAATGAGCAGAGGGTGCCTGGCTGGCTCAATAGAATATGTGACTCTTGATCTCAGAGTTAAGAGTTCAAGCCTCACATTGGATGTAGAGATTACTTAAAAAAATAAAATCTTTAAAAAAAATGTGTTAAGCTTTTATCAAGTGCAAGGCTTACTCTATAAATGCATTATAAATAAACCGTTTAAATTTTAACAATCTGGGACGCCTGGGTGGCTCAGCGATTAGGTGTCCACCTTGGCTCGGCATGATCCCAGGGTCTAAGGTGGAGTCCCACATCAGGCTTCCTGCGAGGAGCCTGCTTCTCCCTCTGCCTAAGTTTCTGCCTCTCTCTGTGTCTCTTATGAATAAATAAATAAAATATTTAAAATAAAATAATAAATTTTAACAATCTTTTGAGGATGATTCTTATTTACTTATTTATTTATTTTTAAGTAATCTATACACCCAGCTTGGGGCTAGAACTCACAACCTCAAGATCAAAAGTCACACACTCTACTGAATGAGCCAACCAGGTGCCCCTTGAGTTGATTTTTAATTCCTGTTTCACATAAAGGAAACAGATTCAGAAATTAAGTAACTTGCCCCAAGCCACAAGATTAGAAAATACTCCTAATTATTGTACCCAATCCTCCTATTATGACTCATGCATTCAACAGATTTACTACTTTCCCATGATCAAAATGCTTTAGTTACCCCCTTTAAGTTATGTCATAAAATCTGTAGTCCTGTGGATGGCATAAAGGGTACTTCATGAACTGACTTCTGCTCCTGTTCACCACCATGCTGCATCCTGGGCAGTTATCAGAAGACACTATGCTCTCCCACATCTGTACCTTTGCAGAAGGCATTCCCACTGCCTCCCTCTTACCTTCTTTCTGTTTTCCTAATAGCCCCAACTTATCCTACTCTGTTCAAGCCCTGGGTCTTCAGGAAGACCTTTCAAGTCAGCCAGACAGAACAGACATTACTTGCCCTGGGCTATCCTACACTTTGGATAAATTTCCATCAAGGCAATTGTATTGTTTACCTTACAGTTGTCTCCCAGCTGGATTGTGGACTCCCTGAATGCAGAAGCCTTGACATTTTTATCTATCTTCACCAGCTAATATAGTATTTGGCAGACAACAAACACTCACTAAAGGTGTTAAAAAAATGAAGACAAATTAACTCCCCAGAGGCTCTAGGAAATCAAGAATTAGATGTGGGTCCACCAGAATCACATCAGTGGAGAAACCATGTCATGACCCCAGATAAGTGGAATGCAGTGTGCTGCTCCATGACATTAAGACCGGTGACCGGTATAGGAGCACCTGGGTGGTTCGGTCAATTAAGTGTCTGCCTTCAGCTCAAATCACGATCCCAGAGTCCTGGGATCCAGCTCTAGGTCAGACTCCCTGCTCGGTAGGTAGTCTGCTTTTCCTTCTCCCTCTGCGTCTCCCGACCTGTCCTCCTATCTCCCCACTCCTGTGCTCACATGTACTCTCTCAAATAAATAAATAAAATCTTAAAAAAAAAAAAAGATGGGTACAGAGATTTGTAATTAAGGAGAGTAGTGTATATATACACACCTTTTGCCTTTACATGGTGAGTTCTCATTTAGACGGTTTTTAGAAATCATGAGATCCAGTCTCCTATTGCAGTAATGGGGAAACTGAAGCCAAGAAAGGAAGAGACATGCCAAGAGTCATCTAGCAGAGGCAGAACTATCTATAATCCAAGTCTCTGAGTCTCTTCCTAAGCCACACACACACACACACACACACACACACACACATACTAGTTCTGTTTCCACCTCCCACGGTTTCTAGTCCACACTTCTTGAGATCATGAGTAGCAGTATGCAAAGTACCCTAAAGCTTCTCTTACAGAGAATGTTCCTAAGAGCCCATTTACTTGAAGGAAGCACCTGTTTTCCCCCAGGACCGTGCCAGTACTACATCAACAGTGAGCAGCTGTATGGGGGTGAGGGTCCAGGACAAAGCAGAAATCTGCTGCAGAGGGCAGACAAGATGGGGATATACTGTAGTAGGGTCTAAGTGAGTGTCACATATTACTCATCTTTACCCTTCTATTGCAGAGGGAGGAGATACCACCTTCCTTTTATTCCAGTTTATAGGTAATACCTAATACCTCTGAAAACTAATCATTCTGACCCCTTAACAATTGCCTTTAAAGTATTATTTATTTTAAAGTATTTTTAAAGTATTATTTAAGTTTAAAGTATTATTCATTCATCGAGGCCCTTGCTTGCCACTTCAGATATACTGTCCTCTCTCCCAACCTCGAAATGACTCTGCAAGGGAAGTATTAACACATCTTACTAGTATGGAAATTGCAACATGGTAAAGTCATATGACTCATTCTAATTCACACAGCTGGGATTCAAACCCAATTCTGGTCTGAATCCAAAACCCATGTTCTTTTCTATGCCCAAAGCTGCCTTTAGAAACTCAACTCTTTAAGGGTGGAGACTATGATGACCTACTGCTATCTTTACACCCAGTACCATTGAAAAGATCCTGGAGATTGCCCAATCTGTGGGCTGCAGTGTTGATGGCCACTACTCTCATGACATCATAGATGATGTCAGTCATGGGGCAATAGAATGCTTAGCTAGTTAAAAACTAAAAGGAAAATATTTCAATAGGGGATCATTTGACAATCAAAAAAAGGGGGAGGGATACAAGGATACATCTATACCACTTTCTAAAAAGCTATACCGCTTTTGAAAGACTGAGATCTGTATATACTGACATAGCAAGATCTCCAGGACATACGGTTATGTGAAAAAAAAGGCAAACTGCAGAGCAATATGTGTATTATATTTTGTTATATTTTTTAGGATGCATATGTGTCTGTGTATAGATATGTTGTATGTAAATGCATAGAGAAAATACTGGATGAGTACCAATCAATAACAGCAGTTATTGGGATCCCTGGGTGGCGCAGCGGTTTGGCGCCTGCCTTTGGCCCAGGGCGCGATCCTGGAGACCCGGGATCGAATCCCACGTCGGGCTCCCGGTGCATGGAGCCTGCTTCTCCCTCTGCCTGTGTCTCTGCCTCTGTCTCTCTCTCTGTGACTATCATAAATAAATTTTAAAAAAATAAAATAAAAAACAAAACAAAACAGCAGTTATTGACCTTTGAGGTGGGGATTAGGGATGGGAGTGATGAAGAAGGACTTTCACTTAAAAAAAAGTGAGATTAAAAAAAAAAAAGTGAGATGTGATTCATTGAGAGCAGCACATCACTTCAGTGGTATTCCTAGCAAATTTCTTCCAAAAAATTACATAACCTGAATATACTCATGAGGAAACTATGAGACAAACACAAAGTAAGGGACATTCTAAAAATACCTACTCCACTCTTAAAAAATGTGAGTGTCATAAAACACAAAGACTAAGGAACTACTCCATGTTAAAAGAGAGTAAAAGAAACGTAGTCCCTAATAATGCAATGCATGGCCTATTTCTTTCCCATAAAGGATGCTTTTGGGATAATTGGCAAACTCGAAATAGGTTTAGATGTGATGACAGTGCTGTATCAAAGCTATTTTCCTGGTTTTTATATTTATATTAAGAGTTATATAAGGGACTATAGTTTTTTTATGCTATATCCCGTGAAGTACTTTGAGTAAAAGGGCATCATATCGTGTCTAGTGGCACCTGGATGGCTCAGTCAGTTAAGTATCTGCCTTCGGCTCAGGTTATGATCTTAGTGTCCTGAAAATGAGCCCTACCTCGGGTTCTCTGCTCCATGGGGGAGTCTGCTTGTCCCTCTTCCTCTCCCTCTGCCCCTTCCCCCTGAGCATACGCTGTCTCTCTCAAATAAATAAATGAAACCTTTTAAAATTATTTTTTCTCTTTCCCTCTGCCACTCCCCTCTCCGAAGAAAAGGAGCATTGTGTCTGAAACTCATTTTTAAGGAGTTGAGAAAACAATTGGGTTAGGAGAAGGGAGAGGAAGAAAGAATGATCACACAAATGTAGTAAAAAGTTAATGTTTTACTAGGAATCTAGGAAAAGATACATGAGCATTCTTTAAAGTACCTGGCAATTTTTCTCTAAATCCAAAATTGTGTCAGAATATAAAATTAAAAGGAAAAATAAAAAGAATGTGTCAAGATTTTCCAGATAGAGAGGGCAGAGGAATCTTCTGGCAAAAGGAACAAGATTAAAAAAAAAAAAAGGGAACAAGATAAGCAGAGGAAACTGACAAATGTGTCTTCTGTGCTGAGAAACACCAGTGGCAAAAAAAAAAAAAAAGAAAAAAGAAAGAAAAAAGAAAAAAGAAACACCAGTAGCTCTGAGTATCCAGGACATAGCACGGTGTGGGGAGAAACGGAGACAGAGAGGAGGTTGATGAGCAGCTGGACCCACAAATGGACACATTTCACTGCTTCCCAGTCTTGGAAATGAAGATTTCAAGATTTCTTTATATTCAGCCTCAAGCCCTGCAAAAAATAATTTGAGTTCTTTGGCTGCTCAGTCATTTCATTGGTGATTTCTCTTCATACCCTAGGAAAAAACCCTAGAATATTGATGGAAGGGGACATCTAGCACAATGCCCTCATTTTGCAGAAGGGAAAGCTAAGGCCCCAAAATGAGAAGAAACTTGCAAGTTCCCAGCAAAACTTAGTGTTAACACTGGCTTCCAGTTCACAATCCATCATTCCTTCTGTCGCCCTTAAGTCTGGAAGGTTGAGGCAGAAATCGTCTGACAAGTGAAATGAGTGAATATTGCCCTTTAAAATTTGGGTGTTTTTCATTTGCCACAGATACAGACTTAATGTCTGTACAATTTTAAAATGTAATTGCAGACACTGTTGTCATTTAAAGACCATGTATTAGGACTGGTAAGGGATATTCAATTCAGGCTCCTAGTCTAAAGCAGCAATCAAGGTGATTCTCAGGAATTCTCAATGACATTGGTACCCATCTGGATTTGTTGAAAAGTTTAACATCCTTTTTTATTATTCATGATTTTGCAGTTCTTCAAATTGCAAGGTGATGGGGAGAGCATGCAATTTTCAGCCAGGCTATGAAATCATTCTTGAAAATTTAGACATTCATATAGATGGGTTTTAATTTTTTCTTAGAGACTGTTTTTCCTTATAAAATCATGAAATTTAAATATATATATACTATAAATTAAATTATATAAAGGATAATAGTCACATTACAATAAAATCCTAGGATATGGAGCTAGTATTTCAAGAACTCTATTCTCCTTTGTTATTATTCCTAGTTGGAATTGTATTCCTCAAGGCTTGGATCTAAGTGAGTATATAAGGACCATTGACTAGCAAAACCATTGAGATTCTAATTTATTTAAGAATCATTAGATTCCGTACAAGGATTCTCAAAGCATGTCATCCATACTGTGTTGAGAAGGTGCACACTCCAAAAGACATGCCTTTATTTTAAATGTCCTTAAGCCCTAAACCCACAGATTCTACTGCATGAAGGGAAACACATACTCAGACAGGGACAGAGCTTACTTAGGTGTCATTCTATAAGGGATCAGCTTTCTTCACCTGCCCGCCCCAGACTCCAGAATCATGCTTGCAATTGTCAGTCTAAACATGTCTTTATAACAACATTAGCATAAACTATTTTATCAGGATTTTAGATTGACAACAGAAAAAATTAATTGAGAATAATCAAGATTACCCTATCAAATGAGTTATATACAGTGGACAAGAGTCACCTTAAGCACAATTATATCAAATAAATTATAGATGTTATGCTTTGTGTCTCAACCATTAATACCCATTGTTTCTTACTAAATTGGTGAAACCATTCACAATGTGGGGCTTCAGAGGACTGCCACTATTCTAGTAGAGTCCATATGTTCTTCTGCCTTCAATCTGGATCTGATATTCTTCTAAGACTGATTCTAGTGTGCATTTGTGCTGTGTTTTTCTTGTATCAGACCTTTGAATCGCAGAAGAGGCTGTCTCCTTATCTGTACAGTCTTCAACAACAAGATTTGCATGACCCTAGCAATCCCTGTTCTTGCTTTGCTACTAGACAGATCTATTACAATCCTGGACCCACTGCACATTTTATCAAAATGTTCTATGCCCCTCTCTCGAAAATGGCTTCTTTCTCCTGCCGTGCTATTGCTCTGGGAACTTACTCTCTAAACTTCTTTCTTCTATACCTGTGCTCAGCTGATGGGGACAGGGCAAGCTTTGATTGTTTGACTCAGTTTCTTGGCACAGAGAAGAGTCTATCTACCTAACCAAATATTACCCCTCAAAAAGCTACAGGCTGCTTAGTAGACAAAAACTCTGATTCTGTTCAGATAGTGTTATCAAAGAGTCTAGCTTCGTGTCTTCGAAGACCACCTCGGCAAAACTTTACTAGATTAGACCAGGATAGAACTGTGTGAAATGGGAGCAGGAAAGCAGTGGTCAGAGATTTCTAGGAGCATACTAGACAGCAGAGGGTAGAAGGCGTATCTCTCAGAAAAGAAAAAAAAAAATAGCTGCAGGCTGCAAGGAGTACTGCCATCAAGTAAGGACTGGGAGAGTAAACAGACTAAAATGGATCTCATGTGGTATTGGAGAAGAAATAAGCATCAAAAGTCTGTGTATTTTGGTGTGTGATAAAGTTAGCACTTCAAATCAGTGATAAAAATACAGAATATTTGATAAATGGCGCTAAAAACCCTGCAAACATGAAGTTAGAGCCTACCTTAACCCATTCAAAAGATAAATTACTGACAAATTACGTATGAATTAGAAAAAAAATTTTTAAGTGTAGTACTTTAGGGGGAAAGAAAACATTTAAAAATTAAAAGGCAAAGTGGGAGAAAATATTTCTCTCACGTATACTAAATGATATTACCCATAGCATGTAAAGAATTCTCATAAATCAGTTAGGAAACTAAATGCCACCATACAAAAAAAGCCAAGGATTTGAATAGGTAGTTATAGACAGAGAACTAAAAACAGCTGATTAACATGAGGTGATTGATCTGCCTAATAATCAAGTAAATGGAAACTAAAACCGAATATAATTTTTTTTTATAATATAAATCAGACTGACAAATTTTAAAAGACTGATAATAACCTTCATTGTTTCCTTCATTAAAAAAAATATTTACTATCTACTATGTGTCATGCATGGAAAAATCATGAGAAAAAGAGACTCAATCCCTGCTTTATGCCTTTGGGTCAAAAATGAGTACTCCTCTTACAAGTAGTACATAGTTGAATCATATTTTGTTAATCCATTCTGCCAATGTCTGTCTTTTAATTGGTGCATTTAATCCATTTACATTTACAGTGATTGTTGACAATGCAGGTCTTACCCTTGTCATTTTGCTATTTGTTTTCTCTATGTCTGATATCTTTTTTGTTGCTGAATGCCTCCAATACTGATTTCTTTGGTTTTTCATTTAATCTAGTGTACCATTTTGATTCCCCCATTCATTTTCTTTTCTCTAAATTTTTAAGTTATTTTCTCAGTGGTTACCATGAGGTACCAGATAACACCTAAATGTATACCAATCTAGTTTCTATTAATACCAACTTAGCCTATCCACCTCTCTCTGACAGCTCTAGGAGAGTATCCTTCCTTGACTCTTCCTAGTTTCTGAGGTTCTTAGCAACGCTAAGCATTTCATGACCTGTCGACACATCACTCCAACCTCAGCCTCTGTCGTCACATGGCCATGTTCTTCCTGTGTGTCTCTCTTCTCTTCTTATAAAGCCACCAGTCATATTAGACTGGAATAGGGGTCCACCCTACTCCACCATGATCATATCTATACAACTAATTATACCTGCAATAACTCTGTTTCCAAATAAGATCATATTCTGAGATACTGGGGGGTTAGGACTTCAACGTAATTTTGGGGGGAGACACAGCTCAACCTATAACAATATATCAACATCATTTTTAAAAAATTGTATTTATTTATTCATGAGAGACAGAGAGAGAGAGAGAGAGAGAGAGAGAGAGAGAGAGAGACAGGCAGAGGGAGAAGCAGGCTCCATGCTGGAGCCCGACGTGGGACTCAATCCCAGGTCTCCAGGATCACACCCTGGGCTGAAGGCAGCATTAAACTGCTGAGCCACCAGGGCTGCCCATCATCATCATTTTGAAGGACTCCCCTTTACCTCACTGATTCATTGCAGTCCTAGAAGAGAAAATCCCTTATACATACATATATATATATATATATATATATATATATATATATATATATATATATATATATATATCAGAACATTTTGTTGAAAAGAAGCCCTAGGTGAGCAGAAAATAAAGAATCCTGAAATCCTGAACCGGAAGTAAAAGACAGGGGTGTAGTCCCAGGAGTAACATGGTTTTACTGTGTGAATTTTATCTCGTGTATTTTAATTTCCTTACTTATAAAATGAGGAGACAGACTTAATGATCACAAAGGCCAAGTCCCTTTGAGTTCTCAGATTCTAAGATCCTTAGCATATGCGTTCAGTGCTAATAGATTATTCACAGGTGATACCATGGCCTTTAAATTGTTTAAACTGATTCCTCAGGCTGCTTATGCTCAAGGTCTCTCTGCTCATTTCCATTACTCTCCCATTGTTCATGAGATAATTTATTTTGAAAACACCTGGAGGATTCACTAGCCTCAATTCCAAGTGTCAAATATGAAGACCCATTTAAAGCTCCACAATTAGACCCAGATGTTTCTTCTAATACAATTAAATGCTCTCATCTAATCTTGGTACCAGGAATGGTGTGGGGTTTCCTCTCAGAGAGATGTAGATAAAAGAATGTCATAGGGGCCACAGGGAGAAGGAAAGGAGTGGGAAGATTGAAAATTGTGCTGTATGATCTCCCTCAACATCCCACCTATGAACGTGGCTTCCATGCACCCCTGCCCCACTTATCTGCAGCAAATACTCCTCTGGGGAAGGTGCTCTGTTTTATCTCTGAGTCCCCACCCACATGTATTAGCCCCCAAGCCAGGACCAGAACCAGTGTTGGAGGGAGGAAGGGAAGGAAATCAGTCATAAGACAAGTTTCATCACTGCTCTATGCCCACTCCACTGGTGTCCTCAGATCTAGGAACTCTCTTTTATTTTTTTTCTCCAATTTTTTAAAAAGGTATTATTTTTAAAGATTTTATTTATTCAAGAAACAGAGAGAGCACAAGTAGGGGAAGAGGAACAGAGAGAGAGGGACAAGCAGACACCTCACTGAGCAGGAGCCCAACATGGGGCCCGATCCCAGGACTTTGAGATCATGACCTGAGACCAAGTCAGATGCTTAACCCATTGAGCCATCCAGACACCCCTAGGAACCCTCTTTTATTTATTTATTTATTTATTTATTTATTTATTTATTTATTTATTTATTTATTCATGAGAGACACAGAGAAAGAGAGGCAGAGACATAGGCAGAGGGAGAAGGAGGCTCCATGCAGGGACCCTGATGTAGGACTTGATCCTGGGACTCCAGGATCACTCCCTGAGCTGAAGGCAGACGCTTAACCACTGAGCCACCCAGGCATCCCTAGGAACCCTCTTTTAAAAAAAATGTGGTAAATATACATAACATAAAAATGTGCTATATAACCATTTTTAAGTATATAGTTCAGTGGCATTAAATATATTAACATTGTTGTGCTACCATCAGCACCATCCATTTCCAGAACATTTTCATCTTTCCAAACGAAAATTCTGTATCCATTAAACACTAACACTCTATTTCCCCCTCCTTCCAGTCCATGGCAGCCACCACTCTACTTTTTGTCTCTATGAATGAATTTGAATATTCTAAATGCCTCATATAAGTGGAATCATATAGTATTTGTCTTTTGGTAACTGACTTAGCATCATGTCTCACTTAACATAATGTCTCCAAGATTAATCCACGTTGCAGCATGTGTCAGAATTAGGAACTCTCTTCCTGAGAGCAGCAGCGCCCTTAAATTCCCTTCTAGGTCTGAGATCCTTGATTTTTGTAGGAAGAAACAACTGTTCTGCTTAACAAGAGCAAGGGCTAGACTAATTCAGCCTCCTGATCTTCATCATCCTGTCTTTCCAACCAGGTTTTTGGCCTCCTTGGCCCTCATTCATTTACTCAATTAACAGACACCTATGTGACCTCCTTCTAGGTCCTAATCCTGCTCTGAGCTTCTACCATAGAAGCATTGTGGAATTCACAAAGACATGAGAGTGGAGGATTCATATATAACTGAAATAATGGGAAATGCCTCCATAAGTGACTCTGTGAATCTTGTAAGAGGAGTAGGTGGTAAAACCACTTGTGGAAACACCAGGACAGGGGAGAAGCGTGGTGGACAGGGGGCCCTGCCAGAGCAGAGGCCTAGAGGCAAGACCCAGCCTCATGTATTGGTGAAACTGCACATGAGTTGCCTGATTGGAGCACAGTGTGTGGGGGATATAGGGAGAGGTGGGAGACCCCATGAAAGAATGGTCTAGGAAGCTATCCAGGAAGGCAGAAGCCAGAACTCAAAGACCATGTATGCTACAGAGGGAATTTGGCTTTATTCTCAGGACAAGCAAGACCCATGGAAGATTTTAAGAAGGATGACATGATCAAATGCATGTTTTATCCAATCTGTCTGGCAATAGTGTGAGACTAGAGGTAAGACATCAGTTAGGAGACTGTTGCCTTAGATTGGGTGAGGAGTAACACAGTCATGGTGAGATGGGACAGTAATGTGCTTGAGCTGGCTCAGGCCAGCCTGTGAGAGCCAGCTGTCAAATTTTCAGGAACTTTGCAAGACAATTGTTAAACACAGTCATTGTTTAAAATTCAATTATGTAAACTCACAACTAAATACACTATATATTTAAAATAGTAGTAATACTCAAAATTCACTACTTTCTAATTATTACAACATTATCTTTGCTGTTACAGCAGTTTATGTCTATTGGATCTGCATAGTAGAAACACTAGGTAATATATGCTACTGCTCTTCTCTTCCCAGTAATACTTTCAGTGACAACTTGAAATTGGCCACTGGGGGAATATTTATACCATGGGAATTAGTAGAGGCTTTATTTTATAATTAATTAATTAATTAATTAATTAATTAATTAATGAGAGATACAGAAACAGAGTGGCAGAGATATAAGCAGAGGGAGAAGCCGGCTCCATGCAGGGATCCCGATGTGGGACTCGATCCTGGGTCTCCAGGATCATGCCCTGTGTCGAAGGCAGGCACTAAACTGCTGAGCTGAGCCACCCAGGCGTCCCTAGTAGAGGCTTTAAATCAGGACTTCCCCCCACACCCTTGAGAACCATTATTAAACATTTACCAGGGCACCTGGCAGGCTCAGTAAGAGGAGCATTCCACTCTTGAGCTCAGGGTTATGAATTTGAGTCCCACAATGGGTGTAGAGATTACTGAAAAATAAAATCTTAAAAAAAAAAAACACAGTGATTGGTTGAATGTAGAAGAGCAGAGGAGTCATTGGGTAACAGGTGGAACCATCTAATGAGACAGAGAAACCAAAGGAAGAGCAGATTTTTGAAAGGGAACTACTTTTAGACTTGTTGATATTGAGGTGCCTTTGGACATCCAGGTGGTGAAGTCTGGTAAGCAGCTGGACATAGAGGAAAGATGCTCAAGAGGGAGAACCAAGCACATAACTGTGTTGTATATTTGAGAATCTTCAGCTGAGAGATGACAATTGAAACATTGGATGGACATGAGCTTATCTAGGAATGATATGGAGACTGAAAAGAGGTGAGGACACAAAGCTGGAGGTTGGAACCCAAAGTTTAAGAGGCAGACCAAGTAGCCCAAGGCAAAGGATCAAGGGGAACAATCAGATTCCAAGATAACGTGGTAAAAGTAGTAGGAGAAAACTGTAAGGCAGTGGTGACCTCCAGAAGAGACTTTAAGAGGCAGGAGTGAGGGATCCCTGGGTGGCGCAGCGGTTTGGCGCCTGCCTTTGGCCCAGGGCGCGATCCTGGAGACCCGGGATCGAATCCCACGTCGGGCTCCCGGTGCATGGAGCCTGCTTCTCCCTCTGCCTGTGTCTCAGCCTCTCTCCTCTCTCTGTGTGACTATCATAAATAAATAAAAATTAAAAAAAAAAAGAGGCAGGAGTGATTGTGGTGTCAGATAACACCAAGTGAAAACTGAAGAGTCCACTGAATGCAGCAGTAAGAGGTGCCCAGAGTCCATTTTCAGATAAGTCCAGTTGGAGAGGTGGGAATTTGAGAGTGCTTGGATCTGAGAGGAAGTAGATGAGGTTACAGAGAAACACGTGGCAAGTCTTTGAAGACCATACTAGAGAGGAAGCAATGTGAAAATTTGGGGAGGGTCACCTGGCCTCAGTCAAAATAGCATGCTACTCTTGATCTCAGGGTCTTGAATTCAAGCTCCATGTTAGGTGTAGAGCTTACTTAAACAAACAAACAAACAAAAACGATGGGGCACCTGGGTGGCTCAGTCAGTTGGGATCTGCTTTCGGTTCCAGTCATGATCTCTGGATCCTGGGATTAAGCCTGTCATTGGATTCATTGCTCAGCAAGGAGTCTGCTTCTCTCTCTTTCTCTCTCTCTCTCTCTCTCTCTCTCTCTCTGCCTGCTGCTCTGGCTACTTGTGCTCTCTCTTTCTCTGCCAAATAAATAAATAAAATCTTAAGGGAAAAAAACGATAGGATAGAATTGGCGGTGTCAGGGTGGCTTAGTTGGTTAAGCTTCTGACTCTTGATTTCAGCTCATGTCATGATCTCAGCATTGTGGGATCAAGCCTTCCATTGGGATCTGCACTTGGCTTGGAGTCTGGTTGGGAGTCTCTCTCCCTCTCCCTCTGCCCCTCCCCCTGCTTGTGCACTTGCACTCTCTCTAAAATAAATAAATATTTACAAAAATAAAAATAAAAGATAAGAGAGACCTAAGCACATTTATAGCTGTGGGAAAGTGAAGAAGAGGTCAGGAAGGCAAGAAAGACTGCAAATGACCAATAAAATGACCTTCCAAGATAGAAGGGATTGGAATTGGCAGTTTCTTGGGTAATGTGCACACGAATTGCCTGGGGATCTTAAGATTCAGACTCTGATTTAATAGGTCTGAGGTGGGGCTTGAGGTTCTCCATTTCAAACATTCTTCCACTGAAGCCAATGCTGCTGTTCTGTGAACCACCCTTTGGGTAGTAGGGGCACTGGAGCTCTGAACTATAATTGCACTTTCTTTTGTCTGTCTCCCTCCATGGACCCTGAAGCAGAGTCCTTCCAGATAATCCCTATCATCTAGCACGGAACCTGTCATATAAAAGTTTGTTGAGTGTATTGAATATGTGAAGATTTATATTTGACATTATCTACAACTATGAAAAATGTAGGGAAGAATACTAAAAGTCCAATAACACAAGAATGGACAAGTAAATTTTAGTACAAGTATAGGTGAGAATATTCTTTTTTAAAAGATATTTATTTTATTTTACTTTATTTTATATTTTATTTAAGAGACAGTG
Organism: Canis lupus dingo; assembly: GCF_003254725.2. Taxonomy (NCBI): domain Eukaryota; kingdom Metazoa; phylum Chordata; class Mammalia; order Carnivora; family Canidae; genus Canis; species Canis lupus. Next base: position 52,883,518 of record NC_064253.1, on the reverse strand, counting down.
AGAGAGAGCATGAAGGAGGTTCACAGAGGATGGGTGGGAAGGGTGGAATGGGCAGGAGTGGGGAGAGAGAGAAAAAAACTCCCCACTGAGTGGAGAGCCCTACTCTGGGCTCACTCCTTGACCCTGAGAACATCACCTCATCCAAAATGAAGAGTCAGATGCCTAACCAGCTGAGCCACCCAGACACCCTGACTTTGGAATATTAAGTAATTAAAATGATCATTGTGAAATCCATATGGTAATATAAGGAAATTCCTATGATAAAATTTTAGAAAGTAGGTGAATTTTTACTTATATTTTGATGGCCACTGTGTGAAATTATGCATTTGGCCAAGAATGGAACAGAAAAGCAAGTTACATATATTGGAACAACAGGATCATGAGTAAATTTTTACATTTAGATTTCTGTAAATGTTGTGAGATTTCAGCCCCCTCAAAAAAACAAAAAAAAAACCCCATGTTACACATGGGTATTCTGTGGGAAAATCAAGACAGAGAGGAATAACCTCTGCACATGGGAGTTGAGATTTTGGGTTGTGTGTATTCTTTTAAAAATATATGTTAACTTTTCTTAGCATATTCTTTTATTTTCACTTGACAATTTCTCTCTCCCTTTGTCCCTCTTTCCTTTCTTTCTTTCCTTTCCTTATGCTTCCCCTCTCCCCTCCCTTTTTTTAAGACATCCCTTAAGGAATTCCCATTCCCAGTGATATCTCGTCAAAGGAGCACATGAATAGCTGACATTATGTAATGCTTTGACATTTGGCATTCCCAAGGCATTACCCCACCCCTGATGCAGAATAAGTTGTCAGAGCATGAAATTGGTATTTTTACATATTCTTAATGTACAGATGTCAGTCTGAAAACCATTCACTAGTATTATGATTACATTCTTTGTCTCATTTTCTTTCTATGCCAAGATCTGTTCCTGTGATTTCTTTTCTTTGGGGAGTTTCAAAGAGGGAAGACAAAACTTTAATAATCCCGCTTACTGATTCTGCCAAAAGGTAAAAGTAAACTTTTAAGTCTCTCACCATTTTTGGCAATGATACTTTTGGCACAAGAGCAAGGATGTAACAAGAAGGACCAGATGTAAGCTGGAAATGCAATCAGTGGCCCACTTGATGGTGCCAGATTCCTCAGTGTATTCCAAATCAAATCTGCTTGGAGTTTACAAGTTTGTTATTTTGTGTTAATCACAGAAATGAATGGCCTAGGCTTATGGGAGAAACAGCCTGTCTAAAAATAATAACCTTGTAGAAAATACACAAGATAAGGACTGGGAGGGATTTAGAGACAGTCCCGTCCATCTTCCTATATATGCCCCTATAGGATCCCTGACAGATAGGAAACCAGTCTCTGTTTGATCACCTTCAGTGATGGACATCTCACTACCTCATGCAGCAACCCATTTCATATTTGGACAGTTGGCAAATACTGTTCAGTATCCTTTCCTCTTTCTTTTTAAAAGATTTTATTTATTTGTTCAAGAGAGACATAGAGAGGGAGAGAGAGGCAGAGACACAGGCAGAGGGAGAAGTAGGCTCTATGCAGGGAGCCTGACGTGGGACTCGATCCCCGGTCTCCAAGATCAGGCCCTGGGCTGAAGGCGGCGCCAAACCCCTAAGCTACCTGGGCTGCCCTCCTTTCCTCTTTCTAGAACAGCACCAACTTCCTTTGGGGAACTGCTACTTCTTCATTCCATATGGTTCTGACGAACATGGAGGTGGTGTCCTGCTCCCTAACCTGTAATTCCCTCACGTCCATTCCTTGCTTTTCCCTGCCCCTCTCGGGCTTGCAGGGGGCCTACAGGTTCTCTGTCCCAGGCTTTCCTGTCAGCTGGTTTTGGGTGGGTCTGACCAATGGGAGGCATTGATAGGAGATTGCAGAGAGAGGAAAGGGAGAAGCGAAGGTATTTCTCCCCCCTCTTCAAAAGGAGAGATGGAGGGGCAGCCCTGGTGGCTCAGTGGTTTAGCACCGCCTCCAGCCCAGGGTGTGATCCTGGAGACCCGGAATCCAGTCCCACGTCAGGCTCCCTGTGTGGAGCCTGCTTCTCTCTCTGCCTGTGTCTCTGACTCTCTCTCCCTCTGTGTCTCTCATGAATAAATAAATAAAATCTTAAAAAAAAAAAAAAGGGAGAGATGGTGCCAGGTTCCTATACTGCATGTCTTCCATGGCTCAGATTTAGCCCTAGTCCCAACTTCCAGTTAGTGACCTCAGCAATACCAGCTTTTCTCCATCCCTCCAATTTAGGATTAGCAATGGCCTCTACCTGTTGGTGATATCGGAGTTGCTTCACAATTCTCAGGGAGGCTACTGATGCTCTTTTATCACTTGTATATAACCAATAAATTCCCTCTGTTCAGAGCAGTTTCTATTTCCCGGTTGGACCCTGATTGCTACAGTTCCACGTGTGACCAGACCTGACAATCATGGTTCCTGTTTTCAGCTGAGTGATTGGCTGAGGGATGGCATATAATGCCAGCCAGATCTATCAGAGTCCTTTTCTGGGGCTGTATATGCACTTTTCAATGGGAGTCACTGAGCTTGGGTTGGGTAAGATTGGAAACTACAGCTATGTCCAGTCACTGCCCATCTGCACAGCGAGAGAATGAAGTTAGCACAGAGAAAGAACTGGAAAAGGATAGGGAGACATCCAATGGCATCCTTCAAGTTCCCAAAATCCCTGAAGCTCTGCCCTGAACTATCCATTTACATGAACCCAAAGTCTCTTTTTCCCCTATGTTTCCTTGATTTAGGCTTCTGTCATTTATAATCCCCAAATAAGCCTGACTAACAGAGACAGACTTAGTTGGTAGGAAAATATTCCCTGGAGGGACCCCAAATCTGCCTTTCCATAACCACCCCATCATCAACTGGGTTCTCAGCACTGGAGAGTGCAGCATTCTAGGTTCCTACCATCCTATAGAGCTCTTCCCAACAACAGCATAGATCAAGGAAATCCCACTGTCTCCTCTCCATGTCCCTGCTGTACCTCTTTCTCCCCTTCCCCACACTTCTCCCCTTCTGGCTCCCACTGCTTCCCTCAGACAATCTTTAGACATGCTGCTGACTTATCCTTAACTTTTCTTCCCATGATGTGGGAAGCCCCACAGGAGCTGGTCAGAAGCCCTCCTCATCCTCTCTGTCAAATAAGGGCATTTGCTGACTCTCTTCATGGCACTTCTGGGACTAAAGGCAGCCTTCATGTTTCCCTCACCTTCCTTTTCCAATCAGGACCTTAAAACCCATGGCCTTCAATCATGCCTTGCATTTTGAGGTCTCTGGTCCCAAGCAGCCTGGCACTCCCCAACAAATGCGTTCTAGAACAGTTGCTATATCTTCAAGAGATGGGTTCTACCGTTCCATGTGGGACCAAGAGCAGAAGATCTAAAGATAACTGTTCACTGTTCCTTGAAATCCCCTAAAGCAGAGACATCTTCCCAACGATCCAGAGAACAGTCACCTGGGATAACCATTTACTGGGCACTCTGCTAGATCTTTATTTGCTTTTTCATTTTCAATCATTATAACACACCCTGCAAAGTGGGCATGGCTGCCCCCACATTTCAGATGAGGAAACAGACCTAGAGAAGTCAGGCAGCTTGCTCCAGCTCACATAGGTAAAGGGTGAGGCTTACACTGGGCTAAGGAGCCACCCCTCACTTCTCTCCCTCTTCCACTACTGCATATGTTTTTAGGAACCAAAGAAAGAGAGAGTATCCTTCTCTGCTGCAGGGCTCTGATGTGTCCTGCTGGTTGTAGATGCAAAAGGCTCAGTGTAGAGTCACTGAGGTCTTCAGTGGGCATAGATATCTGTGAAAAGAAGGTCTAAAATGACGGGTGAGTGAGAAGATGCCCCATTTTAAAAGTGTGAAGCCAAAATCAGTGGCCTACATGATTTTGGCTTTGATTTACAGAGCACAGCTACCTCAGGCATATTGAGGAATCCTGTCAACCAGTGAGGAACACCTAGTAGAGAGATTAAAGGTTTACCCAAGACCACACAACAAATTTTAGAGGTGGAGCCTAGACTGGATCCAGGCTTTTGACTACTGACAGGGAGCTATCTTCTTTGAATTGAAAGGAGATGGGTGGCCCAGTCAATTAAGCATCCAACTCTTTTTTTTTTCTTAAGATTTTATTTATTTATTCATGAGAGAAAGAGAGAGAGAGGCAGAGACACAGGCAGAGGGAGAAGCAGGCTCCATGCAGGGAGCCCAACATGGGACTCAATCTTGGGTCTCCAGGATCACGCCCTGGGGTGAAGGCGGTGCTAAACCGCTGAGCCACCGGGGCTGCCCAAGCATCCAACTCTTGATCTCAGCTCAGGTCTTGATCTCAGGGTTGTGAGTTCAAGCTCTGCTTTGGGTTCCATGCTGGGCATGGAGCCTACTTTTTTAAAAATGGGGTGCCTGAGTGCTGGGTGGCTCAGTCAGTTAAGCATCTGACTCTTGATTTCAGCTCAGGTCATGATCTCAGAGTTGTGGGATTGAGCCTCATGTCCAGCTCCACACTCAGTATGGAGTCTGCTTGAGATTCTCTCCCTCTCCCTTTCCTTCCCCCTCTTCCCCTCCCCCTACTTGTACTCTCTCTCTAAAATAAATAAATGAAACCTTAAAAAAAATTGAAAGGGGAGGAGCTGAACCCTGGGCAGCACTAGTCACTTCAGCCAACATCAGCTTCGGATGTTGAGGTAACACTTCCACTCCCTACCTCATCCCACTCCACCCTTACTCCCTTACATGTCCAGCCAGACTCCCTCAAGAATCTTGTTGCCCAGAGCACCTGCTGGTTCAGTCAGTAGAGCATGCCATTCTTGATCTCAGCAAGGGTGGTTGTGAGTTCAAGCCCCACATTGGGTATAGAGCTTATTTAAAAACAAAACAAAACAGGGCAGCCCGCCTGCAGCCTGGGGTGTGATCCTGGAGACCTGGGGTCGGGTCCCATGTCGGGCTCCCTGCATGGAGCCTGCTTCTCCCTCTACCTGTGTCTCTGCCTCTCTCTCTCTTTGTATGTCTCTCATGAATAAATAAATAAAATCTTAAAAAAAAAAAAAACACCTTTTTGCCCGATATGCAGATCCTGGACTCTAAGAACCCTAGAAGCTTCTAGCTCAGATTCTTCAATCTACTGATAGAGACAGTGAGGCCAGAGAGAGGATGAGCATTTCATAGTTACACAGTAAATAGTTCAGATGTTCAATCACCAGGAATTTATCAAAAACTAATAATCTGCTGGGCCCTATGCTGAGTGCTTGGAATGCTTTGTGCAACCAGCCTGCCCTCATGGAGCTCTCAGTCTAGAGGAGAGGCAGAGATGACAAATGATAAAATTAATTTATTTTATTATTTTATTTTATTTTTATTTGTATTAATCAATTATAAATTATGTACGCTATGAATGAAACCATGAGCTGTAATTGAAAATAACTGGAGTGGAAGGAGACCTCTTCTAAATTAGGTCACCCAGGGAGGTCTCTCCAGGAAATGACTTTTAAGCAAAGACTTAAAAGATGAGAAGGGGCTAGGAATGCAAAAACCAGAGAACATTACAAGCAGAAGGGGTAGCACGAACTAAGACTCTGAGGAAATAATAATACATAAACATTTATATAACACTATATTCTCAGCACTATTCCAAGCACATTGCATATATCACCTCCTTTGTTCTTCTTAGCAGATGAGGAGATGAAGCACACTAATGCTAGTAACTCACCCATGGCCGAGCAGCTAGTAAGTGGTAGCGCTGGGATTCAGACTTAGTAATATGGCTTTAGAGTCCACATGTTCAACCATTTCACTGACAAATTTGGGCCTGGAGCCCAAGTCTCCTGACTTCTATTTCTTTTCACTTTTTTAAAAAAGATTTATTTATTTAGGGGCACCTGGGTGGTCTAGTCAGTTAAGCATCTGCCTTTGTCTCAGGTCATGATCCCAGGGTCCTGGAATCAAGCCCCACATCGGGCTCCTTGCTCAGTGGGGAGCCTTCTTCTCCAATTCTGCTGGCTGCTTCTCCTGCTTGTGCTCTCTATGTGTCAAGTAAATAAATAAAATCGAAAAAAAAAAGATGCATTAAAAAAAAGATTATTTATTTGAGAGAGAAAGGGAGAGGGAGAGGAGCTCGACTGTGTGGGAATGGAGCAGATGGAGAGGGAGAGAGACAATCTCAAGCAGACTCCAAACTGAGCAAGTAGAATGGCATGGGGCTCTATCTCACCTGAGACACAACCTGAGCCAAAATCAAAAGTCGAACACTTAATTGACTGAGTCACTCAGGTGCCCCTCCTGACTTCTGTTTCAAGGCTTATTCCATGGTCATATCCATGTATGAATAGGTTGGCATGCACATGCACAGGCATACACACACTCCCTAAATTTCCCTTTGAAGAATCTGAATGTAAGTAAAGGACACTCAGAGGCCCCTTTTCAATCAATAGTTGTTATAATTGGAATCCTATATGGCATTCCTGTGTTAGGCAGTGGGGATGCAAAAACAAGAAGTGCCTCCTAGTCCCAAGGGGCTCACAGTGCAGTGGGTTTGGAGAGGGCATGATTTGCAGCAGTCTTCCTGAGGGAGGTGACACTGAGCAGCTTTTCTGGAAGGAATGGGGAGAGAAGGGCAAGTTGGATGAAGGGCAAACCACACTGATGTGAGGGAGCTTGACCCAGTTGAGTAAATGCTAAGCCTTGGTATGGTGTGTCACAGAGAGGTCCAGAGCCCGAGGTCCAACTGATCACTGAGCAGGGCCTAGATTACAAAGGGCTTTGAATATCATGCTGAGGAGTTTACACTTTCCCCTGAAGGACCAGAGAAACACAGAAGAGTCTCAAGCAGCATTTTGCTCTTCATCATTTTAAGCCCCACAGCACCAGCTATGTTCTTGTATATATATATATATATATATATATATATATATATATATATACATATTCAATTTTATTTATTTATTCATGAGAGACACAGAGAGAGAGGCAGAGGGAGAAGTAGACTCCCTGCAGGGAACTGGATGTGGGACTCGATCTCAGGACCCCGGGATCATGCCCTGAGCCAAAGGCAGATGCTCAACCACTGATCCACCCAGGTGCCCCTATGTATATTTTTTTTAACTTTATTTATTTAAGTAATCTCTACACCCAATGTGCGGCTCGAACTCATGACTCTCAGATCAAGAGCTGCATGCTCTACTGACTGAGCCAGCCAGGCACCCCAAAGGAATAAATATTCTCACTTTTCTCTTTTCCCGTCCTCTGCTTCCTATATGGTGCCTCCTATCAGCTGAACCCAAAAGGAAGTAAGAGGGCAAAAATTTCTGGTTGGTGATGTCCACAAGGTCAGCCTGTCAGGGCACCAAAAGAGGGAGAGAGTAGGTTTGGAAGAGCATCTGTTTCTCTCGAAAACATTTGGTACCTTTTCGAAAGGCTAAGAATGACAGAGGAGAGAGAGGAATTCTAGACATGAAGTCTTCATGGAGGAGGAGCGTGTGAAGTGGGTCTTGAAGATCAAAGATCCTCAAGGTACAGATAGGAAAGGGGTCTTCTAGGAAAAAGGAAGCACATGAGTAAAAGCTCAGGGCATATTCAAGGAGCCGTAAGCTCTCAGTCCAGTATGGCTGGAGCAGAGGGCAATGTACAAGAGAAGGGAGAGGGTGGCATCCAGAAGAAAGGGGGACAGGAACAAAAGTAGACTGGACTAGATCAGGAAAGCCCAGACTCTGGAGCCAGACTGTCTGCTTTGTAGCCCAGCTAAACAATTTTTAATCTGTGTGACCTGGAGCATGCTTCTTAACCCCTCTGCTTGTTTCCTCCTCTGTAAAATGAGCATGATGCTAGTGTGTCCATGACAGTACATATCTTGTAGGGTTGTTGTGAAGATTAAGTGAATTAAAATATAAGAAGTGCCTAAAACAGAGTCTGGCATCTAATGAGCATTGTATGAGTGTGAGCTGCTGCCGCCACTGCTGCTGGTAATATCATTATGAGGACTATCTGCCTTCAGCTGCAGGGTTTGGGTACAACTCCTGGAATGTGACCCAAGATCACCCAATGTTTCTAATGCTACTGTGCAACACAGGTTTCTCCTCCCCAGGGTGCTCGTGACCTGAATATGAAGAATGTGTATATAAATGGGTGCAGCAAAGGCTATTGTAAAGTGATCAGTGAAAAAAATGGAAAGGACACAGGCCTGGGGATCAGGAGACCCGGGTTCCTACCTGAGCCCTGGCATTAATTCAGTAGGTGACCTTGGGCACGTCCCTTCCGCTCTCTGGACTTTATTTTGACCCTCTGTAAAATGACGAGGGAGGATTATGATGATGTCTTAGGGGCTCTCTTCCAGCTCTATCATTCTGTAATTCTAAATCCCTTTATAACAAACTCTAGGAGAGGAGCTTTGCTCTTGCAAATGGAGTGTAAAGTTAATCCTGCCTGTGCTGAGGCTAACTAATGTGCGTGTGTGGTTTATCCTACTTCATTAAACCCTGACTCCCCACAGAGCAATGCATAAGGCAGCCGAGGCAGGTAATACTGAAGTGTTGCTGAACTGGGTCTCCTAATGGAAAATGATTTTCCCCCACTCTCTCAGGTTTATCAACACAAAGCCTATAACCCCCATTTTCCACACTGTTACTTTGTCACATGCGCAGATTCAGACCCACATAGGTATGGCAAGATGGGTCCCGATACTGATTTATATGCACACAGCCCATAGCCCACTACCACCAGCTGTGGGCGAACAACATCATTTCACAGAGGAAGAAATGGAAGCTCAGAGCAGTGGTCTTGCTGAGGGAAGCAGAAGGGGTGGTGTGTGTTGGAAGATGTGAGGGCAATGCTGCTGTTGACCAATTGTTGGAACATTTGCCAAGGGGTGGAAATAAGGGAAAGGTAATTAGGAAGCTCTGAGGCTAAAAATGTGTAAAAATTCTTGTAAATTCCCAAGTCACTTTTTCCTAAGACTAAAAGAGCTTTTTTTTTTAAGCTTAGATTGTCTCTTGAGGACAAAGTTGAACACTACTCCCTCAGTTTTTCTTCTTTTATTGTGAAACAGAGTACAGCTACTGTACTTTAATGTATGATAGTTTAATGAGTAATTAAAAGTGAACCCTGGCAACTCCCACCCCATTCAGGACAGAGTATAATGGTGGGTGAAAGAGGCAAGACACAGAAAATACATCCAGTGTGATCCCATTCTCATGAAGCTAGAAAACTGACAAACTCAATGTTTGGGCAAAGTAACCAAACTTTGTACTCACTGTCATAGAGAGACCTGGCAAGTCTTCTTCTTTTGCTTCACTGAGCACAGAACCCACTAATGACCAAGAGGCACAGATGTACTGAATGTTACAGCTGGAAGCCACCTCATGTGACTTCCATTCACGCATCCATTCGTTCATTCCTTAGACTCTCTGGGATCTCACTATGTAGGGGCCTCTGGGCTGAGGATGGGGTGGGGAGTGTACAGCATGGAGACATCTTGCACAATACTGCCCCCAAAGGATCAAGAAAAGCTAGAATGAGTTGAGTCTGAAATGGGGAGCAGCAATAAAGGTCTTGGAAGTGCCTGGCTGTCAGCCAGGGCATACCCTTGTGCTCCTCTGAAAAAGAACCAGCTGGGAGCAGGGCCCATTATAAGGGAGGGACTAGGAAAAACAACTTTGGCCTCAGAAAGAATGAATAGGCCACTGCTGATGACCACAACCAAGCCTTCGTGCCAAACTCTGTTCTCAAAAGTCAAGTAGGTGGCGGTTTATGCACAAATGAATGCCAAAGGGCTCAGAAATTAGGCTCCAGAATGTCAGAGAAGAAGGATCCAATGCCCTTGTTCTATGAATGGAGAGAATGAGGTGCAGAGTAAAGTGACTTTTCCACACGTCATCTGAATAGCTTGAGGGGAACCAGGACTAAAGTCCAGGTTTCTGCCTCCCTGACCAGTTCTTTTCCTCAAGCCCAGATGAAAACAATAGTATTTTTTCTTTCTTTCTCTCTTTCTTTCTTTCTTTCTTTCTTTCTTTCTTTCTTTCTTTCTTTCTTTCTTTCTTTTTCTTTCTTTCTTTCTTCTTTCTTTCTTTTTTTTTGAGATTTTGTTTATTTATTCATAGAAACACAGAGAGAGGCAAACACTTAAGGAGAGGGAGAAGCAGGCTCCTTTCAGGGAACCCAATGCAGGACTCGATTCCAGGACCCTGGGATCACGACCTGAGCCACAAAGGCAGCCACTCAGCCACTGAACTACCCAGGTGCCCTGCAACAGTATGTTTCAAGATGAATTTTTAGAATCCTGGGTTTTCATGGTCATGAAACCATGAGGAAGAGACCATCAGAGCTGGAAAAGATCTTCTTGGTAATGTCTCTAGTCCAGTGGCTCCAAACTAAGCTGGGCGTCAAATCACCCGAAGAACTTATTTTTTAAAATAGAGATTCTGGGAGGCACCTGGGTGGCTCAGTGGTTGAGTGGCTGCCTTTGGCTCAGGTTGTGATCCTGGGGTCCTGGAATCGAGTCCTGCATCGGGCTTCCTGCATGGAGCCTGCTTCTCCCTCTGCCTATGTCTCTGCCTCTGTGTGTGTGTGTGTGTTTCTCATGAATAAATAAATAAATAAAATCTTAAAAAAAATTAAAATAAAATACAGATTCTGGGACCCTGGTCCCCAGAGATTGGGATTTCGTAAGACTGAAATTGAGGAGGACAGCTTGGCCATCTGTATTTTTTAAAAGCCCCCTGTTGATTCTGATGATTAGCAGGTAGGACCTTCACAAGCCTAGATAGCTCTCTCCAGTGACAGAAGAAGGAAGTGAGGCCCAGATTAGGGAAGGCAGAGAACCTGTACAAAGTGACACCTCATTTCATCACACATTCTTCAATTATCTAGGAGAAAACTGAGTCAGACGGCATATCTAGAGCCTTGATATATTAATAGTGTTGTCCCCCAATATTGTGTTTGTGGTTAACATATTGTATTTTTTGAAGCAGCTTAAAAGATTCCTCGCCACGCGGCAAGGCACTCGGCTTTGTGCAATGTTTGCGATGACTTTGTTGTTCATTAAACAAATTTACCCAGACTAACCCAACATGAAAAAAATCATCTTGTTTACAGTGAGATCCTGACAAAAATACGTGTAGCAAAGACAGACAAACACACATAAACCTGGATCGCCGAGTGGGACATGATTTGCTGCCGTATCCAATTTTTCTCATTAGAACTTGTTTTATTTGAACATGACTCAGTACCCCGTGTAAATGCAAGGCTGTTAATCTTATTACTATATGGAAAACAAATTAATTAGTATGCATGCTATTGGAGATGAGTTGTAAGGTCGGTGTTGGAAAGATTAGGAAAATACACTCATTACTCCAAATGATATCTGATATACACGTCTGACTTCCACTTCAAGATCGGTTCCATTATATGGGCAACAAATATAGCTAATAAAAATCAAGCTTTTGTGCTTAGCATCTAAATGTCGGGGTTGGCCAGAACATGCATACTGGCCTTCTTTGTTTTAAAACAAAGGTCAGTGGGATGAAAGACTGCTTGTCACTCTCCCTCCGCCCAGACTCACCTACAGCAAGCACCATTTCACATCCTAACTCCCGCTCCAAACCAACCCTGGCTAAGTGACCTTCTGTTTCTGCTACATGGCCAACTGCACTGCATAAAATCCTCCCTGAGCACTTTCTACTTTTTTGCTATGATCATAATAAGCACACTTCATTTTCCCAGAGGACTGTGCCCCTTGAGGGTGGAGACTATATTCCAATGGGAGGTTCAAATGCATATTGATCAGAATACCATGCTACAGAGAAAAGAAATACAAAGAATGAGGAAGATCTTTATGTTCCAATGGGGAACAATCACCAAGATATATTAAGTGTATATGTATGGAGTACAAGAAGTACACTGTCAACATTGATTACCAGAGAGGGAACACTGGGTAGTTGAGGGAGAGATGTAGGAAGAGACTTTTCAGGTTCTTTTTGTGCCTTTTGGATTATATATATAAATAATATAGATGAATATATATAATTATATATAATATAATATAATAATTATATAATCTCCAGTCAAATAAATAAAACAAATATTAAATTTAAAAAATAAAATTGAATAAAAAGGAAATATTTGCTCAAGAGAAACCTCAAAACACCAGAATGAATAAATAAAAACAAATTGCATTTGGGGTATCAAAGAGTTTGGTAAGTTCTTTAATAAATAAGCCTGTTTAGGGGTACCTGGGGAGGCTCAATCAGTTGAGCTTCTGACTCTTGATTTCTGCTCAGATCATCATCTCAGGGTCCCGGGATCGAGCCTGCTTGTCCCTCTTCCTCTACACAACCCCTCTTTTTTTCTCAAATAAATAAATAGAATTAAAAAAAAAAAGCCTGTTTAATTTTAACTATGTATTACCAAACATCTATCACCAGAGAGCTCAAAAAATAAATAAATAAATAAATAAATAAATAAATAAATAAATAAAGTATCCAGCATTTCCCAAATGACTTTGACCCTGAAATCTTTTTTAACATATTCTCACTTTTTAGTACCTCACAAAACACAAGTGACCCCCTAACGTGCTCTAGGCAACATTTTTATATTTTATGATTTTGTTTTCTACAAAATGACGAGGCTACACCCATGACGAGGCTCAAACTCACAACACTGAAATCAAGAGTTACTCCAGCTGTACCTACCAGCCAGTCAGGCACCCTTCTAGGCAACGTTTCAAATCAGAGGGTAGAAAGGAGAGTGGGTACTAACTCCAATGTTAACTCTGTGAATGGACCTGGACAAGTCCTTTCTCTTCTCTTGGTCACAGTTCCCCACTCTAAAATGAATCAGCTGTAAAAGATTATTTCTTTTTTAAAGTTTTTAAAAAATATTTTATTTATTTTAGAGAGAGAGCAGGTGAGAGAGAGATCATGAACAGGGAGTCAGAGGAAGAGGGAGAAGCAGACTCCCTGCTGAGCAGGGAGCCTGACCCCCTGGGATCCTGACCTAAGCTGAAGGCAGACACTTAACCAACTGAGCCACCCAAGCACCACCGGTATGAGATTATTTCTAACATTTCTTCCAGCTCAGAACTTCAAAGATTCCCTGGCAAGAATACATCAAAGATTTCCTCTAAAGCAAGCCCATGTTTTGAGCAGCAATTCGAGGCAAGGAGGTTTATGATGCTTGCTAAAAGAACTTACAAATGTACCTGATGTGAATTTACTTTCCCAGCTTCTCCCAAAACCACAAGGATAACAAAAGCAAAGCAAAGCAAAGCAAAACAAAACAAAAAGAATCCCCTGAGACTATTCCAGGAGGTTATAAGAAACCGACGCAAACATCTTTGGTTCACCATGGCTAATGATATTGCCAAACATTCAGCACTTTCATTTTTCACTGTGCATCCTTGGGCAAAACTGTGAGTTGAGACTCCGTTTCCTCAGCTATACAGTGGGTATAATCATTGCTTTGCTGCTTTCCTCAAATTCTTGGTAAAGGCATTTAATTTATGACACCAACAAAGATAAGAGAATAGAGAGCCAATGACAGGTTGTCAAACCATTTATTTGATGACTAACAATGTTATCAAGCTATCTTTTATTTTATTATTTTTAAAATATTTTATTTATTCATGAGAGACACAGAGAGAGTCAGAGACATAGACAGAGGGAGAAGCAGGCTCCCCATAGGGAGCCTGATGTGGGACTTGATCCCCAGACTCCGGGATCATGCCCTGAGTCAAAGGTGGATATCTAACTGCTGAGCCACCCAGGAGTCCCAGATTGTTAAAATTTAAAAGGTTTATTTATAATACACTTATAGAATACGTCTTGCACTTGATAAAAGCTTAACATATTTTTTTTACACATTTTTTTTTAAAGATTTTATTTATGAGAGACACAGAGAGAAAGAGAGAGGCAGAGACACAGGCTGAGGCTCCATGCAGGGAACCCGATGTGGAACTTGATTCCAGGACTCAAGGACCATGCCCTGGGCCGAAGGCAGGCGTTAAACCTCTGAGCCACCCAGGGATCCCCTTAACACATTTTTAAAAAATATTTTATTTTTATTTTTTTTAATTTTTATTTATTTATGATAGTCAGAGAGAGAGAGAGAGAGAGAGAGAGGCAGAGACACAGGCAGAGGGAGAAGCAGGCTCCATGCACCGGGAGCCCGATGTGGGATTCGATCCGGGGTCTCCAGGATCGCGCCCTGGGCCAAAGGCAGGGGCCAAACCGCTGCACCATCCAGAATCCCAAGATTTTATTTTTAAAGTAATCTCTACATCCAACGTGGGGCTTGAACTCTTAACTCTGAGATCAAGAGTCACATGTTCTACTGACTTAGCCAGCCAGGCACTCTCTGCTCATTTTTAAATTGGATTATTTGTTCTTAGGGATGTTGAGTTTTATAAATTCTTCATATATTTTCCATGCTAAACACCACTGAGCCACCCAGGCATCCTGAAACTATCTTTTATTTTTCAAAGGATTTCCCTCAGTTGGGGCAAGACTGTGGTACAAAAGTATCCTACTTATTCACTATTGGAGGCAAAATCAATTTATAAAAGCCTTTCACAAAGTGATTTATCCATATATATCAAGAACTGGGCAAGTTTTTGAACAAACAAGTCTAGATCTGGGGATTTTAGGAAATAACAAAAAACAAACAAAAAACAAAGGTATGAGGTATGAAGATGTGTGCTTTGGGATTATCTGTAATAGTGAAAAACTGAGTCTTTCTAAATATATAATACTAAGGAATGATATATCTACTTAAAAAGGTATTAAGCAGCCATTAAAATAATTATTAAAACATTTCTTTTAAAATAATTATAAAGACCATGTGGCATAATAAACTGTTGCATGAGAAATGTGTGAATACAAGCTGTAACTGCGCTAACAAATTACCTATGTAAATTTTGCTAGCATGTAAATAAGGGCAGAAAAGGAATGCTGAACAGTTCATTTGTTAGGATGGTAGGATTATGGATAATTTTCTCCCCTTTTTAATTTCCTTTATTGTTATAACAGTGTAAACCAAAAAAATCTGGAAAAAAATACAATGAAAGCAATAGATAGGTACGTTTCGTTATACCCTTTGTAAATCCTTTCACTGAAGAAAGGGATTAAATGTGGTTTACCATAGAAAATGATAAAAAAAAAAAGAACCACATATTGCATTTCTTCTAGACCTTTCTACCCTTCTGAGAATAAATTAAAATTTAAACACCAGAGTTGATTTTTAAAAATCCAGGATTATCTCATCATTCTATTTAAAACATATAAAGAAAGAGAAAGAGAATGCACTCTTTTTCTTTTGGATAAAAAATTTCCTCAGCCAAATTCCATATGTCTATTCTTCTCTGTCGATAGAGCTTGGGGAATCTCTTCTCAGTCTTTTGGCTAAGATCAAGTGTGGATAGAGCTTGGGTCCTTACTCCTACGTTATGCATTTCTCAACCTGTAGGCCCTCTACTTGGATGTATAGACACAGGTAGAGAAGGTCCAGTCACATGGAAGGAAACCCAACCGCTCCTGCTTTGAAAAATGCTAATTTCTGCCCAGGCTACAGCCTGGATCCTTTGTCAGGATTCCCTAAGATAATGTGTGTAGGGCAACACAGAATTGCTTCATAAATCCTAGAAAACTGCATACAGTTGGATCTTTTTTTCTTTGGCAGTCAGTGCAACATAATGGAGGACACACAGGGGTAGAATTTAGGTGAGGGTGAGGGTAGGGGCTAGAGAAAACTGAGTTTTAGGGAAGTGGTATAATGTTAACAATTAAGAAATGTGACTATAGGGATCCCTGGGTGGCGCAGTGGTTTAGCGCCTGCCTTTGGCCCAGGGCGCGATCCTGGAGACCCAGGATCGAATCCCAAGTCGGGCTCCGGGTGCATGGAGCCTGCTTCTCCCTCTGCCTGTGTCTCTGCCTCTCTCTCTCACTGTGTGCCTATCATAAATAAATAATAATAAAAAAATTAAAAAAATAAAAAATAATAAAAAAGAAATGTGACTATAAAGTCAGAGCAGGCTTTCAGATTCCAGGTCTGTTATCTAACTGGGTGATCCTAGGCAAGTCTCTGGGGCTTACCTCAGGGTGATAATGCTGTAAACCATGATACACAGTAAGTAGTGAGCACTCAAGAAATGTTAGGTGCTCTCGTCAGTACTGCCCTTCCCAGTAACTTACTGTGGAACCTTTGGCAAGTCTATTTCCTTCTCTGGACCTTAGTTTCTCCATCTGTCAAATGGGGCAAAGGGTTGGATTCAATGGCTTCCCAGTGGTGGTTTCCCAGTGGTGGTTGTACCAATGTCCCCCCCCCTTTTTTTTAAGATTTGATTTATTTTATTTTTTTAAGATTATTTATTTATTTATTCATGAGAGACAGAGAGAGAGAGAGGCAGAGACACAGGCAGAGGGAGAAGCAGGCTCCATGCAGGGAGCCTGATGTGGGACTCGATCCTGGGTCTCCAGGATCACACCCTGAGCCAAAGGCAGGCACCAAACCTCTGAACCACCCAGGGATCCCCAATACTTGATTTATTTATTTGAGAGAGAGAGAGACAGAGACAGAGACAGAGACAGAGATAGTGAGAAAGAGCATGAGTAGGGAACAGAGGGAAAAGCAGGCTCCTCACTGAGCAGGGAATCTG
Source organism: Canis lupus dingo (assembly GCF_003254725.2). NCBI lineage: Eukaryota > Metazoa > Chordata > Mammalia > Carnivora > Canidae > Canis > Canis lupus. Next base: position 52,866,871 of record NC_064253.1, on the reverse strand, counting down.
ATTCAGGGCTCTATCCCAGGCCTCTGGGATCATGATCTGAGCCAAAGATAGCTGCCTAACCAACTGAACCACCCAGGCACCCCTTACCAGTGTCCTTTTAAAGATAAATATACAGGGGCACCTAGGTGGCTCAGTCGGGTAAGCGGCCAACTTGATTTCAGCTCAGCTCAGGTCATGATCTCAGGGTCATGAGATTGAGCTTTCAAGCACCTGTGTCCAGCTCTGTGCTGGGTGAGGAGCCTGCTTAAGGATTCTCTCTTTCCCTCCACCACCCCTCCCTCTCTCTTTCTAAAAAAATGATAAGTTTACATAGGAATCTATAGCCTATAGGGATGCAGCCATCGGAATGGGTTTTCAGAAATTTTCTGCAGATTGGGCTCTCAGTCTCATAATTCTTCTCCTGCTTTACTCCTTTTCTTTAAAAAAAATTTTTTTTTTTGTCATCTCTTCACCCATTGTGGGGCTTGAACTCACAACCCTGAGATCAAGAGTTGCATGCTCCGCTCACTGACTGAGCCAGCCAGGCATCCCCTGCTTTACTCCTGAATGTGCTTCCTTTAGTTGACATTACAAGACCACTCTTCTTTGCTGGGATTATTCATCCAAAGACGTACGGGGACTCCCCTTCCACCTTTTGAGCATATAGTTTCACAGGAAACTTTACTATGTTCCTTTGTTCTTTCATGAAGGCAATGACCCACAGAGGGAAGAACTAGGACCAACAGACAGAAGTAACATGAAAGCTGGTGTGTGCTCAATTAGATAAAGAATTCCTGGCAGCCATTCCACAATGAAAGGAGGTAGTGTGCCCCCTGTTCCTGGAGGTATTTGATCTTGGGCTGAGCGGGATGCTGTAGAGGGGCCAGCCTAGATACAGCTCATACAACTTAATGAGGTCCTTTACCCCAAGTGCTCATACTATTAATGAACTATTTACTGACTTAACTAGCAATACATCAATTGATAAACTACTGGTTGTATCATCTTAGAGATCTGGCCTATTCTAGGTTCTCTCTGTAGAGAATGCCCACTAGAAGACTCCTGGGATTAGGGCCTTGTGGAAAATCTGACAGAACACATGACTTACGACTCATCTTTCTGCACCTTCTTTCCCAAAGAGTGAAAGTCTTTCTATAATGTACAGGATGTGTGTGTGTGTGTGTGTGTGTGTGTGTGTGCATGTGGACAGCAGAGTTCACCTCATTAATGCACTATTGACTGTAATTATGTCTTTTCATTTTCCCTCTAGGATCTGAGGCTTTCTTCCCCGTTCAGCTCTGCCCAGCTGTGTGTTTCCCCAGCAATTCTAGACCGACATTGTCTTTTCAGAAATTTAGCAGCAATACCATGACAGCTGTTAACCTATAGCTCTCGGATGTGCTTGAGTTGAATTTTGTTTTCTTTGCTTTCTCTCTTGCAGGGCTGGCAAAGGATACTTTGAAAAGACCTGTACAATTTTGTAAGGTGAGTTCTGTCCGCCTCCTCCTATACGAACCTTCACTCACAGTGCCTGTCAAATGCTGTGCCATCAGCTCCTCCACCAAAGAAGTATATTTAGTCAACCAAACAAGATTTTCTTTTCTTTTCTTTTTCTTTCTTTCTTTCTTTCTTTCTTTCTTTCTTTCTTTCTTTCTTTCTTTCTTTCTTCTCTCTCTTTCTTTCTTTTTCTCCTTCCTTCCTTCCTTCCTTCCTCCCTTCCTCCCTTCCTCCCTTCCTTCCTTTTTTCTTTTTTTAGAAAGAGGGGTGGGTTGGCAGAGGGAGATGGAGAGAGAGAATCTTAAGCTGACTGCCCACTGAGCACAGAGCCTGATATCATGACCCCGAGATCATGACCTGAGCTGAAATCAAGAGTCAGTTGCTTTACTGGCTGAGCTACGTAGATGCCCCCAAACAAGATTTTCTTTCAACAGCTTTTGGGGGGTATAAATCCAGTATTTCATGAGGTAAGAGCCTACCTATTCTATCATTTGATCCTCACAACAGCCCAGAGACATAGGTTGAGTGGTGTCAATTAATCTCTCCAACACACAGGTTAGCAAACTGAGGGGTAGAAAGGTGACATCATACTGTTAGGATGCTGTAAAGTGGGAGTTAGAATTGTGAGATCTCCAGAAAGGATCTTCCTTTCATCACATTTATTCATTCATCAGACTCTCGAATGAGCATCTTTTATGTGCAAGTCCTGTGTTATTCTGGGGTTGCAGAGATAGGTAAGATACTATCTTTGCTCTCATAAGAAAAAGGCAAGAGGACAGGGGCACCTGGGTGGCTCAGTGTTTGAACGTCTGCCTTTGGCTCAGGTCATGATCCCAAGGATCCTGGGATTGAGTTCCCAAGTGGACTCCCTGCAGGGAGCCTGCTTCTCCCTTTGTCTATGTCTCTGCCTCTCTCTCTGTGTCTCTCTTGATTAAATAAATAAAATATTTAAATAAAAAACAAGAAAGAAAATAAAAAGGCAAGAGGAAAAATTGCTATGACAGTGTGACAAAGGCGTTTGCAGAGGTGTGGGACCCAGAGGGACTACAATATGGTCACTCACAGAGTGATTCTAGGCATAATACAGACACAAAACCTCACAAATATAGGCAGCAGGAACCTCTGCTCAGCCAGAGAGGCTCAGCAAGAAAGAGAGTCTTGCAGATTTCAGAGAGAAGTTGATATGTTCCCATGGCATCACCTGGGAGTGGTGGGTGAATGGGCCAAATCTTGAGGTGGCTTAAATGCAGGGGCACCTGGGTGGCTTTCTTGGTTAAGCATCCGATTCTTGATCTCCGCTCAGGTCTTGATCTCAGGGCTGAGTTTAAGTCCCACATTGGACTCCATACGTCATGGAACCTACAAAAAAATTTAAAAAGGGTTGCTCTAATGCAGGTTTTACTGTACCTCCTTGAGGACTCCATTTTCTCAGCTGGCCCCAGTTTCATCACCAGGGAACACTCTACACTCCTGCTCTGCCACTTTCTAAACAGGGCACATAAGGATTTTCTACCTCTTACCCATTGACCATACTGAACCCTTGACCTGTAGCAAACACCTTTCTCCCCATCTTTTCCAACTAAGTCTTCCAAGCTTAGATCAAATACTACCTCCTTCAAGAAACGCTCATAGATAACCCCAAGCTGGAAAGGACTCTGCCTTCATTTTCCTAACGGTATTCAATTAAAAACCCAATCGTGTTCTACCTTATATTATAGGCTTATTTCTCTGTCCTAACTATAAGTAACTGGGGGGCAAGAGAGACTTGTCTCTAAGACTAAGTACTGGGGTCTTTTTGTTGAATAGAACTGAATGAAAAATGAGAGGAGGAGACAAATAGTTCCTTGGTTCTTTTGGGACACACTGGGGATGGTTTGCAAATAGAGGTGCTGGTATTTTGGGAATGGGGTACTGTGATCCTGACAAGCTCCAGATTCTCAGTGTTTGGGTGGGTGGAGACCTGGTGAATTAGGCAGGAATGAGTGAATCCCAGAGGTTCAGTCCTTGCCCCAGAAAAGCTTTTAAGCCAGTGCTTCCTCATGGATGGTTCAGGTACTTTTTGCATCTGACATCCCGAGGAAGTTATTATACATTTGAGTTCCATGCACTGTCCCATACCCCAGAGTTAGGGCCCAGGGATCTGCATGCAATTCTTACACTGAAGTTTAGAAATTAGTGTTATTAACAAACAGAATGATACTTGCCCCAGAGGTGGAGCCCTGCCCAAGGGAGTTTATAGCCTGGGAGGAGTGGTGAGGACTGGACACAAATGCTCTATTGCCAGTGCACAGGGAAACAGGAAAGGGAGAACTCAGGGAAGGGTGTCCCATTGATGGAGGATTTACTAAGATGCATGAGGAACATTCCAGGCTGCAATTTCTTTGTTTTTTTTATTTTCCCCCAAGCCGGAGGTTTTTTTTTTTTTTGTTTTGTTTTGTTTTTAATGAACTTTGTAATAACTTCGTAAATTTCCCAGGTCAATGTTGATACAAATTGAGCTTTCTTGTGTATCTCTCCTTTGGTCTAATGGCCTTTCCCTTACCTCTACCTTTCCACTCACTCCTCTAGTGATACATGCAGCTACTACTCTGGCCATCCTAAGGGAGGCTGGAGAGGCAAGAGCTTGCCCACGGTACCAATCCTCCTTCCTTTGCCCCACACCCCAATCACTGGGAACTTCGTCCCTCAGAAGCCTTTGCATTTCCCCCATCCAAGCCCTTGGTCAACTCTTTCCTGGCTTTTTGCTGATATATTGGTATCTAGGAGTCTCATCTGCAAAACAGGAATATTGCTCTCCCCATCCTTATTATCTAGCAAAGTCCTACTCATCCCTCAGGGCTCATCTAGGTCCCTCTCCCAAAGAGGTCTCCTCTGACCTCCTCCCCTCCACCATTCCAGAGTCTGGCTTCTGTGGCACCCTGTCCGTTCTCCCACAGCCCCCTCTGCTTACCCCCATCCTCACACTTTTGTGGTCCAAGGAGAGATCTGTCTCCCATCTGGACAGGGTCGGGGCTCAAGCAACCCTGGCTTCTGACACAGAGTTGAACACTCCTTCCCAAGGATGACTGTGAGGGTCAAGTGCCCCGCTGTGTGCACTCACTGAGGGTTTCTTTGCAAATGTTTCTTGCCCCATCTCCCTGACACCTGTGACAGCGGAGGGCACTTGGCTGGCCCACTAGGCCAAGTGGACAGGGCGCCCCAGAACCTCAGGCATCAGATACTCCCACGGGGTCCAATGGAAGGCTCCCTACTTGGAGCATGTGCCCTTCCGGCCCAGATATCTGCTCCCCTCCCCCAGACCAGCTGGGCAACAGCTTTCGCCTGGGTGGCCAGAAGGACTTTAGGGACTGAGCTTTCCTCTGTCCCTCGAAGCTGCCCCTCCTGGCACAACCCGGGCATCCGGCCTGCACTGAGGGCCTCAGAGGAAATGGAGGAACCAAGTGCTCGCGACACAGGGGCAGGTTATGGTGAAAGGACCCTGGACAAAACCCAGCTCTGAGCTTAATTAAAAAGAGTCCTTAATCCCTCCCCCAACAAATGCAGATCTCCCACAAAGGCGAACAGGAATGCCAGTGGCCAGGAAGACCCGCAGCCTTATAAACTAGCGCTTCGGGCAGTGCAGGGCAGCTCCGCTAGGATCTGATACAATGACTATTGTCAAGGAGGGCTGTTTTTTCCATGTTTTTGTATCCTTTTCTTCGCATCTTCTTTTGCTACCTAATTTCATGCATCAGAGGTCAAAAGACAAAAGGTCAGTCCTGGTGTAGAGGCAGCAAACTCCCCACCACCAGGAACGTGTGTCCAAAGGAGCGCTTTGAGGCACCGCCTGCGGACCCCGGCAGGTTTTCATCTCTGCCTAATTCTCTTGTGTCACTTCATGGGGTCCACGAGTCTACGTGCAAATTGCATGAGAAATGAGACACCAACTGCTGTACCAAACTAGAAAAAAAAATCGCCCCCCTTTCAATTTACCAAACTATTTCCATCTCCTACCTTGTCTGTAAGAATTTGTGCCTCACAAGAAGCCCATCTGGAGCTTAGCTTGCCTATCCACAGAACCTTGTATATACCTATCAACTTATACTGTAAATAAAGAATGTGAATAGATATTCCTTAAATTGTTTTTCTGGGAGAATTTATAAAGATCTCTCCAAAAAAATTACCAACGCTTGTCCTAAAAATTGTTTTCATTGAAATTTTAGCAGCATTTTTAGGATGAATAATTTGGTACGATTCTTTTAGTATGAATTTAATATGAATATTTTGTTCTGGATCTCCAATTTTTTCAATTTCCCATTTTGGATTCTTAAGTAGTAGTGTATTGCTAGTTTCCTTGTGAGATAGGTAGACACTTAAGTCATTCTAAGAAAAATACAGTATCATGATTTCTCATTAGAAATATTTTCATGATTTAGGGGGAAAATGACTTTGTAGTTCTGTGTTCATAACCTCCTCATTCCATCTTGGTGTGCCAAATGGCTTTCATCTGATTGAAAATAAATTAGGGGACAGCTCTAATTTTTCTTTTTGTAGACAATTTCTTAGTCAATTGGCATTCAGCGTCTGAGGTCTGGCCCCCACCTCCAGGACAAAGTAAAGGAGAAGTTGAACACTTTGGGAAGTGTCTCTGGTCACCAGACACTAGGGCTGGCTGCAGGGCTCACCTCAAAGGCCCTCTGGACCCAAGCCCAGCCAGCTCCTCTTTTGCATCTCACTCTGGGCTGGGTCCTGGTGGAAGCCACCACAGCAGATAGCTGGTTAAGTTGCTAAAATAGGCAATCAGCAGGAAATCTGGAAGATTTTTAGAGCTCAGTTTTATTTCAGGCATATTCTCAAACCCTGTAGTGTCCCCCCCCCCCATAATTTCCCCTCAAAAGAAAAAAATAAAATAAAATAAAATAAAAAAGCAGTGCACAACCTTCCAGGAGACTGAGGTATTCACTTGGCGATTTGCAAGGTCACACAACAGGCTCCAGGGAAGGCGCTCCAATCCTGCTGTGATCCTCTGCCCTAGCTCTGAAGTTATTACAGAAAAACGGGGAATGAAGTAAGTGAGAACATTGAAGGGCCTACTTACGGGAGCGCTGCCGTTTCACACTCTGATCTACGCCCCAAAACTAAAAGAATCGTTTAACCTGTGCACGCACTCAAAATCGCTTGTGAAGTAGGCTCTTTTATGTTCCAATGCTCCATGGAATCAAATTATATCACATTAAAATGTTATTAGTTTAAAACATATTAAATAGAATATAAGTCTGGGCCGGTGCATGAATATTTAAAGCTCACATTAGGCGGAGAACTATCGGAAGAAGGGGTGGGAGTGCTGACGGTTCATCGTATAAATATTGGTGGAAATAAAACGTCCTACGTATAAGCTTTCTTTAGCAAATTAAGATTTTTCATTATTTACAAATTATGGCATTGTTAAATTTAAAAGGAAATATAAGAAGAAAGAAACGGATTTAGACTTGTTCTCAATGTTAAGCGATCAGTGCCAGGAAATCTTCTCCATGCCCCGTTTTGAATTCTTAGGTAGTAGGGGATTGCTGGGAAGTGTAGGCAAATTTTAAATGCAACCGACTGCCTGTTTTCCATAGTCACGTATTGCGAATGTAACTCCAAGAGAGTAAATTTTATCTCAAAATTCTCCAACAATTGCCTTCAGACCTCGTCTCTGTGCATATGTATACGGCGTACACTTGACGTCTGCCATGTGTACCTGTGCCCTGGAACCCAATAGTGGAACTGAATTTAATTACTGGATTGGGTTGCATTGAACCCATGCAAACGACCCAGGTCTGCCCTCTTTGCGGCGGCTCTCAATAACACTTTTAATTAAAGCAAGAAAAGCAGTAAAGTAAGACAACAATAGCAATAACCCACCATGAGCACCAGGTTCCCCGAACGAACACGGCCCCATCGTGTTTTTCCAGCGCTACCCGAGTATTTCTGGGTGGCGAGCCGCTAGCACATGATGCTACCAGCAGCCAGACCTCGAAGCCCTTTATACGCAGAGGACCCCACTGGCAGCAGAAATGGGCGTTTTGACCCAAACCATTCCACGGCCCCTTTCTGCCACCGGCGCAGCTAGAAAACTTGCGGCGGCGACTGGCCTGCGTTACGCGCTCTTTGCGCTCTGCGCCCCGGGAGTTGCCAGCGGAGAAGCGCCCCCGTCCACCCGAGCGCCGCCCCTAGGCAAGCCCCAGGCTTATACCGCGAGGGACCTAACTCGCCGCGCCTCGGCGTCCACCCTCAACCCTGACACCATCCAGGCCAAGCAAACGAAGCAGGGCGGGGCTGGGCATTAGGGGCGCCGCCTGCGGAAGGTGCCGAGCCACGTGCGCGCTGCCAGGACCCGGAATCCTGCAAGTCCAGCTGCGGCCTCAGCTGCTCGCAGAACTGGGCCCCCGGCGTTAGGGCGGGGCCTCCTCCTCCAGCCTGGACGTCGGCTCCCACCCACCCTCAGCGCAGGCCCCAGCCCCGAGCCCCAGGGTCGGAGTCGTTCCCCGCGGCTTCTCCCAGGGCTCGCGCAGAGCGAGGCCCAGCGGCGGACCCCGCTGGTCCAACCTTTGCTGGATTCCGGGCTGGGGATCTCGGGGGGCCCTGGGTCGGAACCGAGCCCCAGTCCCGGCTCCACCTGCCCTGGAGCCCTCGGGCGTTTCCTGGCCGAGGGGAAGAGCCCGAGCTAGGCTCCTCCGCTCCCGACGTCGGGCTCCCCCTCCCTAGACCGCAGCGTCTCAGCTAGAGGGAAGCTCGCAGCGTGCCTAGGCCAACCCCTTCTGCGACTCTTTTATTTTCCTGTCACTCTCTGTTCTCGGTTTCTGCTTTCTCCCTCTTACAGAATACCAGAGCGCGCGGGGCCGGAGAAGCGTCCACACCAGCCCCTTTCCTGGGCCTCCAATCTGCCCTTCCCCACAGCCTCGTCTGTCCCTCGACATCTTCCTGGCTCTCTAGCTTCTCCCCGCATTTCCCTGCCGGGTTAGCCAGCATGTCTCTCGGCCTCTCTACGTTTGCCTCTCCCTTTCTTCCTGGTGTAGCATTAAACAAATCCAGGGGGATCGAGGTTGGAGAAATTCCGGCAACGTGGACAGAAAGAATGCCTTATTCTGTCCGTGTAACCTCTGCGGTCACTACAGTTTGGCCTCCCCTTGAGGTGGTGCCAGCGCGGGTACCGCCGTGCAGGCCGCAGCTGCCGAGGCGCCGGCTCGCTCTCTCTTGCTCTCTAGCTGTGTATGCGTATGTTCGAGTGTGCACTTTTGTGTCTGTGGTTGCAAACCAGGGCAGGCTCTCCAAACCGAAAGCTGAGCAGAGTTGGGTGTCTAGGATTCTAGGTCTGCGGGCCAGTGAGATGGGGGGACTTTTCCGGGGGTCCCGACGCCGATCTGCGCCTAGACTCCACGCGTCCCCAGCCCCCTGCTAAATCTCCCTAGGGCCGAAGCAAGGATTCCGTGTCGTCCGAAGAGGTTGTCCACTTGCTCGGCGGCGGGGATCCGGCCCTCGGTCCAACGCGGCTGGAGTCCGGGAGGTCCGAAGCAAGCTGGCCAGGCGCCGGGGGAGCTCGACCGGCAGCGGACAGGGTGCACAAGGGAACGGCGGCTGGGTCTGGGTACCCCGCGGAGGGGGAGGGGGTCTCTGTGAATTCTGAGCCTGGCACTGGCGCCGCGCGACCCGCAGGGCTGTGACTAGGGGCGGGCGCCCCCTCGGGAACGCACGTTTGTTTCGCGGTGGTCTGGAGCGCGCAGAGCAGGGCGCGGCGGCGCTGGGGTCAGGTATTTCGGAGCCCCGTGAACCCATCATTTCTGATGCCTGGCCTAACCCTCTGCCCTTCTTGGGTTCAGACAGGAACGGAGTCGTGCCTGGTGTCTCCTCCCCCATCCCAAAGCCCCACAAAACCAAAATACACACGCAAAACTCACCAAAGCATCTCACAAACACAACAACTGAAGCCAACACATGAAAACATAAACCAAAAAAACCCCCCAAAACAAAAAAACCCTCTCCAAACGCTCGGCTTGTAAAAACAAAATAAAAATCGAAGACAACAAAACACATACAAACACAAAATTCACCTAACGCAAAACACGCAGACAACATCCACTAATACAAAAATCAAAACACATCAAAACACCGCGTAGAAGCAACAGCCTTCCAAACGACCCAACAAAAGACAACCTCCAAGGACAAAACATAAAAAAATTAAAACCCACAAGACGGAAAACAAAAGCCACCAAAAAAAAAAAAAAAAAAAAAAGACCAAGGCTCCTAGAGCAAAACCCTGTGAAATGAAATCCACGAAAAAAAAAAAAAAAAACAACTACACGCACCCCCCCCCCCCCAAACAAAAGACTCTCTCACAGATGTTGAAAAGAAAATTCACAGGAAAAAAACAAAAACAAAACAACCCCTCTAAATAGAAAACAACCCCAACAACTCCCGCCCCCAGCCTGGGGTGAAATGTCAATTCCGGGAGGGCTTTTGATCTGCAGGCGCGGGCAGGCCGCTCCTCGGCGGCTCGGCCACCCCGCGCGGGCCGGGCGGGAGGGCGGGAAGTAGGGACCGGGGCTGGACGGCGGGAGGAAGAGTGCAGCGCTCCGACAGGGCCAAAAATCAAATCGCCGGGGCAGGGACCCGGACTCGAAGGCTGCGAGAAGGAGGCGGCGCAGGGGGACTGCGCAGATTACTTGGTGGTTGGTGGGGGGTGGGGGGGCCGCCGGGGAATCCACAGCCACGTTTCCGATTGTGGCGAAATCGGCTCAGTGGATAAGAGATGTCCGGTTCCCGCCAGCCTCCCCCCACCCCCCCTTTCTCGGGCTCCGGGCTCTCCCCCCTAGATTGCGGCCCAGCCTCGTGACCACCCCCTCCAAAAAACAAACAACACTCTCGCTGAGGACGATTCACTTTCCGAAACTGCCATTGTCCGGAGGGCCAAGAGTCCTCCCTGCAGAGCGCTCCCCCCCACCCCGCCCTGGAGAACCTTGCCCCTGCGACCACCCCACAGCGGGGCCCCACAGACATCCAGTGGCCAAGCCTTGCAGCTGGACTCGGGACTGGGGAGGGGGGGGCGGGTAAGGGAGTGAAGTTTTAAGCCCGGGCCGAAGAGAGCGGGCTGGACATGCCACACCACTGCCAGGTCTCTCTCGGGCTGATTTCCCCTCTGGAAGCAAGTCCTGGGGGCCCGGGCACGCAGCAACGCCTCCGTGGCTTGAGGGCAAAGGGATTCCATTTATGGGCCGGGGTAAGGTGTCCAGGACTCCCGCCAACCTCCAGAGCCTCCTGAGATGGTTCTTCTCAGACCCAGCGCCCAAAGTGAAGGCCCGGATTCTATCTCCAGCATTTCACATGTGCTTCGGGCCAGAATGGGACATGGCGTGGGACGGAGCTCTGGGACCAGGAGGCTGAGTGGGGACCTGGGGGCTTTAGGGTTCTGGCACTACCCTAAAGTAAGGGACCCGGCAATGGTGTTAGAGTTGCAAGTGGGGGTGGGGGTGGGGTGGCTGGGAGCTCTGGGGGCGGGCGCCGCCCTAGGGGTCAATCTGAGGAATCTGGAACGCCCCCCTCTCTGCCGGGCGACACTACTTGCCTTGGCACCCCCTTCAAAAACACCTGCCTGGCAGGGTGGGTTAATTAAAAAAAAAAAAAAAAAAAAAAAAGAACCCGGCCTGCACCCGCCTACGCGGCGGGGGCTTGCACCCAGAGGGGTCACCCGCCTGGCGCGCCCCGCACGGGGCCGGGACACCGAGACGCGGGGATTCGTAGAAGGGGCGGCCACTCGAGGCCAGGGCTTCCCCGCCTGCCTTCGGTCCGCACCTTCCCGTGGGCGCGCGGGCTAGCGCCCGGCTCTGTTTAAAGCCTTCCTTCCCTCCCCCCAACTCCCTATAAAAGTCCAGGGCGGCGCGGCAGCGGCACTGCTGCTCTCCCGGCCTCCGCGCGGCTCCGGCCCGGCCCGGCCCGCCCCGTCTGGCCAGCTGAGCAGGCCCGGCCGCACAGCGCGGACCCCTTGCCCTGCTCCGGCCCGCAGCGCGGGGCGGCACGCTGGGGGCGCGGCGTGTCTGGGGACATCTTGTGATGTTGGCGAGAACAGGACATGATCTCACATGGCGAGAAGCTCTTTAGTTCCTTAATCATTTCACGGTGCCTTCGGACGCTTTTTTTCCACCTAAAACGTTTAGTTTCAGCTCAGTGATCAGCTACCCCAGCTCGGCGGGGGAGCGGAAGGCTTGAATTATTCCGACCTGTGAGCGGCCCCTGGCACCAAAAAAAAAAAAAAAAAAAAAAGAGAGAGAGAGAGAGAGAGAGAAGAGAGAGAGAGAAAGAAAAAAAAAAGAAAGGAAGAAAGAAAAGAAAAAAGAAAAAAGAAAGAAAGAAAAAGAAGCACACAAAAAAAGTGGAAACTTTTTCCCTCGTCCACTTCAAGTTCTGAAAATCAAAATGGATTTAGAGAAAAATTACCCGACTCCTCGGAGCGGCAGGACAGGTAGGACTGCGATTCGGGCGCCAGGCTCCAGGCGTGCTAATTCCAGGACCCGGCCAGCTCTGGTCCTCAAGCACGTCGGCCCTGGGGGAGGGAGGGAGCCGCATTTTCTCAGATATTGACTGCGTGTCTGTCTGCGGTGAGTTTGTATGTCTTTTCACCAATTTGTTCACACACTTCTGCAACAGCCCAAGTGTCTGTGAGTTTGTGTTTTTCTCTGTTTCTGAACGCTTATATGGGTGACTATCTGGAGGTCTGAAAGTTCGTTTGGGTCTGCGTGTTTACATAGGGGCTCAGAGTGTGCATGAGTGACACTGAGTTTATAAGTCCCTGTGCATGTATTTTCAAAATGTGTGTGACCAAGGATTTATGTGCCTGTGTGTATGTGTATCCTTATATTCATGAGTGTGGTAGTGCATGTTTCTTAGTTGGTATTTCTGAGTACTGTACTCTGCGTATCCAAAATGTGTGTCTGTGAGTGGAGTATATGTAATTTGGGTAAGTGTCTGAGTGTATATCTACTCTGCGTTCACCAGTCGTATCCCAGTGCTTTTGGAGTTGAGAAGGAGGCCGTTACACTGACCCCTCCATTTTTGGAAGTCAACAGTTGTTCACTGTGTGCATGCCAACGTACACAAAAGTGCCTGCCTCTAGGCTCAGAGGTGGATCCAGCGCTCTGGTGGGTCTGTTGGGCTAAGCCTGTTAATAGTTAGGCTCAGGTCACATTCTGTTGGGAGAACCAGGAGTGGACGTGTGATTTCAGGGGGTGCAGTCCCTCGATGAGTGGTGCACACTCTTTCACTCTGGGCACTGTTTAGTGTACCATTTGTATAAAATCATCTCCTGTGGCAGGCACAACCTTAGCAGGTGAGGGCAGGCAACCTTTGGGCCACTTGTGACATTTCTAGGGACCTCCAGCCTGCCTTCACTTTCACCTAGACAAGACTAAGACTTTGACAATGGTGTGTGTGTGTGTGTGTGTGTGTCCTGTGTTGCTTGGGTTTTATCTTGTGGGTGCTGCTCCAATGAAGGAGAGCACAAGTAGATGGACATGTGTGCCTAGCATTCAACTCTGGTGCCTGTATACACAGTCCTTCCTGGCACAGGGCCCAGTGTGCCACCCACAGGCCCAGGCAGTAGGTAGTAGAATGTGTTTATATCTAAGAGGAGGTGGCAGGCAACAGGAGGCCTCAGTTTGTCCTGAGATTAAAGCTGGGTATAGGAGACTCTTTTACTCATTAGGCCAAGTGTACTAGCCTCCCCCAAACACACTGGCCTTGCTGGCAAGAATTATTCCACTTCTCTTATCCCTGTAGATCTTTGAGGCCTTACCTCCACCCCCAACCTTAAATACAGGTCAAAAAGCAGAGAGAGAGGGGTGGACTTAAACTGCAAGCCCAGGACAACTCCCTGGGCATAGGTAGATTTCCAGAATTGTAATAAGTGAGGGCAGAAATCTAAGAGGTGGGGAATTAAAAAGGATTCCTGGGCGAAGGTGCAAGAAAGGGAACCTGGAAACCGTCCCTGCTCCATCCCACCTTCCCTCCCCGCCTTGGGTCCCTTGGTAGCTGGGACTCCTAGAGTTGCCCTTCCCAGAAAGAGGACTAGGTGTTCTGTGTGTGTTGGGAATGGGTCAGAGGCACGTGAGGGTCTGGGGGAGTGTCTGCGTGGCTGGCACGGCTGCCTCTCCCTACGAGCTGTCTACCAAGAATGTAATTCAGGGCGGTCGATGGGCTCTTTGATTAGTTCAATCGCCTGAATAATCGTTTAATCAATAAAGCATTTCATTCCTCAGTAAGGCCGACCTGGGTGGGGCTGGGGGTCCTAGTCTGGCCCCAGTTTAAAAATCTGGAGAGCCACGCCCCCTCTTCTCCTTTGGGCTGGGGTAAGGGCCGCCTGCCTTGCAGAGGGCAGACCTCTCAGGTGACACTTCCTTCTGTCTGCACCTGCCTAGGTCCTAGCTGGGGAAGGAGGAGAGAGCTGAAAAGCTGGCGGGGGTGGGGGGAGGGGTGGGGGGCGGGGGGGGGGGAGTTGGGGGGGATGGACATCCATGTCTTGTTTCAGGGGTTTTGTCTGGACTTTTCCCATCTCCCAACTTCAAGGCCTTTAATGGGCCACTTGACCTCCTTTTCCTTCCTTCAGAACTGTGTTCCATTCTCTCTCATGACCTCAGTTTCCCCATCTGTACAATGGGGAAGGAGTGTATATACCCTTTTAGCTCTAAGCCCAAGATCAGGTAAGGTCAGCCTCGAGCACAGAACCACTTAAAGATCCTCCTGTCTAGCCTCTTCATTGGGGTACCAAAAAAGGAAAAACTGATGTCCAGAAAGGGGCAAGGATTTGTCTGACATCATATAGCAAGAGGTATGGAGGGAGTAGGACTGGAAGGTGACTTCTCTACCCTTAGACCTCTCATTCTTGCCAAGAGAGGAGATAGAGCTCCATCTGTCAAGGTCCCCCTTGGAGAAAAACGACTATTGGCCAAGCTGGCTTAAGGAGTCCAGGGCCAGGAAGGCTAGGAGAGGCCGAACACTGTCTGAGCATCAGCATCCAGTCTCCCAGCATCCAGAATGGGCATGTTGGAATAACAGTCCTCCCTAACCATGGATCTTTATCTTTCAGAACGTTGGGAGGCCTCATCTCAGGGGTTCTTCTCCCCATTAGATATATAGGGAAGCTGAGCCCTAGGAGAAGGGGCCTTTAGCCTGAAATCTTTGGGAGAGAAAAAGGTAGTGCCAGAGCGTCTGTCCTGCAGTGCCCATTGGTGGTGATAGCAAACCCTGACAAAGGCAGTGTACATGGTTTTTGAAAATTTTGGTAAATTCCACCTACTTCAACAATGCCTACAGGAAGACCCCGATCCAGCTGCAGGAATCACACAGGAATCCACGCTGCCCAACTATCTGCGTAACCCGGGTCAGTTGCTCTCTCTCTTTGATACTTTTTTAAATGAGGGTCTGAGAGGGAGCACCTGGCTGGCTCAGTCAAAAGAGCATTCGATTCTTGATCTTGGAGTTGTGAGTGGAAGCCTCCATGTTGGGTATAGAGATACTAAACAAAACCAAACCTTAAAAAAATAAAATAAAATAAAATAAAAAAATAAAATGAAGGTTACAGAGAGAGGACCTACCAAGTTAGGGCTGAGATGGGAGCAGCATCTCTAACTCTCCCAAATTGAGCAACTAATCTGAGCCCTGTATGCCTTGCTTTGCCTGAAGCAAGAGCAGGGATGTGGGCTGGAAGAGTCGATTTCAGGGCCCTAGAGCCCTACAGCAGCCTCAACCCCCGAGAGGCCCCTAGCTGTACAGTAGGGGGTGACCCTGCGGAGAGAAAGGGCAGACAGGGAGGGAGCCTGTTCTGAGTGACGGCAGGTTGCTGGCTCAAGATCAAGGTGGACTTGTTCCTCTGCAGGTATTTTGGCTTCTCAATAATTCTCAATGGGCTTTCTTTCAATAGCAAAACTTTCAAAGACAATTCGACTTCTGTAAATTGAGTTTCTTCCCGGATAGTTTCCTTTCCCAATCTCCGCCTCCAGCGCTTAGCACAGGGGACCCTGCCCAAAGTTGTGTGGTTGGGGGAATGTAACCCCCAACTTAACACACAGCGAGGTCTGACAGGATTCAGTGCCAGGGCTTTGAGACCAGCTCCCTGCTAGTCTGGTCCATCTCTCATTACTTGTCTCCCTGCAAGTCTCACTGACTTGTGTGCTGGTGAGCCCTCGGAGGAGGCAGGGCTGTGGCTCAGAAGCCCAGCTCTGTCATAGAATCGCTGTGTAATCTTGGGCTAGTTGTGTAACTTCTTGGGTCGCCGTTTGGTAGCCTGTAAGGCTGGGCTAGGTGGCCAGGTTGTCAGGTCTGGTGGCGCCTCTTGGCATTAGAAGAAGTTCCCGGAAGACAGCCCGCTTGGAGGCGGTGAATAACCCTACCCAAAGGGAATCTTCCTCTGTCCTGGGCACCTGTCGCCCCACAAATTAGGCAGCCCAACACCGTCCTGAAGCTGCACACTCTCTGTGTGAAATGGGAATCCAAGCTGTTCCTGCTCGGTTAATATCTGTGGTTCCATCCCATCCCGGCAGTACTCAGTATTCTGTCCCTGCCGCACAGGTATTGGGAGAAAAACTGGTTTGTACCGGCATACCCTACCTAACTGGATTGTTTGATTTGGGAGCATACACCCCCTCACCCCACCCCCAAACTCCCTGCTATCCCAAGAGTGGCTCTGGAGAGGCCCATCTGAGAAAGAAGTTCCCAGCCCACAGCCTTGCCTCTACTTTAGGCTTTCTATGTGACCTTGGACAAAGCCCTCCTCGCCTCAGGTTAGGCATCTGTAAAATGGGGGAAACCATAGCCTCAGGGCCCTTTAGGCTCTAAAACTTTAGAATTTGAGTTTCTAAGCCTGAACTCAATGAGTAGGGCTGGAGGTGGAGGTCTCACTGGCTGCATCCCTCAGGGAGTCCCCAGACTCCCGCTTCTCCAGGAACGCTGAGACACCACGTCGAATTCTAATCACTTTTTATCCACCGCTCACCTTGGGGGTGGAGAGAATGTGAGAACTTTAACTCATCCAGGTTCCTCTAGGCTTTTGCGTTCTTCCTGCTTCAAGACAGAGGTAGGGTTGAGGGAGTGGAGGAAGGACTTGGAGGTTTCCCTCTATCCCCCAGGATCTGGACCTGCGGGGTTCCAGACAAAGGAGAGAATGCAGCCACTCCACCCCAGTGCACATTACAGCCTTCTGGGCCCCCAGAGGCCCGCCTGGGGCCGTTTAACGCAGCTGTGCCCTGGAGGGGGTGGGGACGGTGTCAGCACCGGAAACTTATCTACCGGTCAGGGGCAGCTGGGTCTGGGACAGTAACAGGAGGTGAGACTATGGGCTGACCCCAATGTAGGGTATGAGAAATGGGGTAGAGGTAGAGAGAAAGGAGACTGAGGCAGAGAATGAACCAAGAGCCTTCTCAGGGTCAACCTGGGCTGTCTTCCTTATAAGCTCAGATCTGGAGAAGCCATCTCAGAGCCCTTCCTCTTTTTTTTTTTTTTTTTTTTTTGTGGACTTATGTTTACTATTAGAGGATCATTACTTGTGAATTAGAAATAGTGGGTCTTTGGACCACTTGCAGTAGCTGCGGGCACAGGAGTCACAGTAGTCTTCAGTGAATTTGCCCCCTGAGTGTAGGATAGTTGTCACAGGCTTCCTTTTCAAAGTACATTCCTTTGATTGTGGTCCCAGGGCCTCACACCGCTGAGAAACTGAGACTTGCTGGACCAAACTCTGCCCTTCTGGATCCGGAGAGTCTGCTAGAAATCCACCCATCTTGTCTTTAAAGCAACAGGAACTTCCCTGGAAGAGGGAAGGTGGGGTTTTCTTGACAGCAGCCTGGTAGCATGCCTGGATAGATAGTTGCAGATAGAACTCGCCTGCCTACCTGCCAGCTTCAGGAACGCTCATTACCACTGGACTAACGCGGCTGGCTTCGTTTAGTTCCCAAGAAGCCTTGCGCTAGATGCAGAATTACCCCTGGAAACAGAAGCCTTCAGTTGTGCATCACTAGCCCCCAAAACATCTGGCAACTCCTGGTCTGAGACTGGAAAGAGAGACTTTGGGCTCAGTGCTTGAACAACCTGGTCCAAAGCCACAATTTGTTTCCTCGCCCAGGAGCACCCTGATTACAGACTTTTAAAGGAGTGTGAGATTTCTCTCCCCTTAAGGTCTCTGCCTTTCTGTTAGCGCAGAATTGAGATCCCCTGAGGGTAAAATCGAGGAAGGGGGTTGGACGAAGAGGCGACAGCAGCGGCTTAGTAGGCGCTTGACAAAACTGCGAAATGTTTCCTCTGGAAGGAGCTTCCGTGAAAGTCTAGGTAAGCCGACTCCACCCATTTCACAGATGAGGAAACTGAGGTCGGAGTAGGGCAGATGTGCGCACGTTACGAGTCGGTCGCGAATCTGGCGGTGCTCAGATCGAACGCTGGATCTCTCCCGCGCTCCTATTCTCCTCCACCATCCGCGTGTATGTTTTCAGGAGGCTGCGCTTCCACCGTCACCCTTCACCTCCTCACCCCCACTCTGGCTGCCCCCAGTCCCTCGGGGTGTCCCAGGGTCCCGACGCTGTGGCAGGGAGGTCAGGCTCCCGCCGGATCTGCGAAGGGACTCTCCAGGCCCGGTGTGGCTCCCCCGACCCCTCCCCCCACCCGCGCTCCACTAGGCCTTCGCCCCGCGCGTTTGTCAATGAACGTGGCGCCGCCGCCTGGGCCCCGCCCCCCATTCTCTCCTATTGCCCAGGTATCCGCTAATCAGGCGGAGCCCGCCGGTGGCTCAGCCAATGGGGCGGTGTCTCGGGCCAGGGCCGGCTGCCGCAGCTCTGATTGGCTTGATGGAGCGTGATTGGCAGGTCAGCCCCCGCCTCGCCCCCGCCCGGAGGGAGGCTGAGCCCCGGGCGGCGCTGTCCACACGCAGCGGGTCCTGAAAGCGGCTTCGGGGCGGCGCGGTGGCGCACTGTGCGCGCCGAGCAGGCGGAGGGCTAGCGCCGGCGGCGGCGGCGGCGGCGGCGGCGGCGGCAGCGCGGGCAGCCGAAGCCGACAGCGGCTGCATCTCAGCACCGGCGGTCCCGGCGGCCTTGGTGGAGGGGACCTTCCGTTATCTCTGTCCCTCGCTACGCGCCGGGGGGCAGGCGCGGCGGCCGTCCCGGAAGAGGCAACTGAAAAACAGTGGACCCAGACCCCTGAGAGAGGGCAGGGGGGCTCGAGGAGTTGGTGCGCGCGAGGCAGATACTCAGACGCGGAGGAGGTCGCCGCTGTGGTCCCCCTTCTCGGTCCCAGCGATGGGGCATCCTCGGGGGCCGGGGGAACTTTGAAGGCGGAGGGTCCGGCGGTGGAGAGCTGCGAGCGCCTTGGGGACCCGGGAGTCACGGCCCCAACGTCAGTGGCGGAAGCGTCTCCGAGCCCGCGGGGGCCCCAGCGCCGCCAGAGAGGAAGTTCTTTGCAACTTCGTCCGAGACGTCGGATTGCCGGGTGCAGAGAGGCTGGGGCTGCAACTCCGAGCCCCAGAGACTCAGAGAGGCAGGGGAAGGATCCAGCAGAGCCGAGGAGTCGAGGGGAGACTCCAGAGGCAGCGAGCGAGGCCGCGGAACCAGCCTGGCAGCCCTCGGGCCTCGCTGCCCGCGGACTGAAGCCAAGGGCCGTGCGTCCCGCAGGCCTCCTCGGAGCCGCTCCTGCGGGAGGCCGGGGGCCCCTGCGCTATGCCCCCGCAGCTGCCGGTTCCCTGGCCGCAGCTACTCCGGCTCCGGCCCGCAGCCGCTGCCTGAGACAGCCCCGGAGGAGAGGCACCGGGAGTTGCGCGCTCCGCTCCCGGCCGGACCGCACCAGCGCCGTTTCCCGCCTCCAGACGCAGCTCTCGGCGATCTCCGGCGGAGCGGCTCGGAGAGAGGCCCCGAAGCTCCCGCGGCGCTGTCGGAGCCCCGATCGCACAGTACCCGGCCTGGCGGCGCGGCTCCCTCGCCGCGCTGGGCAGCCCCTTGGCGCCGGGAGGCGGCGGCGTGGGCCGGCCTGCAGTCTGGAGCGCCCCGATGGAAATACACTGTAAGCACGACCCGTTTGCATCCATGCATAGTAAGTAGGCGGCGAGCTCGCTTCTCTCACTCTCCGGCCGGGACGGGGTGGGGTGTGCCGGACCGCGGGGCAGGAACCAGGCCCGGGAGGACTCAGGACTCCCGTAGCAGCGCAGTCAAGTTGGCAAAGTGAAGCGCTCCCAGGCAGGGCAGTGGAACTACGCGCCCGGTTCCCCGGCCGGAGCACCTGCCACGGGGAATCCCGCCTCCAGCAACCGGGTAGTATAGGCTTCCAGCTGCAGCCTCTCAGGGCTCCGGCTGCAACATCTCTGCATGTCGGGAGAATCCTGGCTCGGACCTGAAGAGGGCTCTAGGACTGGCTAGTCGGAGGGCAGGAAGTTGTAGGGAGAGGTCAGTCTTGAGTCTCAGACAGCGCCCCACACCCCTGCCCGGGTGTCGCCTTTTGCAGCCCTGGGGCTGATGAGGACTGAAGCTTGGAGGGAAATTGGGGCCCCAGCCATGCCTGTGTGCTTGTATGTGTGGAGGAAGAGGCCGAGAGGTAAGCAAGGACACCAAGTCCAGAGCTCTAAAGGCGTTCTGGAGTTGAGTAGTGGGATTTGAAAAAATTAACGCAGTGGCAGCCCCTCAGCTGAGCTTAGAAGCTGCCAATTTAAATAGAGATACCCTTAAAGACACTATCAAGTCCTTCTCTTCAGGACACTTGCCACATGATAGCTTCTCCCCTTAAAAAAAAAAATCAAGAAGTCAGTTCATCATAACAGGCGTCGCCAACCCCCCCCCCCCTTTTCTGAAAGCCACGGGTGTGTAGGAGACTGGAAGGGTCATTCTGGGCACCAGGCAAGGCGGACTGGGCTGCCTGACCCGCCAGGATCTGCCGGTTCACCCTTTAGCACAGCCTCCTGTGAGATGAGCGCTCCTCTCACGGTGAGTTAACGCCGGATTAGATTCGGAGATTTCAAGGAAATTCCAAGTGGAACGAATCGTGTTTCCCTTCCGCACGCTGTAGAGCTGGGCCGGAGCAAGGCGCCAGGCTTTGGCGGCATCCAGCCGCGTGCCCAGCTCGGGTCCCCAGGGCGGCAGGTCAGGGAGTTGCTCCCGGACAGGGAGCTTACCCCAAGCCAGGTTCCCCTCAGACAGCCCAGGCTCCTGCTTACCCAGCCTTGAGTCCCCTATTTAACAAAGGCAGCATAGACCCGGCTGGAGAGAAGGCAAGCTTCCCGGGCGAGCGAATTGTCGGTTTCTGCCCCGGAGGGCGGAGTGGCCTGGTGAGCCGGGAAATGCTGATCTCAGCCGCCGGGCTGGTTGCGGGCAGGTCACTTTCTCTTTGTGTCAATTTCGCGAATACAAGGTAATCCACCAAAGCAGTGGGGAGATTTGCGCAGAGAAGCCGCTTGCACCGGTCCTACCCCAAACGATTCCTCACCATTTGGGGCCTGTGCCAAAACGGTTTCCAGTCCATGGTGACCCCAGCGCCCCGGCAGCCGTCTCCTGCGCAGACTTGAGCCATACTCCGGGGAGGATCTGCTCTCCAAGAGTGAGCGACAAAACAAACGAGTTGGGGTCAATACCCTGAGAGGTGGGCAAGGCTTTAGCTCACCCAAGGAGCGACTGAGGGACAAAATGAGGAGGGCTGACCCCTGCATGGTCTCTCTTCGCCAGCCAGAATCCACATAGCCTCACTGCCTCCTACGCAGAGCCTGGAGCCCCGGGGTTCACCGGGCCCTTGGGGAGACAGCATCAGAATCAGTGATCTCCAGGCAGAGCATGAGGGTGGAGAGGGTGGTTCCTTCCAGGGGCCGGTTGGCCAACCGAAAATGCCTGTGTCTCTGTCCCTCCTCGTCCAGGCCTTCATCTGCCCCCTCCTCGAGAACTGCTCCCTCCTCCCGGTTTCAATCTTCCTGGCAGCATGGTGGGGGCTGGGCCCCAGCCAGCCTAGCTTTCAGAGCCGGCTCCTCTGGAAGCGCCCTTGGTTCTGACGCCTAAAGCTATTTGCTTGTACAATGTAGGCCCACCCTTGGCCCCAATTTGTTGGTGATTGAGGGGGTGCACAAGTAGATCCTGAGAGATTGCTGGTATAGTAGGGGTTCAGACCAAGTCCCACTTCCTCTTCTTCCTTCCTGGCCCTGGTCAGCTTCTTTTCGCCTACTTCCCTGCCCCCACCCTCTTGGAGCAGGACAGCTTCTGGGAGGAGGTGGTGTTGGGGGAGGGGAAGGCACTGCTGGGAAATCAGCGTTCTCCTGCCCTTACCCCCTATTCTAGACTCATCATTTTCATCAGCACAATGGCCTCCCACCCCCCCTGCCTAGATGTTTCCTTCCCCCAGGTATGGTTTCCAGTTATAAAGCACTTTTATGGCCAGCCTCCTACCTGAGTCTCATCTAAACCTTCAGCTAAACCCATTTTAGAGTATGATATTGAAGTCATAGAGACAAAAAGACTGACAGGAAGTTCACATGGGCAAAGCTGGAGCTGGTTCTTGGGTCTTCCAGGATTCCCTGAAGGGGAGAGGGCGAGACTCAAGATTCCAGAGAGAGGGCAGTGGACTGTTCTGTCTTGCATGTGCAAGACACTCTCTCTGGTTTACCTCTATCTGTATCCATGACCCGACTGTCCATCTGTGTCAGCGTGTGTCTGTTGGTTTGCGCCCGTTGAGGAAATTTCATCCCTGCTTTTTTCCCTGTGTCTCTGTTTGCATTTCTGTGTGCCTCTTCATTTACCCTCTCCTGTGTTACTAGGAGGAATTTCAAGAACCCTGTGGGATTTTGGAGTAGGGTCTTCCCACTGAGTCAGCAGAGGCCCTCTCCCCACAACCCTTTACCTAGCCATGGTCTTTGGGGTTTGGAGAGGGCCCCTGGTGAGTAATATGCCCTTTTCAGGTCCTAGGGAGCATCTATGCAGGCCAACCCTCACAGACCAGAGCCACAAAGGCCTCAGGGGGTATCTTCAACCCTCTCCCCCAACCTCGAAACCCTGCATGGTCTGCCCTGTGGGGGTGGAGCTGTGTTTCCCTTGTATCTGTGTGTCAGTTTCCTGGTTTTGCCTTGATTTGTTTGCATCCGTCCCTGTGTCAGGCTCTCCTAAAATTCTACTTGGCCCTGAGAAGGGTAGCTGAGAACCTGCACCTTCATGTGGGATGAACCCTCACCCAGCTGGAGTCTGTAGGAAGTAGAGCCTGGACCTTGGGTTCTCTGAGGAGATGCAGGGCTGGAGCTGTGGTACCGAAAAACAAAGATTCCTCTCCAAACAAGTCCCCTGTCTCCCAGATGCCCCTATACTGGGCTTCCTCCATTTTCTCTTCTGGTCTTCTCCCCTCCCACTGTGCGCCACACTCACCTTTCTTTTCTTTGCCTGTACTAGCCAATGCATTCCTTTCCCCCCTTCTCTGCCTTTCTAACCTGAGGCTTCCCTTCCAGGCTCTCTGTCCTTGCTGTCTGTTTCCACGCTTTGCATCCTTCCCCCTTGCTTTTCCTCTTTTCTTTCTCCCATCCTGCCTCCTGCTCTCAGGCTTCAGGTTTTACTTCTTTCCAGTCTCAGGGTAAGTGGGAGACATTGCCTTCTCAGACCAGGTAAATTACCTCCCCACCACCCTTGAAATGCTCTATTGGGTAGGACTGTGATTGAGGCGAGAGGGCTCAGCCTTTCCAGGGAGTTTGGGAGTCTTTCCAGGAAGTTGAGGGAGACAGGGGGCCAGGTCATCCTGAGTCTGGTGTCAGCTGTAGTTATATGGGTCAGACCCCGAAGAACATTGGTAGCCTTGTCTTTGTGGTCAAAAGTAGAGGATTTGGGGACCTGCTGTCACCTAGAGTGTCGGATCCTTGGGATTTTTCCATCATGCGAACAATCCCCAAAACTCACATATGTCCTGCAGGACTGCTCTTGGAATTGAAGTCCTCTGAAGGTTGCCACTGTGTTTTGGGCAGAAATGTTAAATTGCCAGTGGTATAGGGAATAAGCAGTTGCAAATGGGTCACACGGCCCGGATAATAGGCTATCCAAAAAGTGTGCTGGATGCTTTTCGCTTCATTTTGGTCCTCTCAGATGAGCTTGTACCAATTTTGAATTTACTTTCTTCAATCCAGCATGTTCTTTAAAGATCTGTACAATCCCTTTTTATTAGGTGTTCCCAACCCTGGAACAAAGCCTTCCTAAGGCCCTTGACCAGGGGTGGTTCTAATCTTTCTGTTTTAGGTGAACTATGCAGTTTTGTTTCTAAGTGCGAAATCCTGTTTGGGATGGTTTTCCTTTTTTCTTATGTTTGGGGTGTTTCAGAACAATCAAAACCAATTAAAGCTCATTTCAAAAATCAGAGAGAAATTCAACTAAGAATTAGAATTAAGTACTGTCGTTACCTATAAAATTGCGTTTTTCCTTGAAATCAGCCTGAGCCTGGAAATTTGGGGAAATATTCAATTAGGACCCTCATGGAAAACTTTAGTGAATTGCTTTGGCAGTTTTAAGGAAATAGGTTATGTTATGGGTGTTTTTCCCCTTTTATTTCAGATGTTCTTCATGAACCTAGATATGTTATTGAATGTTTGGGGCGGGGGATAGCTGACATGAGGTGGCTATTTTATGTTTTAGAACTGGAGTGTGTGTGTGTGTGTGTGTGTGTGTGTGTGAGAGAGAGAGAGAGAGAGAGACAGACAGACAGACAGACAGAGATGTCTGAGATGCCCTAGCTTCCCTAGTATAGTCTAATCCCAGGCAAGTGCCAGTTTAGATGGAGATTTCGCCATCGTTGGCCTCTGAGCTGCCTGCAGCATTGGTAAATAAATGCTTGGACTTGGATTTTGGCTTTTGACTGTCCTCAGTGATGTCAGTTAGTGGCTGATTAACGGCTACAAGGTCAATGATGTTGCTATCCTGGATCACTCTGTGTTTACTGGTTTCACTCTTCATTTACTTGAATCCCTGTTTCCCTTCAGATGGACTTTGATGTAAGAGAAGGGAGCTTGTTGGGTGGAGAAGATACTTTCCCTGACTCATTTTGCTTAAAATCCATCTCAGAGCCCTTGTAAAACCTGGGACTCGGAAGCCTTCTCCAGCTTCTTTATTCTCACCACCGAACCCCCCCCCTCCAACCTAAAGCTGCTTGTCAATGGCAAAATATTTCAGAAATTCCAGGGAAACTCCTGTATAACAGATCCTGATGGGATAGAGTGGAATGTGATCCTCTGACCCATTTCTTTTGTGTGCTCTGAGAGGGTACAGTGGTCAAGTCTGCATCTCAGCCTCACCTTTTTTGTTTATTTTTTCCCCTTATTGAGGGATGAGCCACATCTTCTAAAGAAAGGGTTTTTGTGAAGGCAGTGGTTGGATTTTGTTTCAGTACTGAGCAGACACTATTTAAAAAAAAATCTTAAGTCCTTAGACCTTGAATCAAATTGCTGACTTTAAATAAACAATTCATCCCCCCCCCCCCCCGAGATCTAGGCTTATTGGAGTAGTCCTTTTCACTTTTACAGATATTTGTTAAAAGGAAAAGGGTTTTATTTTTAAAAAATCTCTTTAAATTAATGTGCTTTAAAACATATTTTCTCTCCAGGATATTCCTTAGACCTCAGCATTATGCTTGTAATAAGTTGTGTCTCTAGTATAGATTGGGGTCTTTTACATATTCCATTGTTAACAAAAATTACAAGGCGAATGCTAGCAACTAAAGGAAACATAGTGTGGAGATGCTTGTTATCAATAGCCCGATTGACTGGGTGAAGATGGACAAAGGCAAAGGTTAATTTTAAAAAGCAATGAGTTGCTCATGAAGCCTGCATGATCAGACTCTAGGCTCAAGACATCCAGCCTGTGGCCATTTCTGATCAGAGAGGCTCTGGGTGCTTGCAACAGCGCTTCTACTACTGTGTGACTGGTTCTAACCACCCTTTCCTTCGCCTTTTGTTTCTGTTTCAGGACATGGAGGAGTGAATCAGCTTGGGGGGGTTTTTGTGAATGGACGGCCACTTCCGGATGTAGTCCGCCAAAGGATAGTGGAACTTGCTCATCAAGGTGTCAGGCCCTGCGACATCTCAAGGCAGCTTCGAGTCAGCCATGGTTGTGTCAGCAAAATTCTTGGCAGGTAAAGGCAGGAGCTGCAGGCTTCCCTTGATTTTTCAGTTAACGACCGAAAACATGACCCAGCAGCTGTCCCATGTGCCCACGACATATTGAAAATCATGGTAGCACTTCGTTAACATGCATAGTACTTTAGAGTTTGCAAAGCCCTTTCAAGGCCGTTCAAAGTAGCCCTGGGAAACCCCTGTTTCAAGTGACACGTGGAATAGGGTGACTCAATCAGGAGGAATGACATGCTTTCTGAAAGCCTGGTGAATTATTCCAAAGGATCCACGAGTAAGAGGTTCTTGGGAATTTCCCCTACACATCTTAGGTGAGCCCGGGGCCTGAGGAGGGCGGGATGGAAAATCCACAGGTTATAAAATCACATTATCATGTTCAATGTTTCATTTTAATGTTTTCAAAAAATACATTCCAGTTTTAAGAGTCAGCTGTCATTTTCATCTTTGGGTTATCGTCAACCTTATTATGTTGGGCTGTAGTATTTTTCTCCTCTATGTTTTGTTTTCTTTGTAGTGACAGGCATCCTAAGTGTATATTAGAGAGAGAAAAAAAAAACCCTCAAACACACACTAACTCTCAGATCTGACATTTAAAAGTTGCCACTTGACCTGTCGATTTGCTGCCAGCAAAATACTAACAATGCCAATTCTCCCAGAGGGCTATATAGCCTAGCCTTTGAGCACTCCTGTTTATTTTCTCAGGAGAGCCTCAGTATGATCCAGGGAAGAATATTTTAAGATGAGGAAACAAATCTACGAGGCCAAGGGACTGACCCGGCTCCAGCCAGCCAGTCAGTACTCGGACTGGCAGGAGGCCTCAAGGACTCTTAGACCATCGGCATCTCACCGTGCCCCAAAGTCAAAGCCACAGGTTTGTTTCTGGGCACGTGAAGTTGTTAGAGGTCTGCCTGGCAGGCAGAGTATTCTCAGGTTGAGTTGTTCCGTGCTTTCTCAGGATTTTTCTCCCTGGGTCTGAAAACAGCCTTGGTCTCATGGCTTGCATGATGATTTGAGAACAGTTGCCTGAACAGAAAATAAATATTTTGAAGTATGTCAGTGACATTGTGATTTTCTGTGTGCTCTCTCCCTTTCATCTGCTGGAATTTAAAAAATTCTCTTAGATGGAGGGAACAGCAGTTTCTAACCTTGCGGAGCCTTGCTGGAGGCCAAGGGAAGGAGTTTCAAGGCCGGGGAGCTGGCATTCCCTTAGGGGACGTTGGTCCTTGTGTGCCTCCCCTATCCCCTGCCCACCCCAGGTCGCCTCAGCCGGGGAGACTCTGGGCTCCACTCCTGTTTATTACTCAGCAGCGAATGAGCCCCAGCCCGAGTTCAGGGAGGAAGGCTGGACATCAGCATGGTGTTCTTGTTGCTTGGTGGTTTTAAGCAGGAGGATGAGAGTGAGGATAAAAGAAGAAAAATAGAGAAGAGAGGGGGATGAAGAGAAAAGAGAATGATTGATTCAAAAAAAAAGAGAGGCTAGAAGAGAGCAGTGAAGACAAGACAGAAGGAGAGAGAGAGGGAGGGAGGAAAGAAATATTTGAGACTATCTCAGTGTCAGACTTCAAGAGCCAAGTGGACCTTAGCTATCTTCTTGGGAAGCCTCTTCATCGCACTGAGGGAGAGAGGGAGAGAAAAAAGAAGGCCCTTCCTTTGTTTTTGCTGAGACATCGTTGCTGAGCCGACATCTTGTTGCTATTTGAAATCTTCTCAGGGCGAGATCGAGCCCTTCTCCGAGGGGACGTCCAGATGCCCGATCCTCGTGTTCTGGTGCCCGGGAGCCCTCCAGATCGCCCCTGGACACTGAAGGGGACGAGGACCCTCCCAGGTCCAGCCGGCGGCCTCCCGAGGCCCAGAATAGATTTGTCACTAGGTAGAGTGGCACTCGGAAGTTATGCGCCGCTCCGGTGCCTGGCCGTTTAAGTTGTCAACAATAAATTGGAATTTCATAGCTCATTATTTTCATAACTAAGAACCACAGTGGACAAAATGTCACTCTAATTAGAACTGCCTTTTAAGAAACAAGTTCAGCCCTAAAACAGTGTGACTGGGAATTTCTGAACTGGGGCTGTTCCATCCACTGACTTTTTCTTTTTTTTTCTTTTTTTTTTTTTGGTCACCGAAGAATTTGATGGGCACACTCGGAGTGACAGATTATAGAGAGTGTGCTGTGTGTGGTGGCCGTGGTTTTCAGAGGCTGCATGACAAGGCAGGCAGAGTCCCTGGGGCAGGCAGAGACCCCGTCATCTCGGGAAGGTGGCGGTTTGCCAGGAGTGTGGGCTTCAGTCCACAGAGCTCGAGGCTCAGGAGGGGCTCGAGAGGCACAGCCTGGTGGCATGTGAGGCCCATTTAAATCCACCCAGAAAGCCTGGCTCTTGTCTTCTTTCACTGGAGCCTGGCTGGGAGGTTCAGGCCGTTTGGAATTGGGTGGTATGTTACACAGTAATAAACACTCAGAGGATTTTAATCCGCAGCACGTGCTCTTTATGTTTTGCAGAGCTTTTCCTTAACCATTCTGCGTCTCTGCCCGCGTCCTGGGAGGCAGGCTGGGCAAACGTCCTCCCCTTATACAAATGGGGTATCAGAGGCCCAGAGAGGCTAAGTGATTTGGCCAAGGTCACACAGCCCATTAGTGTCAGAGACCCTGACTGACACACCCAGCTCCTTACTCCAGCTTTTACTCGGTGTTTTGCACCGAACTACACCGTGTGTTGGCGGCCGCCGTCTGTCTGTTGTGTGGAAGCCAAAATGCTGCATGGCTATTTTGCTGAGATGAAAGAGCGGTTCTTCAGTCTGATTCCTCACTTTACGCAGTTGCCAAATGGGGTCTCCCCTGGGGTGTCAGGGTTGCCTTCTAAGGGCCTGGCTGATGTGTCAGTCAAAAGGCAGACAGAGAGGTCCCTTGTCAAGCCACGGCCTGGGCCTGCCGTGGTTGGTGCTGCTCAGGTGAGATGGGTGGAGAGCCCTGGGTGCTGCCACCGCCCGCCAGACAAGGGGGGCGGGCGCTGTGGGGGATGCTCTCCCAGCTGCTGTGCCAACACCGCATTCCCATTCCACTCCTACGTTTTGAGTACTCGGCACAAGATTGTCTGTGTGTCTGTAACCTCCACCCCAGACAGTGCCCGTCCTCACAGGCCCTCGGTGGCTAGTGAGTGAGTGAGTGAATGAATGCAAAGATGCAGGTGAACTGCCTGGTGAACGGTAAAACTTTCTACAGTGGCCAGGGGTCATCATCATCATTATTGTTTTCATTTTCACAGTTTGCCCTAGTGTGAAGAGCACTGGATTCCGAATCAGATCTGAGAGCTGACTTCCTCTAACTTCCAGAAGGGAGTTGGGCAAGTCAGTTATTCTTCTAATCATCAGCTTCCCCTTCCATAAAACCCTGCTGGCCCCTTAGGATTGATGTGAGGATCCAGATAATTTGAGGAAGAGCTCTGTAAACTTTAGAGCACTGTGCCTAAAATAAGGAGTTACTGTGTAGATAGTAACAAATGACTTTTTATCATAAAATTGGAAGCTGCTGAAATTGCTGTGTGCCTTGATTGGGGTACCTTCCTAAACTTCTGGCAAAGTAAAAATTTCTTGGATAGTTCTTAAAGCCTGTTTGTCACTAATAATAGTGTTTCAGTAATTACAGAAAGAAGTAGGATAGGTTGGGTTTTGCCTTATGGTCTCTTCTCAGTGAAAAACAGAATTTCCACTTCTGTATTACTGTTCCCAAATTATTTCATCTGTTTCTAGACTGTCCACTAACTTTGCCCTAACTGGATTTGCCCAAACTGAGAATTTCAGCATCTCTTTAAATGTAACTAGTCATTGTTCTTGGGTGACACTCCCCATTCTTCCCAGAGGAGAATCACCTCTTTCTCTTACCTATTATAAACTCTGCTAGGTTGAAAAATTACCAGTCATAGGGGTGCCTGTCTGGCTCAATTGGTAGAGTGTGTGACTCTTGATCTCGGGGCTGTGAGTTCCGGCCCCACGTTGGGTGCAGAGTTTACTTAAAAAAAAATTACCAGTCGTTTCTAAAATGTCTCCTTTGCTAGAAAAATTCTCAACAGCAAGATAATCTCCTTTGCAAGAGAAGTCAAGAATTCCTCTGTAAATGTTGAGAGACATCCAGCAAAGGCTCAGATTCAGAAAAGGAATCAAGTAATTTTTTTCCCCTGAAATGATCTTTCACGGCACTCTTCTCCCCGGTCTCGGTTTTACTGTAAAACCCTGACATCCTATTTGTGTTAACGAGGAAGAGCTGATAGCATGGAAATGTCCTTAGAAACAGCGATTTACCTCAGGGGAGGTCCCTGAAAGAGCTGCAGTGACTTGTGGTTGGCT
This sequence comes from Canis lupus dingo, assembly GCF_003254725.2. NCBI lineage: Eukaryota > Metazoa > Chordata > Mammalia > Carnivora > Canidae > Canis > Canis lupus. Next base: position 52,836,960 of record NC_064253.1, on the reverse strand, counting down.
TTTTTTGATTGCTTGGGTTTTTGCTTATATGTAACACATATTTCCAGTTAATTCTGGAATGCAACACTCCTTTTAATTTTATACCAGGGTTGTCATATTAATCTTAAGGCAAAAAAGCATGCATTTTAGGGGACATTTTCACAGAATGCAGATGGAATCTGCTAGGGGATGTGAGTGCTGGTAAATTAAAGGTACAAGCCAACTTTCTGGGGAAATTTTAGCTCAGGAGGCTGGGCCTCCATCCTGGTTTGGCTAGTGGGTCTTGTGTGACCCTGGACAGGCCGTTTAACCTCTATGGATCTCTGTTTCATGCCTATGGATGGGGACCCATTCATTCATTTTTCATTCATTTGTTCAAAATATCTATGTGCTTTAGAACTGTTGTGCAGATCAAATGGGAAGGACTGACTTGAAAGTTTTCTGTAAACTGTAAAATGGTAGATAAATGTGATAGATTAATTAATTAATTAATGCATAGCATCTGGACCAACACTATCCTATAGAAATACAACGTGAGCCACATTTGAAATTTAAAATTTCCTGGTAACATTAAAAAAAGGGAAAAAACCAGGTACAATTAATTTTACATATTTTATTTAACCCAGTATGTGAAAAATGTGATTGCTTCAGCATGTAACCAATATAAGAATTATTAATGAGATATTTTATGTTCTGTTTTTCTACTAAGTTTTGACAGTCTGGTGTGTATTTTACACTTATAGCACACCTCAATTCAAATAAGCCATATTGGGCAGCCTGGGGGGCTCAACGGTTTAGCGCCGACTTCAGCCCAGGGCGTGATCCTGGAGACACAGGATCGAGTCCCGTGTCGGGCTCTCTGCATGGAGCCTGCTTCTCCCTCTGCCTGTGTCTCTGCCTCTCTCTCTGTGTCTCTCATGAATAAATAAATAAAATCTTTAAAAAAATCAACAACAACAAATGAGCCATATTTCAAATGTTCAGAAGCCCCATATGGCTAGTGGATGCTGAATTGGACAGCACAGATCTGGATGTTTTCCGGACAGAGTAACTATTTTGTTGCAAATGTCCATTTTGCTTGTTCCTCTTGGCTAAGCTCCTTTCTCCTTGGGTCCTAGGTATTATGAGACGGGGAGCATCAAGCCTGGGGTAATTGGAGGATCCAAACCAAAGGTCGCCACGCCCAAAGTGGTGGAAAAAATCGCTGAGTATAAACGCCAAAATCCCACCATGTTTGCCTGGGAGATCAGGGACCGGCTGCTGGCGGAACGTGTGTGTGACAATGACACGGTGCCCAGCGTCAGTTCCATCAACAGGTGAGGGGTTGGTGCCTTGGGGGACTAGGGATCTGGGTGGAGTGGGGCATTCTGGAGGCTCTGTGGGTGCCTTTCCAAAAGATCTGGTCTCTCCATTCATCAAAGCCCCTAAAGGGTTGTATCAGACAGGAGGGGTGCTAATGGGGCTTGGTGGGTCTCTCTATTGCCATTCTTGTCTTTCCAAAGTGCACAGGAGTTCTAGGCCTGGGGAGGGAAGGCCATGTCAGTATCCAGGCTGCTTCAGATTCTTCTGATCCCAGAGTGATTTTTATCTCTCCCTTTACCACCTGCCTCTGTGTGGGGAGCACCTAGCTATGAATTGTCCCAATCAGGCCCTACAAATGTCACTTCCTTGTAAGCCCATGCTCAAAGTCTTAGCACTGGCCTATATCAGAGCTTCCCAGGAATAAAATCCCTGTCTTCAGTTTGGGCAGAGGTTGAGCCATGGAGTGGCTCGAAAATCGAGCCTGGACTTAAAGTTGGGAGATTTAGTTCTTTGTCCCAGCTCTGCCGGGAACTCCAAGTGTGGCCCTGACAAAGCTCCTCCTCTCTTTGAGAGCCCCACACCTTGGAGGTTCTGATGTGGGTCTGTGATCTCCAAAAGTGACATCCAGGACACTAAGATGCTGTGGAGTTAGGGGCTGCCCTCTACCCAGTTACCCTCAATCTCACCCACAGAGAGAAAGAACCAGAGAAATAGCATGAGTAGGTTCCATACCCAGGCATGGGATATTTCCGGGAGCCACATAGGCACCTTCTTCTCCACAATTTGATCTGGGATGTGTCTAAACGGGCTCTCAGAGCTTTAAAAAATTCCCGAGAAAAGGGGCACGTGGGTGGCTCAGAGGTTGAGCATTTGCTTTCAGCTCAGGTCGTGATCCCAGTGTCCTGGAATCGAGTCCTGCATCGGGCTCCCCACAGGGCACCTGCTTTTCCCCCTGCCTGTGTCTCTGCCTCTTTCTGTGTCTCTCAATAATAAATAAATAAATAAATAAATAAATAAATAAATAAATAAATAATAAAATATTTTAAAAAGGAGGGGGAGAATTCCTGAAAGAAAGTTTTCTATTGTAGATGATGCAGTCTCAACTCCATCTAAACCCACAGAAGTCAAGGATGAAGTTGTGAGATAAACAGAAATGATTGTTGTCTAAACTCCACGTGAAAAAAAAAAAAGAGAGAGAGAGAAGCCAGCAGACTGAAAACATAATCAGTTCCTATCTCTCCAAGGTCACACCTGCCCCTTGTCAGGACAGAGCCTGAATGGGCATAGGAGACCCCTGACCCCTGGCTGAAGGAGGTGGTTAGACTAGAAAGTCTCAGCGATCCCTTCCGGGCCCAGCGGTGGTTTCTTCTGCGTTGACTCAAATGCACAGAATCACTGTATGAGAGTGTGTGTTGACGTTCTGAGTCCTGCTGTTTCATTACCGTTAGCCTGTTTTCTTTCTCTCAGCAAATCTTTACCTTGGCCCAGACATCCTGCAAGGTGCTGAGAAGAGAGAGGGGAATTGGGGACACTGTCTCTTAGTCTCTGTTCTAGAGGGGCTTCCTTGTCTAGGATGGGAATCGGGTGCATATTAGAGGTCTGGTCAGCCCGAGTTAGCTGGGAAGGTAACAACTATTGTGGTAGGTTTTGGGCGGGGGGTGGAGGGATGCTCCTTTCTCTGGATTACGAGGGGCTCTGATGTGCTTCGTGAGTCTCCTACTTCTGGCTCATTGCAGGATTTCCATCACACAAAGCAACATGACTTTCCTCCCACATCTCCAAAAACCCTAACGTGGAGTGAGGCGTACAGTTCCTATAGCAATGAAGTGGCAGGAGCCTGCTCTGCAGAGGAAACCTCTGCCAAACCCATGGCCAGGCCTTGGGGGCCCACGGATTTCCCAGTGTAGGGCCTACATGTAATTGATAGTTTGAAAGATAACTTTAGGTTGCCCATGGGGATCCCAAATTCTAATGCTTGTGGCCAAGCAGTAACATAAGCAAGGCGGGCTACGTGTGAGGTGACAGGGAAACGTTGGGGCTGTGGCAAACCAGACATCACAGCAGTATTGCAGGGGCAGGTCCTTCTTAGCTCTGGCTGAATGCTGCTGGGAATGCAGGCCCAGTGTTTGCCAGAATTTTTCCACTCCTTTTTTCTTTTTTTTTTTTTAAGATTTTATTTATTTATTTTTAGAGAGAGAGAGAGAGAAAATGAGAGAGAGAGACGGAGAAATGAACATGAGCTGGGGGTAGGAACACAGGGAAAAGCAGACCCAGGACTCGATCCCAGAACCCTGAGATCATGACCAGAGCAGATGTTGGACACTTAACCAACTGAGTCACCAAACACCCAGAATTTTTCTACCCTTTAAGAGGATCTTGAAACTAGGATTTGTGTGTGCATGTATGCGGGTGTGTTGGTATATATAAAATCCCCATATTTCTAAATGGTGGCAACTAATTTCAGGAAGAAAAAAAAAAAGCCTTACAGGATAAGCATAATCATTTGCAGGGCTCCAGCTTATATTTTCTGTAATACAGGATGAAAATGATTTTTATAATGAATTAATTTTAATGTATTTTAGAAAAATATAACTAGAACACCAAGCTGGTCAGTGTGAACTTTAATGAACTAGCCCTCCCATTTATAGTAAAGAGCTAGAAATGCCTCAGAAAATAAATCTGTTTAAGTCAAAAAATAAGTTATTTGAAAGGAACATATGAAATAAATGGAGCACAGTAGCTTGACAGGGGTGGTGAAGGCTGTGAGGGGTACTTGAATGGGTGTCTAGGGAGACCAGGGACCAGCTGATGCTTTGTGCTTGGAGCTGCTCCGTGCAGCTCTGCCTGCTGGTTGCTAGTTGCTGGGGCCACCGCTAGCCTTGGGGCCTCCTGGGTGTCCGCAGCGGTGGCTGTGCCTCTGAGGTGTTTTCACATCTGTGGTCTCCTATAGCCCTCAAAGCTTAACTTTGTTCTGTGGCAGGTATAGAAACTGAGGCCCAGAAGGGGAGTGTAGAGGAATGATGATTTTGAGGTTAGAGCTAGGAGTAGAGCCTGGGACCCTGATGGTAAGAGGAGGGCCTGCCTCTTGCCGCTGCCCCTGCTCTGTAGGACTTAGCCAGTGACGGAACTGAAGATCCGAGGGAAGAGAGGCCAGGAGGAGTAAAACAGTCATTCCTACTCTGCCTCCATGCACTCTGTGGCCTGTGTGCTTTGCTGCCAGCCTGCAGCTCCCTCGGTGACTCAGAGCCCTCTCCTGCACACCCTGGGGCGGGGAGGGCTCTCCTCTGGCTCCTTCCTCTACTCTTGACTCAGAGCTTTTACTGCTCTTTAGCCAGCCAACCCAGCAACGCAGATAAACGAGGTGTGGGACACTGTTGCTGCCTGTGCTCCCCCCACCCCCATGCTGCCCAAGAAAGCCCCAGCCATCTCAGCAGGCAGTTTTATTTTCCACATGAAGGCAAGGTTGTGCTTCGTTCAAATGGATGCAGTTTCTAAATAACTGTCTTGCAGATGTCTTGGTATGAGAGTCCAGAGATTTCTCTCCCAGCCCCTGTCTCCCTTGGGGGCAACTTCTCACCATTCCCCTATTTCAAACAGCTAAGGAGGGAGTGGTGGCTGGATTTGTAGCTATTTCAGTGGCCACCGTGTCCTTTCCACTGTCCACCCCCACAAGTATCTGCCTTCCCGCTGTCTTCTGGGAGCCAACCCAGGAAGCCATGACTGTCATGGAGTTAAGCGCCACAAAACCTGTTCTGCTGAGCATGTGGGAGATTTCCTGGGACACAAACCATGTCATTTATGTGGTCTCCTAAGGACAAATAAGTGCTGGGATCCTGCACAGGCTGCATCAAGGATTTTTAGAATCCAGCCCGAGTGGCCGTTGGAGGTGACTGCCCAAGAGCTGACGGAAATGGGTGGCATGGAACCTGCCTTCTGTTCGAGTCCCATGGCTCTAAATCAGGGGCCAAGTGGTGGGCGTCGTGAATGGCATTCCCACTTAGAAGGACAGTGGTAGTTCACACAACGGGTTGTTGTCATGGGAGACAGTGGGCTCAGTATAGCTAGGTGTAAGGATTTTTCAAAAGAAGCTACAAATCCATGTATTTATGCAAAAGCTCCCACTTTGCAAATACTGGAAACTAATTCAAATAAAAACAAATACCGTGCAGGCCAAACAAAGCTTGTCCCTGGATGGATGTGGCCTGAGGAATGACAGTTTGTAAACTCTACTCTTCATCTGAACTTGGGCAGCAAGACTTGTGAGATTGTTTTCCCATTCCCTCTTTCTTTTCTGCGTCAGTTGCCTGCATGTCACCTGTGGGCCCTCTGCCAGCATGGCCCAATTGGATCCTTGGTTGTGGATTCTTAGCACAGCTGATGGCCCAAGATTCTTACTGCACCAGTGGCAGTTCGATTAGTGCCTTAGATGTGGGTATCTCTTCAGTTCTATCTTCCTTTTTAAAAAAACTTTTTTAAAATTTATTTTTATTTATTTTTTTCAGCCCTATCTTCCTATTTCCTTTTTAAATGCGCCATAATTGTCTCTTTCAGTGTAATTGTGTGTGTGTGTGTAGGGGGGCAATGAGGGGATATATCTGGGAAGACCTAGCCTTTCAAAGAAGTGACGATAATGTTGAGATCAGATCCTTACAAATGCCTGTAATGCCTGAAGTCCCTAGGACTTTAGTCCTTCAGTTGCTAAATGGATTTGGAATCCAAATAGGCTTTATGTGTCTCATAGAAACATTTAGCAGAGGGGCCCTTTCCTTTGAATGTGGTTCAAATAAAAGTGCTCAGGCATGGGACCGGAGTCTGGGCTGACCTGCTGTGTTACCCTGGGCAAGTCACTTGAGCACTCTGGGCTTTGGTTTCCTAATTTGGAGGAATTGGTTGATTGCTGAACTCTATTCCTTGTTGGATGTCTAGGAGGTTCACATGGCACCCAGGGTCATGCTCATGCTCAGCGGAGTAGAGGCTATACACTTTTTAGTATTAAGAGCCAGTTAGCCAGACTGTCTCTGGTTTAGAAAAGGTCCGGAGTATGACTCTTATTGTGACAAGTTTTGATGATTGCTTGTTAATTTTAAAATTTTAAAGAATTGCTAGGATTCAATTAGTCTTGTTCTTCCCACTACCATTTCTTCTCAGTGGAAGATAATGCTCTTTGTTCTTTTTTTTTTTTTTTTTTTTTTGGCAGCTGCTGCAAGCAGATGGGCAAAATCTCTATCCCTGGGGACGGCTTTGGAGGGTTCCCTATATTCTGGTCTCGCCTATAAAGGATGGCCCCACAACAGCCTTAAAATAGGGTGTGGGGATGGCTCCTTTCCCCTTCCCAGCTCCCAAGGGGGATCCCCTATGTTTTTCAGGGATTTGTGGAAAATGTGAACTTTTTAAGGTTGAAGCTGGTCTTTAGTTGTTATGAAGATACAACTGAAAATAATAGCTAACATTTGTAGAGAATTTCCTAGGCCGTAGCCACTATTCTAAATAATTAGTATAATTTTCATAAGAACCCTATGAGGTGGGAACGCTTCTTGGTCCCATTTTGCAGATGAAGAAACTGAGGCACAGAGAGGTTAAGTAATTTACTCCAGGCCATGCAGCTGGCAAACTGGAAAACTGGAATTCAAATTCTAGTAGTCTGATTCCGGAGTCTGTGTATTTAATCAATACACTGCAGCTGCCTCTCAATGATTTATAACAATTGATAATGTCTTACTGAATGATTTATAAATATTTTAAAAGAAAAATAAGGGACATATAATTTTCTTTGCTTAAATTTAAGGTCTAGACAATACTTCTAAAAGTTAGGACTTTATGCTGGAAAATATAGGAAATAGTTCTTATATTTTACCATGCTTTTGTATATACGTAAACCGTAACACAGATTATATCTTATATATCCATATATTCATTGAGCATATTTCTGTAAACAAACACACATGTATCCACAGAGAAGGTGACATACACAAAGATACAAACATTAGATCCTAGCTTAATTCCAAATGGTCCAAAAGACTACCTCACTTCCAGGTCCTTGTCAATGTGCTCCACATTTGCTTGGTTAAAATAAATGGTTGGAATATCGGAGAAAACACATGCATGCACACTGAATGCATTTGATGCAACACTCACGCTGACTCACAGAAAAGGGCGAGGGACCCTGGAGGCTCAAGGGGCCTGGACTCCAGAGGACCTGTGGTTGGGCTGTGGTGTGAAGAGAAATGTCCGCTGCAGGCTCTCAGCCGAGCGTGCTGAGCTGCCTGGGTGCCCACCGATGAGCTGTGAGATCCCGGAAGGCAGAGGCCATACCCAGTGAGGGCATCCTCACTGCTCCCCATTTGTATAAGCTGGAGACCCAGTGCACCTTGAAACTTGAACTTCCAGAAATAATGGTCTGGAATGTGAAAAAGCCCCTCATAAGACACTGAGTGAAGAGAGCGGGATACCAACTGTATGTGTGATTTAGTGTTGACTTTGCTAATAGAAAATGGATATTTCCTAATATGCATAGGGATGTTAGCATGAAGGAAATGTGATTTGCATATACTAAAATGTGATTTTTAGATGTCTTCTTTATATTTATTGTCCCAATAGTCTACAATGAGCACAAAGTGCTTTTATAATTAAGAAAAGCTCTAATAAGTGAAGCTCTAATAAGTGCTTTTTTAGAAGGTAGTAGTTGAAGGCTGGAGTACAACTTTTCCAAAGAAGCTGAGCATTTTGTTACCACCTACCCTTCTCCCAAATGCCAGGGAAGGAACTTTCCTGTAGACCCCACAGGGGCTTTTGGTCAGGCCCCGTTGGTTACCCTGTGACACACAGGGCTTGGGGTCCCACGGAGGAGACCCATATCAGTGTGTTTTTCCAGATAGAAATTTACAGACTGAGCTTCCCAAAGCCCAACATTCTGCAGAGAAACACCAGAGCTGCCAGGTGCAAAGAGAAGGCAGTACCATTATTACCTCATTTATACAGTGGGTTTTTCTGCAAGATTTCCCTCCCCCTGAAAAAAAAAAAAAAACAACGATTTACTTACTTGAAGTAACTAGTGTGGTCTGTTCCAATTCTCTCATTATATCAAAGGCCCACAATGGAATGGACTTGCCCAGGGTCACAATAATGTTCATCATATTAGAACTAGAGCAAGTCTCTGGAAAGACAGGCCAGGACACCCCTGGCTCCCGGCCCTGTTGGAGCCTAACCAGGAGATTTTGCACAAGGCAGCTTTGGAGGGTTCCTCTTAGCAAAGCCAGCTAGGTATGTCCTGGCAGCACTTTAACTCTTTTTAGGATCAGAGCAATACACATCTGCTTCCTTAGTAATTTTGAATGGGTGGGGTTGTGACTCCTCCTGTGGCTGTCTAAGGCAGAGAAACAGAGCATGTGGGTCTCCAGGGAACAGAGAGGTCACCTGGTTCGGTGTCATTCCACTGAGGGCAGGGGCAGAGGTCCAGGGAAGGGAAGAAACTCCCTAATGACACTCAGGGAGTTCCTTCTGGAGCTGCAGCTGCTCCAGAGAAAAAGATGCCCATTCGTAATATTAACATATCATCCTTTTTCTACAGAAGGTGCACGTGAATCCCAGAGAGGGCTGCAGGTTATTCAAAGACACCCAGGGAGGTAGGGGCTGAGTTGGGACTAGTCCATAGCTCTTCTAACCCCCTAACTCCCAATCTGGGGTCATAACCCCCTTCCTCCTCTGCCCCAGCTTGATATTGCTTTTCTGGATGTCTGTGCATAGCTAGTCAGGATATCTTCTCCATTATGGTAAATAGCCATTTATTTTTTTTCCCAATTGTCCACAGGATCATCCGGACAAAAGTACAGCAACCACCCAACCAGCCGGTCCCAGCTTCCAGTCACAGTATAGGTAAGAAGAACTTTTTAAAAAAATTTAAAAATCTAATGGGTTCCAAATATTCTAAAGAACTTTTAATCATTCTTATGGACAGATAATTCTGCATAAAACACTTCGGCACACGTACTAATGCGCCTTCTTTGTCATTCTCCAAGGGCTGAACCTGGTAAATGAATTTTATAAATACTGCTAAAAGGTTTTGAATTTTACTGATTATTATGATAAATAGCTTTCACCATGAGACAGAAAATTGAAATCTAAGCCAAAAAAAAAAAATCCACTAATGGGGGTCTATAGAATGTCAGATAATTAAAGTAATAAATCAAGAAAGGGATACTTATTCATAACATTTTCTGCATCATTAGTCAGTAAGTAGTTTTGAATGTGTTTTTTTCTTCTATCAACCAGCCCTTCTACAATTCTTTGTGCACTTGCAGTCTTGAGTGAAGATGTGGCAAAACTTCCCAAACTTTCTCTCTCTCTCTCTCTCTCTCTCCCTCTCTTGCTTCAGTCTCATGTACTCCATGAACTGTCAGGGGCTGCCAGTGGGGTTTTTGACACTCACGGGAGATAGTTTGAGTGAGCGTGACGTGTAAGCATGGGGGTCCTATTTCCTTCTATTGAAGAGTTCAGTTCAGAGGTTTCCCTGCCTTTCCCTTCCCCTCAAAGACTGTGAGATGACAGTGACATGTGTCTCGTTAAGGTACATTATTTCACCACTTGGGATAAAGGAAACACCTCTGGGGGGAAGGTTATTCTACTATAGGAACGTGGTGACCATTCAGTAAACCTCTGACAGTGCCTATCACTGTCACTTCATAATGCTTTGGACTGTGTAATGTTTCCACATCTTTGTCACTCCCTCTTTAACTGAAAACTTGAACTCTCTGTGGTGATGGGGTTTGGACAGAGGCCGGATTTATACTTCTAGCTCTCCCATTAACTCATCCAGTGAATTGTGTATCCCTTCACTGCTCTGAGCCTCAGTTTCCCCATTTGTGGACTGAAAGGCTCACACTAGGTGCTCCCTGAGGTTTCTGAATCTTCATGGTTGTCTCTTTGGATAAAGGTAAGAGAGAATTCCTCCCTCCCATAAAATAATTCTTTTTTTTTAAAAAAGGATTTTATTTATTTATTAGAGAGAGACTGAGAGAGAATGAGCATGAGCAGGGGGAGGGCCAGAGGCAGAGGGAAAAGGCTCGAACCCAGGACCCTGAGATCATGACCTGAGCAGAAGGAAGATGCATAACCAAGTGAGCCACCCAGGCACCCCTAAAACAATTCTTTATTTATTAGTCTATTCCAAAAGTGTTTGCCAAGCCCCTGTTTTGCAGGAGGCTAGTATTTTATTTTATTAAAGATTTTATTTATTTATTCATGACAGAGAGAGAGAGAGAGAGGCAGAGACAAAGGCAGAGGGAGAAGCAGGCTTCATTCAGGGAGTCGGTCATGGGACTGGATCCAGGGTCACACCCTGGGCTGAAGGCAGCGCTAAACCGCTGAGCTACCTGGGCTGCCCAAGAGGCTAGTATTTTATTTTTTAATTTTTATTTATTTATGATAGTCACATAGAGAGAGACAGAGACATAGGCAGAGGGAGAAGCAGGCTCCATGCACCGGGAGCCCGACGTGGGATCGAATCCCAGGTCTCCAGGATCGCGCCCTGGGCCAAAGGCAGGCGCTAAACCGCTGCGCCACCCAGGGATCCCCGCAAGAGGCTAGTATTTTAAAGGAGCAGGACCAAATCCCTTTTCTCAAGGGCTTCTCAGTTTAATGCGGGAATTCTCTTAGTTAAGAGAAGTTGGCACAGCACTGAGATAAGGCTCAAGAAGAAAGTATACGGTGCTGTGTGAGCCAGAGGTGAAGCTGGTTGAACTGAGGTGAAGAGGGTTGAGGAGGGTTTCTGGGGAAATGTTTGTGGCTGAGATTTCACTTGTAGCTTGAACTATTTCAGATCACGGAACAATGAATAGCAGACGAAGAGTACCTGATAATATTCTTGTAGTTGGGTTAGAGGAACAATTCTACTTGTAGGTCAGCAGAATGCTTTGTCTTGTCTCAGAAATTTTTATGAAAAACCTATCATATACGTGTACAGGCCCTGATAGTTTACAAACTTGTTGCTGGGTAAGGAAATGGAAGTTGAGCGGTTAAATAACTAGCCCAAGGGCACACTGCTCGTTAAGTGGTGGAGTCAGAATAAGAACTTGGGTCCTAGTTTAGTGCAGTCACAAAATAGCATTGGCTCTGTCTGCAACATGGCGAGCCTTGGTTATATGTGGTTGTTGTTTTTTAAAGTACCGAATGACTTGTGATCTTCTTTCTTCCTCTGTTCTTTGCACCTTAATACAGAAAAGGTTGTGAGATTTGCATAAATCTATTTTGAGGAGCTTCTTCTGGTGAAGGAAAAGAGAAGTTAACGATTTCTACTTCTGTGTCTCCTAAGGAAGATCTAAAATCTAACTCAGATATGAGAAGAAAGGCACTGTTCCCTCTAGGTCTGTAGGAGCAAGAGCTGGATATGCTCCAAGGAAAGCAACAAACAGCTTCTCACGCAATCACCACCATTTCTAGTAATTTCCTACACTTTAGAGTCAAAGGCAGCTCCACCTGCCTCCAGCTAGTTATAGCCCAAGGAAATGTGTCTGAGATTGGTTTGTAGGTTTTAATGAACCAAGAAAGAATTCCCACAGCCCAGAAATGGAAATTCAGTTGTATAGCTTGGGAGGACCCTGACGTCTTTCCCTTGGACTCTGGGCTTAGGAGTTAAAGTGAAACTTGCACAAAACCTCCCCTCCCCCTTGCTTTTCCTGAGGAATAGAGAGACCTGGCCTCAGCCACACACAATAAGTCACTAACCTTGGCCCACATTTCTGGACAGGGGAAAACTAGACTTTAAGTCAGTAGACTGGAAGCTAAATCCTAGTGCTACTGCTTACCGGCTAGATAACACTGAGCAAATCATTTCATCTTGTGGAGGCTCATTCATCAAATGAGGAGAATAATAGCACTTTAGGTTGTTGCAACCATCAAATGAAAAACACTGCATTACTGGGAAGCATGTTACCGTTTTTCATGATTACTTAACGAGAAACGGATTACTCTGGGGTCCAGACTTTAGTGACTCAGTCCTGTGGCCTTGGGCAAGTCACTTTCCTCTCTCTGAGCCTTGGTTCCCTTCCCTTTCCCAGGAGATGACATCGCCTCCCTTGTATGGTTGTTCTTAGAATTAAACAAAATAATGCCTCGGTAATGGCTGGCACAGAGTAAGTTCTCAGAACATGTTAATCATTATTCCATATATCAATATATATTATGTATGTGGGAGTACATATTCTATTATACATCATATCATTATTACATAATTAACATGAAATATTGAAATCCAGGTGAACTGGAAGGAGAAAAGACAGTGAGGAACTATAAAAAGAAGGAACGGTTTGCCATTTGGAGTTTTGCTGGCTGAGTGTATGAGTGTGCAGGTATTTATGTCTGCATGGATGGGTGGATGTGTACTCATCTACCTGTCTAATGAGTAGTGTAGTCTAAGCCTTTTTTTTTTTTTTTTTTTTAGCACTGGCTGCTGGTGGGCCCCGGATCCCCTCTCCCTGTCTCTCTCCTCTAGCCCCCTGCTTCCTGCACCCTTGGACAGGCCTGGATTTGAGCTAGTGCCCTTCTGACACGTTCCTGTGTTCCCTTCTGCGCCGCCAGGCCTCCTAGTTGCCCAGCAATCCACCACCCCCCCCCCCCAGCAGCAGAACACCCGGGCAAATGGCCCCCGAGGGCGGCTCCTATGCCCAGGTGTAGCCACTGCTACAGGGCGAGCGTCCTCCGCGCACACTTGCGTCTGCACCCGGCTGGGCCGGCGTCGCATCCCGGTGGAGGGTGAGCGCCTTTGTTCCCGCCGAGGCCCGCAGCGCCGCCGCACGGCCCGGCCGGCCCTGACCGCCCCTCTCCCTCTGCGCAGTGTCCACGGGCTCCGTGACGCAGGTGTCGTCGGTGAGCACGGACTCGGCCGGCTCCTCGTACTCCATCAGCGGCATCCTGGGCATCACCTCCCCCAGCGCCGACACCAACAAGCGCAAGAGAGATGAAGGTAAGAGACGCCCACGCCGCCCTGTGCTGGGGGGACTAACGGGATCTGCTTTGGGGCGATGAGTCGGGGTGGAAGCCAAGAGCCACTGTTTGCCTGCAGGGCGCCTGAGTCCCCAGGCGGGGTGGACCCGGGAAGGGGCTGCGTGCTCTGGGAGGGGCAGGCCAGGTGCTGGCTGGGCCTGCGGATTTCCCGGATTTCCCGCTAGCCTGCCCTCATCTTCACCCCTTGGGTGGAAGAAAGTGGGCCTAGCAGAACCCATGTGGCTTGAGCTTTGTGGTCTGTAAGAAGCCCTGTGTGCTGATCTGATGCCTGGGGGCAGGGTATGCAGGATGTGGGCGCACCCTCTCCTGGGGCTCCTGGGAAGAGAGGGAGAGCTGGGTGCCCTGCACTGAGGAGGGCACACGGGGGCAGAGGTGGTCAGCAGGTGGGTTCTTGAAGGACTGTGCACACTCTCCCAGAGGGCCTCCAGCAGTGGTGGTGGGGGAGCGGTTTGAGGAAATTAATCATCTCATCTCTGCCCTTGGGCCTGGAAGGAAGGAGTCCCCTGGCCTCTCTGGGATTACAAAGATGACAATCTTCCCAGTTGATTTTTCTCAACCCCTGCGTGCGCCTGCTGCCTGGGTCTCTGTCCTGGACAGGGCCCTACCTTAACCTGGCTCTCCGTTCCCTGGATGGGCTGCCAGTGTGGCTGACGTTAATGGGTTTGAGAGGAGAAACGAACCCCTGGGAGTTTGTAAGACCGTGGTCAGGAAAAGGGGAAATAAAAAAAAAGCCCATGGTCTAGGGCCTGAGAGCCGCGTGACAGAAATCTTGATTCAATTATTCTGTTCCTCAGCACAATTCCCTTTCTCAGCTCCCTGTAAGGGATGTATGTTCTTTGAGCACATGCCTAAGTACTTAAGATCGGTAACTAGAAAATTGAGTCGGCCCAGTGGTGGATTGGCCTGTGGACTGTCTGTTCCGGGCAGTGCAGAAGCTGGGCCTGGGGCCTCCGTTTGGAGCTCTGGGGGCACCTGGGGATGGTTCACGGCTTTAGAACCTGCCTCACCTTTCCCCTGCTCTTGACACTCGGAGCAGATGTCAGAAGTCTGTAACTCAGCGGGCACTGTGCTGTGTTACCGCAGGAGGCGGTGGGCCTAGCACCTCTGTTGGTTTATGGGGTTGATGCTGTCATCTTTTCTCCCATTGTCACCTGGACTCGCAGCAGATGTGCCCAAGCTGGGGCCCAGCGGTGTTTGATCAGGGTAGAGGAGAGGCTTGTGTGACGCTCTTTCACAGGCTGAGGGATCCCAGCACAGATTTTTGGAGAAAAAAATATATATATATAGTTTGATATTTACCACGAAACAGACAGGTCCTGATTTGGGAGGGGCGGCTATTTTACTGTGCTTGTGGAGCACGGTACCAGCTTTCAGTGTCTGATCAGCCACTCTTTAGCCTCTTCTGCTGCTTTAAAAGGTATTGAGGGGTGCCTGGCTGGCTCAGTCCGTAGAGCCTGCAACTCTTTTTTTTTTTTTTTTTTTTAAGATTTTATTTATTTATTCATGAGACCTAGAGAGAGAGAGAGAGAGAAGCAGAGGGAGAAGCAGGCTCCATGCAGGGAGCCTGATGTGGGACTTGATCCTGGGTCCCCAGGATCATGCCCTGGGCCAAAGGCAGGCACTAAACTGCTGAGCCACCCAGGCACCTGAGCCTGCAACTATTGATCTTGGAATCATGAGTTCAAGCCTCACATTGGATATGGAGCCTACTTAAAATAAACAAATTTAAAAAAATGTATTGAGTAGTCAGAATAGAGGTGTGTTGTTGGTCTAGAATGCTCTGTGCCATCAGATCATTCCTTGAGGACTGTGGTCCATTTGGGGTGGAAGGACAGTGACAGATTGAGATGTGTCTGTATTTGGGTATAACCTAGATGGACAGGGATCTGGATATCAGAGACCCTGGACAACACCTTGAGACTCTAGGGTTGTTCTGATACAATGAAGAGAAAAATGAGCAGGACTGGATTGTTTTCTTCAAATATTTGGGGGGCTGGCATGGAAGACGAGAGGAATGAGACTTTGCTGTGTGGCTTTCAAGGCCAGCATGCAGCAGACACAGAGGAGATTTCAGCTCAGTGTGAGAAAGAATGTGTAAACATGAGGGCAAAAGGGGCTACCTTGGGAGGTAGTGAGTACCCTGTCGCTAAAGGCATGTAAGTGGAGCCTAGGTGACCATGTGCTGGGCTGCTGTATAAGAATATGAAGAATTGAAAAAAAAAGAATATGAAGAATTGGATGTAGGATTGGATAATCTTTGAGATCAAGTCCTGATCCCCAAAAAGACCTGGGAAGTGATCAAGTCTGTGGTCTGGTCTGGGAGATAAGGGAAAATGATTTGATGATGGTCCTGGAAGCTGACAGGACTGGGAAGAGTGGGAGGCACAGATGGCAGATCCCCTTCTCCCTTGCCTTGCATCACCATGAGAGTACTGAGCAGAGAGGTGGGCAGAAGTGCCCTTGCCCAAATCAGCAGCAAATTGCCCGGAGGAGTACTCCCACGTGCTCCCTGCTACCCTTTCCTGCCTTCCCTCTCTATCTCTCTGGAATGGCCATCTGCCATAGGGGAGGAAACTGAGGCACCAAAGAGTTCTGTGCCATTGGCAAAGACACATAGCTTTGCCACACACAGCTTTGGTGTGGCCTAGGTGGGGGCAGGAGGGAGTGGGAGAAGAGCTGGAGAGCCCCTGACGGCCTCAGTTCCCCGGTATTTTGCTACTATCTGTTACCCCTCAGGCCCTCCAGAGAGATGCTTTGGAGGCAGAGCAGCCTGGGGCTGGGCAGAGCCTGGGACAGTGGGAGGAAGAGTATCAAGCACAAGGGCCTACACAGCAGGTTGGATGCTGCCAAGAGTATGGTAAGAAAGTCAGAAGCCAGCGTTGCTGGGTGCATGGGAGGGCTGGCCCCTTGCTGCAGACCATGGTACTGCTTTCTCCGGAGCCCTTGGCAGCCTGAGGGAAGGGCCACGAGGGAGAGAGGCATAGAGGGCCAGGGGAAGAGGCCAAGAGGAATCCCCACTCCCATGTCTCAGATGAGGTGACTGAGGCTCTGTGGGGAGGAGGTGCTGGCTCCATTCTGCTTTGCAGTCATCTCCAGCTAGGACTTGGACATTTCCTGGTGCCACCCTTCTGCCCAGGCCTCAGGGTGGTGGTGGTGGTGGTGGTGATAATAGAGTGTAGTCACAAAGGGCCTGCCCTCTAGGGCTCCCAGTCTGGTGGGCAAAACTGACAAGCCCGAAGTCCCTCGAAAGGGCAGCATGTAAGACGGCTCTGTGATGGGCAGTGACACTAGAGGGGGAGAGCAAGGCAGGGAGGGGCTGATTTTGACCAAAGGGATCTGGGAAGGTGCCTCCTAGGAAGTGGCCTTTTACTGAGGGAGAAATACTTTACATTGCTTGTTTTTAAATTTAAAATAATTAAAATCAAATGAAATTGAAAATTTAGTTCCTCGGTTGCACTAGCCACGTTTCACAGCATCCAGTAGCCCCATGATGTGCCCAGTGGCTGCTGTATTGGGTAATATGGCTTTGGTACAAGTGCTTGGCACATAATAGGCGCTCAGTAAGGGCTCCTTGGTGGAATGGGTCAGTCATATGCCTGTAGAGCGTTCATAATTAGTAAGTAGGGGGACTGGGTAATCTCCTCAACAGGAGGGTTTCTGTTTGGTATTTTGGGCTTCCACAGAAAGCTCTATTTGAATAAAGAGTTCTGTAGCAAAAACAAGTTAGAACAGTATTGGGTTAGTGCATTGCCAAGGGCCCTTTCAATATAGAAATTCTAGGACTCTCCCTGGGACGTTTGCCTCCAAGATTGGCTTTGGGGATAAGACCACTATGTCCAAATCTCAGATGAGCTGTGTGCGGCTCAGGTGGCCGAGAAGGCCCTGGGGCCTCTGAGAGCAGAGCTGTGGCAGGCTGAAGGACATGCAGGGAGGCAGATTATAGCTCAGTGCAAGGAACAGCTTTCCAACAACAGCCAGATTGGGCCGAGGATGGAGGTACTAGGTTGGAAAGGTGATGAGCTCCCTGCCATGGGATGTGTGAGCAGGAGCTAGGCAAAGGAGAGGCCGGGGAGCCAAAGAAGTCATTCTGATCTGGACTCTGCGACTTTTGAGACCTGTTACAATCTGGGTAGCAAATGACTCTCTGACTGCCTGTCTGAAAGTGCTTCTACCTACTGGATTTTCCCTCCTGCCACCTGACTCTGAGGTGGCCATCCACATGGACTTGCCTGGGCAGAGGCCACGTCACCTGTCTTTCTCTCCCCACTGGCTCCTTGGCAGAGAGCACAGTGCCCAGGATGCTCAGGAGGCTTGTGGATGGTACCGAGGGTCCAGCTAGCGTGCTGCCCAGATGTGGGATGTAGCCTCATCTCCTCCTCGGGCCAGCCTGAGAGCTTTCACAGAGAAGTCTCTGGCATAGGCCCTCAGGTGTCCCACGGGGCTAGGGGGTCAGAGGCGGAAGCAGTGCTTCCCTCCCCAGGAGGCCTGGAGGAAGCAGTGGCAGGGCTGGACTGGGGAGGGGGGTGGCCGTGGGTGAAAGGGCAGCCCCAGACCCTTGGTTTCTTCCTGGGCCTTTGATGGCTGGTGGGGCCTCTCTCCACTATCTCTGCGGCCCCCATTCAGGTCCCCTCGGCTTTCCCTTCGCCTCATAGCCCCAGAGTTTGAAAGGCCCTGAACACACCAAGGTCAGCCGCGTGGGAATCCCTTTCACTGGCGCCTAAAGCTGCCCAATCCAGCGCCAGTGTGGACTGTGGGGCCTGAGCTTCCTGTCGGGCAGGAGAGGGTACGTTGCCGGTGGGATTCCTGGCCTTCTGGCCTCTGGACTGCTCTCGGCCTGCGCAGGGCACGGGAAGGGCGTCTAAAACCCCTAGGTGGCCTGTCCTTTGCAAGAGATGCCGAGTCCAGCAAGATCCTCAAGGAAGGTTTGGGTGCTCCTGTCATGACTAGGGTCCACCCCTCTTTCTGGGGGTGCCTGTCTCCTCTATGTCTTTGTGTCCCTCCCCATGCCTTTCATTTGGGGGTGCATCTCCTCCAGTGTTATCCGCCTCTGTTGATGGGAATAGACTTTTTCTGTGTCTGCTTCTGTCTGCTGGTCTAGCACGCTCTCTCTCTTTTTCCCACACATACACTCACCCTTGGCCACTCTCTCTCTCTCTCTCTCTCTCTCTCACATACACTCACACACACACACACTGTCTTCGTCACACACTCTCATATACAAATACACCCCCCCTCCCTCTGTCTCTTTCATAGCACCCTGTCACACACTGTCATACATATATACTCTCTCACGCACAAACCTTTTACACACTCACACATACATATACACCTCTCTCTCTCTCTCTCTCACACACACTCACTTTCTCTCTTCTTATATTGCTCTTGTTCTCTCCCTCTTACCAATTCCCTGCTCCTCCTTTGACCAGGTTGGAAACCCAGCTCAGCCCTGCTCTACAGACCTCCATGGGAATCACAGCAGGGAGGGAAGGGCTTTCAGAAGCTTGCAGGCCACACAAGGCCCAGGCCCCCCTAACTGTGGGCAGATCCCGGTCTTCTTCTATTAGGTTCCTTTTCCTTGTTGGACTCTCAGACCCTGTCTTCTGCTCCAGGTCTTGCGATGGAAGGCTGGAGCAGAAGGTACAGAGACCTCTCTCAGATACCCCAGAAGGGAATGGGATGTGTGGAAAGGTCAGTATTTCTAAGTTAGGAGTTATAGGCAGCCCTGGATTCCATAGATCTCTGATCTCTGGAGGGCCCAAAATAAGAGGGTAAGGTATTGACGCAAGGATACAGGCTCATAGGCCAGGGACAGAGTGATTTGAGGACATCCTGTGGTGAAATCTTAAGCAAGTTACTTAATCTCTCTGACCCTCCACTTTGTCATCTGGAAAATATAGCTAGCAGAAGCCTGGCAGGTTATTGTGAGGATAAAACGAAATCATACCCTTAAAGGGTTTAGCCCCAGGGCCTGGTCATAGAAAACACTTAATCAGAGGCCACTGAGGGAGACTGGGGCTAGCGGGTATGAGGCCAGTCACAGGCTGAAGGCAAGCTGGTTCCAGCCACAGTTCTATTTGGCAGCTGAAACTAGCGGATCTGCTCACCACCGACTTCCTGTTTGTAGACTACTGTTGTGCCATCAAGACTGCACAACAGTGCCCCCAGGTGTCAACAGCAAAACCAAGGGCCACTTGTTTTCCCTTTGCTTCCTTTCCTCAGGACCTTGGTCTTCCAGCCCCCCTGTTGGAAGGATAAAAGGATCAAGTCTCAGTTTTCCACAAAAAAGAGGCCTTTAGGCACACGAGAGAGGTTCCAAGGTAGAGGGCAGAAGGCAGAGCACCCGGGCCTGGGAGGGCTTGGGAGTGGGGTCACCAGCTTGGACCTCAAGACACCCCCAGTGGAGTACAGGGCCTTGGAGGACATCTAGGACATGTCCCTCCAGTCATTATTCCGTTGGGAACACAGGTTTGCAGAAGGGAAGGGGTCTGACTGGCACAGAGTAAAAGTCTGGAAAACCCAGAGGGAGAGAATGGAGTCCTCAGAACATCCTTGGTATCCTGCTGCTATTTGATGTGACAAATCTCCGTTTCCTCTTTCCCACCTCTCCCATTCTCCTTGGTCCTGCTGCCACCTCCACTGTTGACCCCACCAGCAATCCCACAGGTCTATGTTAGCCAGGCAGGCGGGGGAGGTGAGGTGGGGAGGGCTGGGCCCCTGCTGATCTCCAAGAACTAACCTCAACTCTTGACGCAGGCCCTGACCTTCCTGCCTTGCCTCCCATTCCTCTTCTTCATTCCTTCTGTGTTCCACTCCCTGTGCATTCTCCGGGCTTCCCTGTCTCTGGGCTGTTACCCACGCAGGGCCCTGCAACACAAATGCTGTCCTGGTGGCTGGTCTGTTGACCCGGCCTGGTTCCCAGAGCCGGCCTGTGGCCTGAGGGGATTCTGAGTGTTGGACAGGTAGTTCTTCCCACCTGGCGGAGGCCCTCAGATTCATCAGGGCCAGGATGGAGCAGTGGAGGCCAGACAGGCTCTGCAGAGAGGGAGGGAAGCCACTACCATTTTGTCTCGATCTTTCCTGGGGCTTCACCAGAGCAGGGGCCCTTCTCTGAGGTGTGTGTCTGTGTGTGTGTGTGTGTGTGTGTGTGTGTGTGTGTGCGCGTGCGCAGTGCTTAGGACCGAGATTCTTGCTGGGAGGGGTATCACTTAGAACCCAGGTGGCAATTGCCAGTCTGGCCAGTCATGCTTTACTTGGCTTGCCTTGTGTTTAAAATATTTTCGAATTACTAACTGACATTTAAAAATCAGGAGATTTTATATATGGATGTTTGGCTTTTCTTGGAAAAAAACCCCCCAAAACCCCAATCTGGCAATACTGGGTGGACTTTCCCACATAGCAGCAATCATCTGTAGCTGTTGACGCTGCGGTCCTCAGATTGCTTCCTACTCAGCTTGCTGTCACTTATTCATGCTCCATTTGTCTCTACCTGGAGGCTTTTGAGTTTCTGGATTCCTAGTATGACCTCTGAAGAACAACTGTGAGTCTAGTCTGTGGCACCTGAAGCCTGTGGGATGTAGCACCCTGACCTGGCCCAAAGTTGCGCTGTGTGTGTGTGTGTGTGTGTGTGTGTGTGTGTGTGTGTATGTGTGTGGTCAGGGGAGTGAGCAGTCAGGTTTTTAGGCCAGTTGTGGGTGGGGTAGGGAAGGCAGTAGGGCAGGGTCAAGGAGCCACACCCCTTGTAGCCCAGAACAGTGAAATTGAGGTCATTCAGTTCACACCCACCAGATGGGTAGTCCAGGCTCAGAGGGCACAGGCTTGGCCTCAGGACATGCAGGGGGTGCTTAGTGGCAGTGATGATAAAGACCCAGGTTTCTACCTCCCAGCCCAGCCAGCCACTCTCCCCTGTTGCTCTGGCCTTGCCATCATTGGCACTCTTACACGTGTCAGGCTTCCTCGGTAAAGCAGGGGGACTTGAAGCCAGGTGGCCAGTTGGAGGGGCTTCTTGGGCCTTTCCCTAGTGCCTGGGGCCTGTCCCTTGGGTGGGGGGGGATCAGGTTTCGGTTCCTCCTGGCCCCCAGGTCCCTGAGTTTCACTTTGATTCAGTGAGTGAGAGCCTGTGTGAGAGCCAACACCACCGAATACCCCCTCAACCCCTCCCTACCCCTGTTTGCACACTTGGCTTTGCCCGGGCCCTCCCCTCCCCACCCCCAGCTCCTTTTCCTATGGACTGTATGCTGGTGTTCCAGAACACCCTAGGAAATATAAAGGGTAGGGTGGTGGAGTGTGAGGATCTCCATTCAGGGAGTCAGTTCTGAGATCAACCAGAACAATATAATAGTTGTGGGATCAGCTGTGGGGACAGCTTAAGGGGTATAGAGTCTCATCCACAGGGGACAGGCTCCCTGCCTTGAACTCAAGGTGGAGTGCACTTGGCTTTCTTCCCCACTCTGTGTGTCTGTGGCACTGTGGGGCAGAGAATCCCATAGCCCTTTCTGGCTTTGGAATATTGTTGAATCCTTGGCTGGAGTCTGCGGTTCAGGGGATTCAAGGGCTCCAAACTACTAGAGGCTTCTGAGACAGGGACAGGAGCCCAGAGGAAGGGGTTGGGACCTCTGGGCTCCTGTCCTGACTTTGTGGCCAACTTACTGTTGACTTTGGAACCCCTTCCTCTCTCTGCACCTCAGTTTCCTCATCTGTAATATGGGATTAAGGAATTCCTAAGGCTTTTTGTGGCACCAAGATTCCGTCCTTCTCCTAATCCCATTTCAAGTTCTGTTGCGGTATTTTAGAACAGTGGTTCTCAAACTTTTGATTTTGGGACCCCATTAGAGTCTTAAAAATTAGCAAGGACCCCAAAGAGCTTTTTAGTCTATGTGGGCTAATTAAAACATAAAAGTTGGGATGCCTTGGTGGCTCAGCAGTTGAGCATCTGCCTTTGGCTCAGGGCATGATCCTGGGTCCAGAGATCGAGTCCCACATAGGGGTTCCTGTGGGGAGCCTGTTTCTCCCTCTGCCTGTGTCTCTGCCTCTCTCTCTCTGTCTCTCATGAATAAATAAATAAAATCTTAAAAAAATAAAACATAAAAGTTTAAGTATTTACTTACTAATTTCTTAAAAATAAGAATAATAAACAAGTACTGTAAGTAATTTGTTTGAAATAAGAATCATATTTTCCAAACCAAAAAATTTAGTTGGAGTGGTGTTGCTTTATGATTTTGCAAATCTCTTTAGTATCTGGCTTAATAGAAGACAGCTGGAGTCTCATATCTGCTTGTGTATCCAGTCTGCTGTGATATCACACATCCTAGTGCCTTTGGAAGACCCTACTGCATACTTGTAAGAGAGTGAGAGTGAGTAAGGCCAATAAAATCTTGTTTTTTTTAAAAAAATTTTATTTATTTATTCATGAGAGACACAGAGAGAGGGAGAGACATACGCAGAGGGAGAAGCAGGCTCCCTGCAGGGAACCCAATGTGGGACTCCATCCTAGGACCCCAGGATCATGACTTGAGCCAAATGCAGACTCTCAACCATTGAGTCACCCAGGCATCCCTTGAATCTTGGTTTTGTTGTCAAAATAGTTTTGGCTTCACAGGACCCCCTGGAAAGGTCTTAGGGAGCCCTTAAGGGTTTGAGACTTTGAGAATGTCTGCTTCAGGCTACTGTGAACGTTGAGCTTGCTTACTTATCACTCATAGAGAGAGGGAGAACAGCTAAATGGTTTCAGTTAAAAGGAAAAGTACCATCAGTTTCCCCCATACTTAGCTCCTGAAGGCAATGGGAGCCATGGCAGGTCTTTGAGCTAAGGAGGCAGTGACAAGACATGCTGGGCTTTGGAAATCCTCCCCTAGCACACTGGGGGTATACAGTGCTTGCTTCTCTCCCAAGTGTGAGCTCCCATAGAAGGCCGTACTACTGAGGTTTCCCTCATTTCCATCAGAATTTCTGTAGGATTGGAGGCTTCCTGCAGGGTAAAAAGCAGCCACCTTGTGCTTCTTAAGACCCTAGGGAGTGGGCATTTTGAGACCCAACCACATCCCCCCATTTCTGGCTCAGCTCTGTACCAGCCAGCAGATCCCTGAGACCTCACCCTGGGCATAGTTTTGGTGGGGAGAAAACCCCAGAAACTATTATTGAATAGGAATGAAAACAAATAAAATGAAATAAAGTAGATAGTTTGGTATTTTTCGCGACTCCTGCTATTTGAGGAAAAGCAGGTTGAAAGGCAACCAACAGGGGAGATTTCTGTTCTGATTCTATGGGGCTTCTGGGTGTCTCTGGAATGCCAGTAGTTGGTCACTGGCATGTGTGCATGTGTGCAATTTTACTTTGGAATGTCCAATTTTCGTGTTCATTGGTACAAGTTTATCACTTGTTCTAGTTTTTCCTTGGACTAACGGACTAACACAGAAGAGAGGGAGAAAAAGAGAATGTCCTAAGGTCATTTGAGAAGAATTGAGAGACGGAGGATTAAAGGTGTTAGGGAAGATGTGTATGAGAGGAGGTTGCTTGCAGTGAAATGAACTGCGCAGTGTGTGAGAGGAAACAGAACAGCTCTGGGCCCCTGGAGAGACTAGAAGATGAAAAGCAACCAGGGGTCAGACACTTCCCAGTACCAGCCACCAGGTGGCACCATTGACCCAAGACAGCTTAGTTGCTGTCCAGGGTTGGGGACCAGAGGGGTAAACAGGGCAGCGTGTACCCGCCTGTCTGGTGTGAGCTTGGTGTGCTTGTAACTCCATGGGGGGCGGGGAGGGGGTGGCCGTGGCCAGGGAACCTGACCATTTCCCTGAGTCTCACTTCTTTCACAGCATTTAGTTAGGGTGGGAAGGGGCTGGACCATCTTTGTTGGGGATCAATCTGGCCCTTCCTCACCACCGTGGTGCACGTGTTTGATATAAACCTTCCTGGGAATCAAGTCCTTGGTTCTCTTCTAAGCCTTTACCAGCTGTGTGACCTTGGGCAAGTCACTTCTTTCTGAGCCTTGTTTTTCGCAGGTCAAAATGCAGAGATTTGAACAGGAGGTCTTAGGGGTCTTTGGGCCTCTGACCTTCTGTAGTGTGCCTGAGGGAACAGGAGAGCTGGAGTTAGATTCAGGATCATTCTCTGTCAGCTGTGTGACCTTGGGCAGGTCACTTCCCATCTGTGGGGGTTTCAGTAACCTCTCCCTCAGACTTTTATATAAAATAGCTTTGAAGAGGCTTTGTGATCATTTTTGGTCCTGTAGGACAGGGAGAGGTTGCTGTGTTATTTTCCCTGGAATTTAAGTTGGCTAGATGCAAATGCTCCCCCATCCTCATAGCTTAGAAAGTTTGTGCCTCTGCCTCTGTGACCACAAGTAAAGGCCTGATGGCATCTCTTGGATCTGCTCATTTCTGTCTGTCCCCACTGCTACTGCCTTGGTCCAAGCACTCTCTCTTCCCTCTTGGACTGTTGCTGTGACTTCCTGGTGCATACCTGCTTCCAGAGTCCTTGACTTCTCCAGAGTCCACTTTCCACAGAGTAGTATCCATGATACATGCTCAACAAAGGGTGCCTTGGGCAGCCCAGGTGGCTCAGTGGTTTGGCGCTACCTTTGGCCCAGGACGTGATCCTAGATCCTAGAGATCCTGGATCGAGTCCCACGTCGGGCTCCCTGCATGGAGCCTGCTTCTCCCTCTGCCTGTGTCTCTGCCTCTCTCTCTCTGTCTCTCATGAATAAATAGATAAAAATCTAAAACAAACAAACAAACAACAAAGGGTCTTCTGTGTTACTAGGATGCTTTTCCCACTGCCTTGAAAACTGTCCTCTCTCACCCACCACTCACCCAGGTCCCATTGCAAATCTTCAGGATCCAGTGTGAATAGCACTTCCTAAGGGACAGCTCCCTTGTTGCCGACTCCTCTTCGCTCCTCTGGTCCCACCTGTAGCACACAGAACCTGCCTGTTGATAAAAAGACCACATTTGTCAGTTTACTTCCCTGTGAGAATGTATCTGCAGTGGTCACTGTTGTTGCCTTAGTACCCAGCACAGGGGCTGGTTCATGGTAGCAAATATGTACTGAATGAGGACGCTGGAGGTCGTAGAAGCCTCTAGCCCATCTGGGCAGTGGGCGCAGGTAGCTGGTTAGAACCCAGAGCCTTGCACATCAAACATCCACCCACTCCTTCCTGACCCTAAAGGCTCTGTCCTCAAGCCTCTGCAGTCTGGCCCCATAGGAAGGATCTCATGGCAACTATTCTGGAGGAGAAGAGAGCTCTCTCATGTTCTAAATACACACTTATGCGTGGGTGCCGTGTACACACACACATAGATGTGCATGCTGGTGCCTTCAGCCTTTGTCCTGCTTGCTTTGCCTCGAGCATGTGTTCCAGTGGATATAGATCATGGCCCCAAATGGCAACTGCGATATGCCACAACTATAACGGCTAGGGCGTCTTGAGTGTTTACTATATATATTTGAAATCATTAATGCATTTAATACTCTCCACCATGGTACTGGGTAGGTACTCTTATCATCCTTGTCCTTTTTTTTTTTTTTTAAGATTTTTATTTATTCATGAGAGATACACAGAGAGGCAGAGAGAGACAGAGAGAGAGAGAGAGAGAGAGACAGAGACAGAGACAGAGACAGGAGAAGCAGGCTCCATGCAAGGAGCCTGATGTGGGACATGATCCGGGGACTTCAGGATCATGCCCTGAGCTGAAGGCAGACCCTCGACCACTGAGCCACCCAGGCGCCCCTATCATTCCTGTCTTATATTCAGAGAAATCCAGGAAATTGCCCAAGATCACACAGCTCCAACACTCAGGGGTGTCAGTGTTGGGCCAGGCTCCTGGGTGGCTGCCTCCGGAGTAGCCTTACCTGCCATTTCTGATCTGCTCCTCACATTGTGTCACAACAGGACAACATCAGTGGGGTTTCCCCAGCTTTCAAGTCCACCTCTCCGCTGCCTTCCGCCATCCCCATCATCCTGCCAGACAGAGCTCAGAGGTCTTGGCTCAGAACCTGCCTCATTACTCAGGTGTCCCATTTCTGAGTCTTCCTCCAGCACTGCCGTGCACACTTTCTTGTCTCACCTTCATGTTGATCGGTTTTAAGTGCAGTAATTGGCTGATCACATGTAGGCTGTAAACCACAGCAGGGCAGTGCAGGGGGTGGGCTAGAGTCTGGACCCAGCCCTGCCATTTACCAGCTGTGTGAGCTGTGACAAGGGCCTGCTTTGAGTTCAGTTTCCTCACCTGTCAAAAGGGGATAATAATTCTTGCTTTTCCTGCAAATTAAAAAATATAACTTGTGATATTTTGATAGGCACTGGCACATGGCAAGTTTAAGAAATAGCTATTATTTCTGTCATCAGAGATTTTTTACACTGAGTTCAGATTCCTTGGTGACTTTGAGAACTTTCTAGACTTCCAGTTCTTTTCTTTCTTTTTTTTTTAAAGATTTTATTTATTTATTCATGGGAGACAGAGAGAGAGAGAGAGAGAGAGAGAGAGAGAGAGAGGCAGAGACACAGGCAGAGGGAGAAGCTGGCTCCACACAAAGAACCTGATGTGGGACTCGATCTCAGGACTCCAGGATCACGCCCTGGGCCAAAGACAGGTGCTAAACCATTGAGCCACCCAAAGATCCCCTTACTATTAGTTTTTTAAATGACTTAATTAATTTATTTGAGGGGAGGAGGTGGAGGAGCAGAAAGAGGGATAAGCAGACTCTGTGCTGATCGTGGAGACCGATGTGGAGCTCATTTTCGTCATGCTGAGATCATGACCTGAGCCGAAACCAAGAGTTGGACACTTACCTGACTGAGCCACCAGGTGCCCTTCTCCTTTTTTTTTTTTTTTTTTAACAATTATATTTATATTGCTGCTACTGATAACAGGATTATTCAGGCAATGGGTCAGAAGAAAAAGAAAGACATACCCACCAGAATTTACACTGCAGAATTTTAGTTCTATATTTCAAGAAGCTAATAATTCAAATTGTGGATGAGGACAGCTTGCAGAGGCAGGATGAGCCTAACATGGGGTGGAGAGGCCTGGGTTCCTGACCCGGGTCCAGCCACTATCTTGCTGTTTGATCTCAGTCAGGTCCCTTCCCTCTGGGCCCTCCGTTTGGATGTGATGAACCCGACAACCCTTCCAGCTCCGAATCCTTCCTTTCCCCTCTTCCCTCCTCCCTGCAGCCCCCTCCCTCCTCCTCCATCTCCTGTCTCTTCGTTTCCTTTCTGTCTGAGACACAAACGCCATCCAGCACTCTTGAATGGGACTTTTGTTCTGCTAACATCACTTTTCTGAAAAGGACCATCGGTCAGGTTTGTATCTTTTAAATGCTGGCACATTTTATCAGTTAAGAACCTGCATACCTCTCTCCCAAGACATAGCCTTAAGGAGCCCACACGCTGCAAAGGGGAGGTTTATGGGAGACAACAGGAGGAAAAATAAATAACCAAATCTCTTTGGGGGTGTAATGTAAAGTACGGCCCCTACAGAAAATGCCTTCTCTCCCAGAAGCCCCCTTTCCTGCTCTTGCCAAGACCCTAAGCATTTTGCAGCTCCACTTCAGTTACGATTCACGTCTCCCCCTTTTGGTTCCCCACAGACTGGGGAGAGGGGCCGAGAGCAGAGCTGTGCTTGCGTGATCCCCGTCTCCAGGCCTCCTTGAGGTAGGCTTTGGAGCACTGGACTTGGAGTGACAGGGCTGTGGGTGTGAGTGCTGGTGATCTGGGACAAGCCACTCTGGGCCTCAGTCTTCTCCTGGGCGAAAGAGAACAGAATGCATTCCTCCGGGTCTTGTGCAGACTCAGTGAGAAGCAATGTGTGAGAGAGCGCTTCGTAAACTGCAGAGCTCTGTGGGGGCACGAGAGGGTTCCTTCTAGCTCTCTCCATGGGCCTGTTCTGTGACCTCGAACAATCCGTTAACTTCTCCAAAGGTCAGCTTTGCCATCTGTAAAGTGGGAAATAGCTAGGTCGTGCAATTACTGGGAGAATTCCTTAATGGGTGCACAGCACCTGGCCTGGTTCTTGGCCGTGGCAGGTGCCCATGTAGAGGCCAGTGCCCTGTCCCCTTCCCTTCCTCATTTTTCCCCGCAGCCCTCCCCCTGTGAGCACAGGCCTGGATAACTAAGCTACGGGCTTCTGAAACTGGGCTGCCCCATGGCAACGCCAACTGGCTGCTCCTTGGCTGGGGCGGCTCAGGCAACTTGCCTAGCCCGAGCCGCCTCCCTTCCCTTGCCTGGAGAGAAGGGTAATAGTAGTGTCTGCCGGAGAGGGTTGTTGGAATTATGAGACCCTGCTCAGACGCCCCCCGGCCCGGAGTGGGCGCCGGGTGGGTCTTCGCAGTTCACCCAGACCTTGTTCCTCCGGTGGGGGGAGCCGGCCGGGCCCGAGCAGAGCGCGAACGGACTCGCCCAAGGGCGCACCAGGGCTCGGATGCCGGGATCTCAGGGATTTCCAGGGACCGCGCCGCCTGGCGAACGGGGGCCAGACCGCCCCCCTTCCTCGCCCGGTCCCCCTCGCCCCCCCCGCCGCCCGGAACGGGGGGCAAACCCCTTCCAGGAGGAGGGCATCGGGATTTTTCCAACGCGACGTGGAAGGGGAAATAAATCCAGCCGCGAATTCCGACGGCGGCGCGGGACGCAGGGAGCGCGCGGCGCCCTCGGGCAGGAGGCGGCCCGCCCCGGCCCCGCCAAGCATTTGCAATTTAATTGACATTTGGCGGCGGGAAGCCAATCAGTGTAAGTCAATTGACGTTGGGCGATAGCACGAGCCCGGCCGGGCGCCCCCGCCCCCCCCGCCGGCGGCCTCGGCCCGGCCGCGGGGCACAGCGTGGCGGCCCCGGCAGGTACCGGCGCTGGCGCGTGTCTCGGCCCGCGAGGGGGCGGCGGGCGGCCCGCTGGTTGCCGCGCGGCCCCGGCGCCGGGAGAGGCCCTAACGAATGACTTTATTTGCCGGGGCCCTGCTGAGAACAATTGAGTGTGTGACGGTAACGGCGGACGGCGGCCTCCCGGGCCGGAGCGCGGGCGCCGCGGCAGCCGCGAGCTGGGGGCGCGCAGAGGACGCGCCGCGGCCGGGGGCGCCGGGACCCGCGTGCGGGGCGCCCCGAGCCCGCGGGGGAGGCCGCGCCGGCCCCCCGGGGGCACCCGCCCTCCCTCGGCTCCCGGGCACAGCCGGGGCGGCAAGACGCTGGCTGTCGGGCCGGCCAGTCGTCCTGGGGGGCCCGGCCGCCCCTTGTCCCCGGGCCCCTGGGGCCTAGGGGGTTCTGGCGTAGGGACTTTCTGTCTCTTGCACGAGTGGAAAAGTAGAAAAAGGCACGAAAGGCATCCCCGCTTCGAGCGCCGCGGCCGGACAGCTCAGCGCTGGGTTCCAGCCCACCGCGGCTGCCGGCGTGGTCTCTGTCCCCTTCGCCCCGGAGCGGTGGCCCTCCTTCCCTCCATCTCAGGTTATCCCCACTCGGGGATCCCCGTGCTTTGTGGCACGGCACCTCCCACAGGAAGCCCTCCTTGCTCCCACAGAGAAGGCTGTCAGCCGCATGGCTGCCTCTGAGCCTCTGCAGCCTTCTGCTGCCTCCCCCATCAGACCATGAATTCCAAGGACGGGGCCACCTTCCATTCGTCCTCAGTGCCCAGCATGGAGCCCGGCGCACCGCACAGATGTGGAAGGAGTGGATAAGAGCCGGACTCCTCTCTTCCTTGCCATCTCTCTCTTTCCCTCTGGTGAAAGACACCAGAGTTCCTTCTCCTTCTTTTCTTTTCCAGTTCTCATTTCAGGTGTGCTGTCATTCACTCACTCAACAAATAGTTACTGAGAGCCAACTATGTGTTAGAGACTCTGGAACTAACAGGTCACTGCCCTTGGGCAGCTTACTGGTCAGCGACAGAGGATGATGCGCTGCATATGATGAATATGTCAAGCACCTACCATGTGCTGCATAATGGCCCAAATTCCGAGTTGGCAAAAGCTTAATAAAGGCTTGCTGAGAGCTTCTCCCTGTCATTGCATTCGGTGATCCCTAGTGCCACCCTGTGACAATCACCCTAATTCACAGATGTACAAGCTGGTGCTTAGAGTGTTTAAAAAGCGGTTTGTGGCTGTGGAAGGGGTCTAGCTTGGGAATCTTTTTTTTTTTTTTTAAGATTTTACTTATTTGTTCATGAGAGAGAGAGAGCAAGAGAGAGGCAGAGACACAGGCAGGGAGAGAAGCAGGCTCCATGTAGGGAGCCCGACGCGGGGCTCGATCCTGGGTCTCCAGGATCAGGCCCTGGACTGAAGGCCGCTGAGCCACCCGGGCTGCCCTAGCTTGGGAATCTAACACTGGTTTGCCACGTGAGCTCTGCCTTCTATCCCTCAGTATTACCATCTGTAAAATGGGGGGATTGCAATTGACTTCTGAGGGTCACTTGAGGAGGAATGGGCCACAGGGGAGATGGAGCCAGGACACAGGTCTCTGTTCCCAGCCCATCGCCCCCTGGTCTTGCAGTGTGACCACTGGAAGAGAGGATACTCTTTTTTCTCAGCCTTATGAGGCTGGCAGTGAGACAGAAGCACTCACTATGTGGCAGGCACTGTGCTCGCAGCAGCCTTAAGAAGTGCAGGTGCTGGGGCCCTTGCCTGGCTCAGTGGAGTGTGTGACTCCTGATCTTGGGGCTGTGAGTTCAAACCCCACATTGGCTGTAGAGATTACTTAAAAATAATATCTTTAAAAAAAAAAAAAAGAAAATGCAGGTGCTATTCTGTTTCCCTTTTGCAGATGGAAAAGATGAGAGATTAAATCACCACCAGTCCAGGGTTATACAACTAGGAAGTATATTGCAGGGCTGGGATTCAGACCCAAGCAGTCTTGTTTCAGAACCTGTGCACTTAACCTGCTCTACTCGTGGCAGAAATAGCACACGGACCTCCTCCCATCCCTCCCCTACTCTTACACCTCACCCCAGGCTTTGTCCCACCTCCCTGGCCCTCTGAACTCCAAGTCCATTCTGCATGTTTGCAGGATTGCAGGAGCACTGATTTCTCAAGGTGTCTTTCCTTCCCTTGGCCTTTTGCTCTTTCCTTTGTTATAGACCCTGACAGGAAGGAGAAGCTGCTGCAGAACCTGAGTCCCTTCTTGGCTCTGTCCTGGTTGGATTATTGTATTTGGGAAATGGGTTTCTAAAAAGGATAGGGGGAATCCAGGTGTTGTCTTTTAGGAACAAGCTCTCACTGTTCATGTTGAGAAACTACATTTATGTTACTATTTTAAAGGTTTTTTTTTTTTTAAGATTTTATTTATTCATGAGAGACACAAAGAAGCAGAGACATAGGCAGAGGGAGAAGCAGGTTCCCTGCAGGGAGCCCGATGCAGGACTCTATCCCAGGACCCTGGGATCATGACCTGAACCAAAGGCAGACACTCAACCACACAGGTACCCAGATGCCCCATTTTTAAAGGTTTTATTTGAGAAAGAGAGAGAAAGCATGAGCAGAGGAGGGCAGTAATAAGCAGAGGGAGAAGCAGACTCCTTGCTGGGTAGAGACATATGCGGGGCTCAATCCCAGGACCCAGAAATCACAACCTAAGCCAAAGACAGACTCTTAACTGACTGAGGCACACAGGTGCCTCGGAAATACATTTATTTTAGAGTTAGTTTTGGCACCTGTCTCTCAAAAGGAGTCAGAGAACTCTTTCTCTCCCTGGATATATTCCTTTTTCAGGAAGACAGATTAAGGAAGAACAATCCCTACCATGGAATAGTCCTAACAGGCAGAACCAGAGGGGCCTCGGAAAGTATATATAGTGATTATCTGTCAACTCAGTGTCCCCTTTTTAAAACAAATATTTTGTAGCGCTTCCTTTGCCATCCTAAAACGAAATTTAGAAACAATGTAACCTATCTGCAAATATAATTTAAAAAACCAATGCCCCCCATGTGACAAAAGAGGGAAAGAAAAATAAAATCATAATAAAATGATGTATTTCATTATGTAAATGCTCAGGCATGACTACACCAGAAGACATAATAAAGTAGTCAGTTGCTTGCACTTATGCATAGAATCACCATGAATGCAGCAGCTACAAATGTGGACAGCTGTGTTTTTTGGCAATACCAATTCTTTCTGAAATTGTGAACATGTCTTGATAAAATTCCAACCAAAACAAAGCATAATCTTTCCTCAATTTATGTATGGTTGCATTCCTGGAAGTCAGTGTAAATTAAAACACTAAGTTTTTATCTGTAAGTAAAACAGTTAGGTTTTATGGCTCAGATATTTATAAAGAGAATTGTCACCAATCTGAATGTATGATGGGTCATTCCAAAGACATGTGGGCACACGGCAACTCTTCTCTGTGTTGGACTGGGCTGTGTGGTGCCCCGCCCCCCGCCCGGCTTTGCCCCCATAATTCCTCCCCAATAACAAAGACTCACAGATTCCCCACGTTTCTTCTGATCTGATCATCTTTGTTGAGATCCACTGGAACAAATAGTTTCTCTCTGGGGTCCCTTCCTCTGGGGGGTTCTGTGATTCTGTTTAAAAGCAAAAAACTGCATATGTTATGCACCTACTGTGTGCATGACCTGGCACTGGGGAGATAGAAATGTGACCTGATTTCTATCTGGGCTGTGAAAGAGAAGTCCCTGCTCTGTGGGTGCCATGCTCCCAGGAGGCTTCCATCTGTGATGTGAGCACAGCCTGCCTTGCATCTTAGTTCTGTTCAGGATACCCTTTGTCTCCTTCTTCATATTCCCCAGCCCAAATCCTGGCTCACATGCCACCTCCTCCCCCCAGGAGGCCTTCCCTGACTGTATCTGCCTCCTGCCCCCTGCCCCCCACACCAGACAAGTTCTATCTCTGGGCCCCCACTGCCTGCTGTTCAGGGTTCTCTTAGGGCACTTCCCTGTGCTTGAATCAGAGCTGCATCTCCAGGCTTTGGCTCCCTGCCAGACGATGGGTTCCCTTGAGGGCTGAGACTGTTCCCTTCTGGGGCTATGCTTGGGGTCAGAGCATTGGCAAAAGATGGTCGAATGCTTGAACCAAGAGATGTGGCTTAGCCAGGTACCCCTCTCTGTATACATCTTGTTCTTTTAATTAAGCAAATGGCTTCTCTTCTCCTGCCCTCACTCCCGTCCTCATCAGCTGACATGAGATGCTTGCTGTGCAGACAGCGCTATCTCATTTGGGGTCTAACAGCCTGCTTGCTCTGACCCAGTACTTAGACTTGGCACAATTTATTTTTAAATATTTTATTTATTTATTTGAGAGTGAGCGAGAGAGTGAGTACAAGGAGGGGCAGAGGGACCGAGGGAGAGGGAGAAGCAGACTCCCCATTGAGCATGGGGACACAGGGCTCAGTCCCAAGACCCTGAGATCATGATGTGAACCGACGAGCCACCCAGGCTCCCCAACTAGGCACAATTTATTGAGCCCATTGCACAGATGAGATGAGCTCTGTAAGGTCACATAGCTGGCAAGCGGCAGAGCCCTAGCTGGTGCCGAAGGCACTGCTATCTGTGTTATCTAAATGCTTGCAAGGCTGGACCTTCCTTCCTTTTTTTTTTTTTGCGGGGGGGGGGGGGCTCTCTTCCAGGAAGTCATCATTCATCCATTTAGTGGCTTCTGACTCAGTGTTGGGCACTGTGACCTCCATGGTAGACAAGGCCCTGTAGCCACCTTTGAATTCCCTCAGGGGGCTCTGTCTTCCAAGCCCCAGGCCAGGCATGGAAGGGAGCGTTGGATGCCCCCAGGGAGAGAGTGGACAGGCTTTACCAGCAGGTCATCAAGGAGTGGCAGTCTCCTTTCTACTTGTTTAGTTTTTCACTTTCAGTGAAACGTCCACTTTTATTCATTCATTCCACAAGTATTTATTTTGTGCCTGCTATGCGCTCTGGGTCCTGGAGACGCAGCAATGAACAAGATAGACAAAACCCTCTGCCCTCATGAGCGACATTCTAATAAGGGAAAAGAGAATAAGTAAATAAGGAAAATAAACAGCATGTTGCTAAGTGCTCTAGAGAATAGCAAAGCTGGGTAAGGGGACAGAGTGTGGAGCTGGGGGTGGAGGGCGTATGCTGGTGTACGGAAGGTAGTCACAATCATGAAAGGACATTTGAGGAGAGACTCTAAGGGAGGGAGGAGTGAACCAAACAGATATCTAGGAAAAAACAGTCCAGAAAGAGGGAACAACATATGCAGAGGTCTGAGGCAAGGGTGTGCTTGGCATAATTGAGGGACAGTGAGGAAGCCAGTGTGGCTAGAGCAGAATAAGTGGGGGAGAGTGGGAGGAAGGGAGGTCAGGAAAGCCCAGTTGCAGGGCAGGGTACCCAGTGCTGTAGGGCCTCCTAAGCCATGATCCACTGTGGATCTCACACAGTGAGATGGGGCATCAGGGAGTGGCAGCCTAGAATATCTAACAGGGAACTTCAGAGGCCTGTTTTGCAGCCTGCCACTGGCGACTCACTAGCTCCAGCTGATTTTCCCTTCTGATCATCTCCTGAACCTGGCTCTGAACCTGGGTAGTCATTCCCATCATCAGCTCTCCCCTGGGCAGGAATCTTCATCTGGCCCCCCAGGCCTCTGTCACCTCTCCCTCTGATGGGGTCTCTACTCTGTGGCCAGCTGAGACGACACGAACCCCTCCACTCCGCAACCCTTCTGCGTCTGGCATGAATTCTAAGTGTATTAATCTGATCAGACAAGGGCCCGACTATTTGGAAAACACACAAGGGGATCTGGGAGGTGGATATTGGGGTTACTGGAAGGTGGACTGTCGGTTTGTGGGTAAGGAAGGCAGCGTGCTGCAGGGGGAGGCCCAGGAGCCCCTTCCCACCCCAGCAAGCCCCCATCGCAGCCCTCTCTCCGGCCTCAGCAATGGCTCCCCCCAGAGGCGCCTACTTTATTTATTGCTTCTCCCCAGCTCCCTGCGGGCAGAGGAGAGGTGCATTAGTGTGTTTGCAGACCCTGCCAGCTTGGAGCAGATGCAGGGCTGATTTGCAAACTGTCATTGCCCTGGCCTCCTCCAGAGACCCACATGCTGGGCTCAGCCTCGTGGCTCCGAGAACCACCTCCCCCAGGCAGACAGCCGGACAGAGCCCCTGTCTCCTGATTTCCCAAAGTGCAGCCGCTTGGCTTGCCGTTGAGAAATTTAAATTAAATGCCATGGAGGAACCGTCGCAACGCATTGGGCCATGTTGACAGTGGAGAATGAAGTTCTCGCTGTTGATAGGAGCTTATTGGCCTGGCACAAATTAGACAGGTGTCGGACTCTAAAGTGCAAAGGGTCCTGAGCTGAGCACCTGGGATCCAGATTGGAGTTCTGGTTGGGCCGCTGAGTGTCTTTAGACAACTGTTTACTGCCCTCTGGGCCTCAGTTTCTAAGCTGTACATGAAGCCACAGGCAGTCTTAGAATCCACCCCAAGCTCTAAAATTCTCTGAACCAAAATTTGAGGATGTTTCCTTCATCCAAGTAGTCGAGGATAGTGGTGTGTCCAGCACGGCTTGGCAATTCTGGAATTGCCTGGAGGTTGGCAGAGGCACCCAGGAGCTGAGACACTAGGGCCTCTTAATCTCACCTGCCCTGGTAACTCTGCTGTGTGACTTGGGCAAACCACCTCCCCCTCTCTGAGCCCATTTCCTCACCCATAAAATGGGAATGATCATCTCTTGCCCTTAGGTCATTGTAAGAATCAGACAAACTGATGAACGTGGAAGGCGAGTGTGAGTAGACACTTGAGTGGCAGTTGTCGTTACCATTTTTGGCTATGCCTTACCCTGTACGGGCACACACATTTGCCAGTCTAATGCAAGAAGATGCCCCTACTGAGTACAGAGTCCAACCAAGTTGACTTAGCTACGTAAAAGAGAATGATGGTGCCTCTGTGCAGAGTGCAGAGCTCTCTTAGGGGTTGTGCTTGCTCGGTTCCGTGCCATCTTAAGTCCACCGTTGATGGAAAAACACACCACAGATAGACACAAAAGCCTCTCGAGTTCTTTTCAGCTGAGACAGGAGATGACACACATTGGCGGACAGAGGCCGATCTCTGTGTATCCAAGAGGAGTCGAGCCAGTCCGAGTATATCTAACAGGTCAAGCTCTGAAATGAAGAAGCAATAAGCCAGTGAAATGGTACTATCACCGAAACATGATTGATCAATTGAATTCTATCAGAGACAGTGGACAGTGAGATTAACTCAGGCCTGATAGGTTCAATGAGTTAAAGCATGATGTTCATTTCAGCTTCATTTCACCAGTCTTTGCTTGTGAAATTGGTCAATCAATAGAGGTTGAAGATCATATATATATATATATATATCGGGGACCATCTTATGGGGAATATAATCTCAGTAGTTGGCTCCTGGCTGGGGCTGCCTGCCTCGGGTAATGGAGACAGAACAGGGACTCCATCAGCCCCATCGAAATGGCCTGATATCTCCTCCAAATGAAAAGTATTTTTGGATCTCTGATGATTTATCTTTTTTTCCTCCCTCTCACTTTGATCTATGACAAAACCCATACCCATCTTGGAGAAATATAGTGATTTCTCCTGAAAACATTTGTGCAATGATCAGAATGATACACTTCAAAATATGAACCTTCTTTTTAGTTATATTGTCCTTGGAAAAAAATAAAGACAGTAATTTAAAAACCCAAATGGGGGTAATGCAAAGATATCAGTGTAAATATGATTTTTAAACTCTCTTATTTATTTATTTATTTCTGTGCCGTGGAGGATGGGGGACAGACTGCTGTGTGTGTGAAAGCCAAAAAAGGGGGTGCATGCACAAGGAGTCCTTCTAGGTATAATTAAAATGATGCCTTCAGCATTCTTTGATCTCATTTAAAAGCACGACTCATAGAAACAAATCACCCTTTTGCTCCCAGTAATATTTCATTTGCTCCGGAATATTTTCACTATGGTGGTTGATTTAACATCCCTCCTAATTAGCGTGCATATCTCTCTGTAAGGTGGAGTAATTAGGTACTACTGTACAAGGTAATGGACTTGGACAGTATGGATTAGAGAGAACAGATTTGTGCCGAGGCAATGCCCAAGGTATTGCCTATTCTTGGAGGTCATTGTGATTCAGTTCATCACAAAGAAATCCCATCTCTTCATACCAATGCCATGAGAGCTTCCGTTATGTATTGACCCTATGTGTACGTCAGAGCGTATATTAGGCTCTGGATATGGATAGAAATGCTGAGAAGCTAGACAGATGGGAAAGAGCCTCGCTACTCTGCTCTCTCCCCCTTCCCCAGTTCCTGCATTCCAGCCCTCCTGAATTATAGCCATTCTCCAAGCAAAGCATTTTCCTGTGCCTCTGGGCCTTTGCAGGTGCTGTTCCCTCTAGTTGGAATGCACTTACATCCTCTCCCTGCCCTTTTCTTTGGCTAACTCCTTCCTACTCATTCTTAAGTCTTGGGCTTCATTTCTTCCAGGTGGCCTTTTTGGATCACCCCCGCCCCCAGCCTGGATGAAATGGGGTGATTTAGTATAAGGTTAGGAACAGACTCCAGTCAGACTGCTGGGGTTTGGGTTCTAGCTCTTCAGTCTCTTAGCTGTGTGACCATGGGCAAGTTACTTTAGCTCCCTGTGCCTCAGTTCCTCATCTGTAAAATGGGAGGGGCAGTAACGGACCTGACATTATTGGACTGTTACGAGCATCAAGTAGATAAGGTGCTTGGAATAGTGTCTGGCACAGACTAAGCTCTGTATAAGAGCTGGCCACCACCGTCCAGCTCCTGGGCCTGCCTCCACTTCTTAGGCTCCCAGCACTTACCTTACTTACCACATTGGAATGATTCACTTCTCTACGTCCTCCACTCAGGGCAGGTTCAGGTGACCCTCACAGGGCCGGATAGCCAGCAGGGGTTTGGTGCCTGTTGCTCAGGAATGCATGGATCCATGAGGCTTGGAGTGGGCCTCGGGGGGCCTCGTGCGTTTCCAGGCTCAGCTTGCTTTGGCCCTGCCTTGTGGCCCGGGACAAATCCCTTTGCCATCCTGGAGCATGGAATCTTCAGTCCTTTGGGGCCTCTCCCTCACTGACAGCCTGTGACTCATCGGGTAACACACGGCACAATCAGATTCACTCTGGTCGAACCTGAATGTATTTGGCAATTTTACAATTTTGCGTGTTCCTTCTCTGAGAAGAAAGAGTGAGTGAGACTAATGGGTGAATAATGGTAGTTCCTGTGGCGTTTCCTCCACGCTACTTTGATTTTTCGCAGCCCGTGGTCCCAGTTTAAGATGGGATTTATACAGTCACCCAGAACATTGATTTTGGTTCTGGGCTGCCACGGGACGTTTCTGGCCCTGCCACCCTGTTGCCTGGCACAGGGCCTGGCTCATGGTAGATGCTCGTAGTAGATGGCTCAGAGTAGAAATGTTGCCGGCTGAATCTTGTCTGTGCCGAGTCCTCTCCCCTTTATCGCCATGCCTTGTCTCTGTCTCTGGGGTCTGGCTTGGATGGCTCCTCCTGCAGGGCCCCTTCCCTGGTGTTAGTCATGTCTGGGTCACTCTGAGCATCCGGACATCCCCATGCAGAGTAGAAGAATGAATGGCATTTCGTCACTGTTGTTGGACTCTGAGCAGTTGACAATGTACTGCATTCTCCTTTCGGTGTGTGTCACTGGGAAGCTTAGAGCTCAACTGAATTTTAGCAGTTGATTATGCTCTCATTTAAACTTTTATGGACTGCCTCCAGTCCTTCTTAGAAGTAGGTAGAACAGAAGGCCTTGGTCGTTTCGCTCTTTCCTCCTCCGGGATCACTGATGTCATGGAGGTCACCCCGAAGGTTTTCTCCTGAGTTCTCTGCTGATGCCAGAGACCCATCCTGCTGCCAAGTTCCCCCAAACCATTTGGGCCTGCAGCCCTCAAGTCTTATCTAGGTTACGTATTCAGTCAACAAACCTTGATTAGCATCTCCTTTGCTTGAGGTGAGTCTGACGTGGGCTCTGCCCTCGGAGGGCTCATACTGTTCCCAGGGAAGGAAGGAAAGAACAATCCTAGAA
The DNA here is from genome assembly GCF_003254725.2 of Canis lupus dingo. NCBI lineage: Eukaryota > Metazoa > Chordata > Mammalia > Carnivora > Canidae > Canis > Canis lupus. The sequence goes on along the minus strand of NC_064253.1, from coordinate 52,797,711 downwards.
ACGGCTAATGTTTTTCGAGCACTTGCTATGTGCCAGGTACTATGCCAAATATTTAACCTGTATTCCCCTTCTGTTCTTTTGTCAAGCCCGGGTCTCCTGATTGTCCTATTTTACAGATGACAAAATCAAGGATTAAAGAGATTAAAGAAGTTTCTCAAATATCATAGCTTTTAAGAGACAGAGTGAGGATTTGACCCTGGACCTGCCCACATTTAGGGTGCCCAGGCTTCCCTGGTGGCTGTGCCACATCCACCACAGGGCCTAGCTTTGCTCTAAGACATGTTAGGAGGCGTGCAGGTGTTTGCTGTGGCCTTGAACAAGTTACTTCTTATCTTTGCCAGGTTCCTCAGCTGTAAAATGGGGGGAGGGGGGCTGACCTCACAGGATGAGTTGTGAGGAGTAAAATCCAGCCCATTGTGGTGGCCCACGCAGCTTGCTGAGGAGACCCAGAAGAAAGGGCAGTTCTTTCAGCCTTTGGACTTAGAGGCTGCTTCAGAGAGGAGGTGGTTTTTAGGTTGAGTCTTGATGGGCAGGGGTGAAGGTGAGCCAGCAGAGGGATGAGGAAGGAGGAGTAAGTAGGCCGCTGGGATGGTGTCATGGGGTGACTGGGGGGTGAGTCTGACTGCAGGGACATATCATGGCGGCCGGGAAGGCTTGGGCTTTATCTTGAGGAAGCCTTGGAAGGGTTTTCTTTTTTTTTTAATTTTTAATTTTTTTAAAAAGATTTTATTTATTTATTCATGAGAGACACAGAGAGAGAGAGAGGCAGAGACACAGGCAGAGAGAGAAGCAGGCTCCATGCAGGGAGCCCGACGCGGGACTCGATCCCTGGTCTCCAGGATCATGCCCCGACTGAAGGTGGCGCTAAACCGCTGAGCCACCCAGGCTGCCCACTTGGAAGGGTTTTCATAGTGAAAGTGATGGTGAGAGCTGTTCACATAGTTTGGACACTAACTTTGTGCCAGGCACTGTGCTAAGCATGTTATGGGGATTATCTCATTAACCCTTACAAGAGCCCCAGAGACCGTCCTGCAGACCACTATCCTAGTTTACAGATGAGGAAACGGGAGCATGTTAGTTTTAGTGGCTGACTTGAAGGGTAAAGGGGAGTGGAAAGAACACTGTAGGTATGAGGCCTAGGCATAAATCCCAGCTGAGTGACCTCAGTTACTCAACCTCCCTGAGCCTGACCTACCAAGACCTGGCTCTGCTCCGTCTGCACTGAGGGAGGCAGGCCTGGGAGCATGGGTGGCTGCCAGAGTGCTGGGGTAAGAGGTGGCAAACTGGCTGGGTGTCACGACCGTGGAACCCTGCAGGCCAGATCAGGAGAAGACCTCAGACCCTCGGGAAAGGGTGGGGGGCACTGTAGTGCACAAAGCAGGAATGGAATCTGGGACTTATTCTCACAAAGTCAAAAAGATTAAGGGGAAATATATCCTAGTGAAGAAGAAAGATTTCTTCCTCTCTGACTTCCTCCCAGAAGCCCTTAACAGCCTGCGGCTACCCACATGTCTGTTCCTAAACCAAGTATTGGCAAAGAGAATGGGATCCCCTATGTAGGCTCAGGCAGTTGTTTAGGGGTGGAACAGATATTGCAGTGTGTTTGGGGGGTGCCCTACAAAGACTGCACAAAACAACCAAAATGGGAAAATAAATTAACGTTCATGTAATACTATTTCATAGACAAAATCTAGGTGGATTTTGGAGGAGAAAATGATTAGAAATGACGGACTCAGCCTCCTTAGGTTGGTTGATAGGGCCTCTGACGCCCAGAGAGGGCTCACACAGCAAGTAAGGGCAGAACTGGGGCTAGAACCCAGGTCTACTGGCTCTCAACCCTTTTCCCACTGGGTCCTGCCGCTGCCCTGCCATGTAGAGGAGCACCTGGGAGGATGGAAAGTTCCATAAGGGCTCTAGCATTGGCTGGGTTCTGTAGAGAAATGGCACCTGGAAAAAGCTGAAGACAGACCCAGGGGCTCCAGCCTCCTTTCCTGGGACTCCCGGGCCTTTGGCTAGGGTTGCAGTGTTACATCCCAAAGGTCATCATAACAGAAGGGATTATGGAGATTCCTGTTTGTTTTTATTTTTTTTCCTCCCAGCGAGCATCTGCAGACATAAAGTACATGATGATTTTTAAAGAAACAAACCAGAACCCTTCAAGAAAAATGCAAACCCCCTGAATCTGCTGTGCTCTGAAGAAAACGCAATGGGTTTATGATCTTTTAAGACACACAAGAGACAGCTTTCTCTTGACAGATGGGAATCTGAGGCTATTTTGCTTCCTCCCCCTTTGCGTGACCAGACCCGATTGTGTAAAGCTTTTAGCTTCAAAGCCGGGTTGTGAATAACATTGGTTTAACCTGAAATTTAAAGCCAGCATTTCTTTGCTCCCTGAGACGGGGCTTCCTGCCCCTTGCTCCCCTGAAGCTAGCTTCCAGAATGTTAATTCTACGAGCCATGGTTGACTAAGCCCAGCACTGGGTCTATTACATATTATTTGATTTGGAGTAGAAAAAAAGATTTAAAGATACCATGCCCCTTGTATACCTTTGTACTTTTGCCCATGTCTGTCCATATATTTAAGCATACTATTCACATTGTGAGTCCAGATTTTTCTCCCTGGAATGAAATGGATCCGAGTGTTTCTGTAGCTTGTCTCCAAGACCACATTCCCCAGTGAAGTCAGACAGCATCTTTGCAGCACAGATGAGAAAGGCTACGACTTCCACTGGAGACTTAGAGGTTCAGACCTGCCCTTGTGCCAGGGATGGTTTTTGGGGATTCAGCTGTCTCTGAGCATATACTTGGTTGGTTTGGCTCATACTCGCTATATACCCACTAGGTGTGGCACCCAGAGGTAGGTCATCTGTGTCCCTGGCCTAAGAATTATGCATCTTTTTGTCAGAGTATTTATCTTGGTTGGCATGTGTGCCTTTTCTGGTCTGATTATTTTTCAATTAACAGTTGCCTCCTCCACTGAACAGAAGTGCATGAGGGCAGGGCCAGGCCAGCTCTTGCCCATCGCCATAGGCCAGCAGTAGCATGTGCTCACTGAGGTTGGTTAAGAGAAGAATGAATGATTGAATGAATGAGGTCAGATGGAGGGATGCTCCATCTTTGCAGACCAGACCTGCAGAATGAAGGTGGTTGTCACAGGTATTACTGACTTGTTCATTTATTCCACAAATACTCCCCGTGGAGGAGACCGAGATGGATTAATGGTGGCTTCCTCCTGAGGTAGCTAATAGTGCAGTGTCAGAGTGAAGGGCCCAGTGGGTTTGACTCTAAGAAAAAGGAGAAAGCGGTGAGAGCCCGGGGAGTAGGAGATGAAGCAGCCAGAGCAGAAAGGAAGGCATCCTGGAGGAGGAGGCCTGCATGCTCACAGGCTGTCTGTCCTGGCAGCAGTGCACACGGCAACGGGGAATGATTCACCTTCCCTAGCAGCACGGCGGCTGGCCTGTGGGTGACAGCCTGACCCCATGCATTGCATTCAGATGCCCACAGTGTGGATTTCATGTTGCTGAAATCCCTTAGTCTTTCCAAAGGATGAGGCTTGGGTGCGGGGCTTCGAAAACACAGCCTGATGTAAAGGAACTAGCAGTTCAGGGTGGAGAGTGACTGTTTCCCAGCCCCTCCTGGGGCCCCCCGCACTGCTACCCTAGCGGGACTCAGATCCTCCCCATGGCTTTCCATGGGTTCTGGGGCTGCCTGGCCATCTCCCCACAGCCTCTCCACAGCCCCCTGGGGTCTCTTGCCCTCACCATGTCTTTCATCACCTTCTCATGTCTAAGCCTTTGTGGGCAGCCTCCTCTGCCTGGCATGCCCTCTCCACCCCCATCCTCTGTGTCCTCCTGACCCCTTGTCTCTACTTTTCAAGCATGACTTCTCCTTGGAAGACTTCCTTGACTCCTCCCCGTGTGGTTACACCCCTTCTCCATCATCCAGAGTCCTTTGCATATGTTTCTAGACACTTTTTCAACTTGGCCACAATCACAGTTTGTAGCCATATGTCTGTGTGAGTATTGCCCTTTCTAGTTTGGAGAGAGGGGCCTGTCGTAGTCATTGCTGTATCCTTTTTTGTTTTTTTTTTCTAAACATCCCCTGGTGCAGGATCCCTGGGTGGCGCAGCGGTTTAGCGCCTGCCTTTGGCCCAGGGCGCGATCCTGGAGATCCGGGATCGAATCCCACGTCAGGCTCCCGGTGCATGGAGCCTGCTTCTCCCTCTGCCTGTGTCTCTGCCTCTCTCTCTCTCACTGTGTGCCTATCATAAATAAATTTAAAAAAAAATTAAAAAAAAAAAACATCCCCTGGTGCAAAGTAAACACTTCATCAATATTTGTTAAATGGGTGATTATATGTGTAGAAGTGTCCCAGCCTCCTAAGGAAATGAGCAATGTCAGGCATCTGCGCAAAGTGACGAGGTAGGCTTACCTCACCTCCCACCCCGGTAGAGAAAGCAAGTGGGGGTGCTGGAGGGGCAAGGAGGAGTAGGAGGGATAATAGGTCAGGGCACACTCCTGGAGAGGTGGTTCTTCCCAGCTCTCTGTCCTCCACTACGAGTGTCCAGGTCACCAAGACAGCCTGGACCCTCTCACAGACTTGGCCCGTGGGTGCTGTGGTTGACTTTCAGAAAGCCGGAGCAGGATGCAGCAAGTCTTCTTCCTAGAACATGGCTCGGGTCCCTGCAGGGCTGCCTGTGTCTGCTAGGGAGCTAGGCTTCCAGGGACCCCCGGTGCATACACATGAGTTGGCCACGTATGCTGAGCCTTTACTCTGTGCTGGGCCATACTCAGTGACCAGATGGTGACTTTACCCTCAGGAGAGCCCTTAGTGGAGCCAACCTTAGCTTCCTTAGTAGAGGTGGAGCTCTGCCCTTCTAGAATTCTGAGCTGTCAAAGAGCCCAGCCTGTGAAACCCATGGGAGAAGGAATGAGCCTGAGGACATCTGTGGGAGGACCGCCTGGCCAGCATATCTGATGGAGCAGGCCGAGTGGGAGGGAAAGAGTGGCCATTACCCAACTGAAGGCAGAGTGAGGCCTTGGTGGTCCCTTTGTCATCAGGGACCAGCTGATAGGATCCTTCCTTAGGAGTTTGGGGCCTGGCTGGCAGGATGTGGCTGGGAAGTATAAGTGAGGTGTGGTGGAGAAACTTGATGGGAACATTGGGGACCCAGGGCAAGGTCATACTTCAGCAGGAGGGACTGGAGCCAAGATGACAGGCCAGAGCAATAGCTGAGGAGGAACAAGATGAGCATCCTCCTGTGTGTGTGTGTGTGTGTGTGTGTGTGTATACCTTTGATAATAGGGCCATTTGGCAGATGCCAACCAGTGAGGGGAGCATAGACAGGGCTGTGAGCTCCCACATTCTGCTGCTCTCAATGTCCTTGTAGGAATGGTCTCCATGGGGATAGACCATGATGGAAAAGGGGACTCTGAGGATGATGTCTTCTTGTGGAAGACTTGTGTCACAAGTGGCCAGAAGAGGGGCCCAAATTCTAGCCTGGGAGACATTGGCCAGAGAGACCAGCTTCCATAATGGCCCACATGTTGGGTTATCTGGTCATTCAGGCTGTAGCCTAGCCTGTGGTGTCCTCTTGGGTCAAAAGGGAGGTGGGATCTGTTTGCTCAAGTTGCTTTATGAGCTGCCTATGAAGGCCCTTCCCATAGAGATACTGGGGTGCTCTGAGCTGTCAGCCTCCATGTTGGGCTCTGGAAGGCCATTATGCATGTGAACACCCACAGCTGGTGTCTTTGCTGAAATGTTAGACCCTGCATTGCACTTTCCCCCAGATAGGACAGTTGGGGAAACACCCGCTTTTGGCAGCATCTCTGGCACAGCATCTCACTGCTTCCGGCTCTTGGTGTGGTCTCCTTCCTCACATGACATGATGGATGAGGTGTAGCCAGCATGTGCTGGCAGGTGGGATGTAGCAGAGAATCGGGCAAGGCCTGTGTGAAGGCACCTGCCATCAAGAGATTTGATGCATGCTGGTCTCCCCTGGGGCTTCCCCATGCAAAGGCAGAGGCCTTGCCTCTGGGCCTGGGTTCCAGCAGTGTCTGTGGTCAGACCTGCATGAGCAGCTGGGTCCTAGGGGGCCCTGGGGGATGAGGGCCTTTCAGGCCATTTCCTTGCTGGAAACTTTTTACCCTCCTTGCTGTCTTTCATTTTGAATGGTTCAAGCTCACAGCTCACAAAAAGATATTTCATCCCATTTTCTTTTTTTATGGGTAACTCATAATATTTTCTTTAAAATGTAAGCATCATCACCAGAGCCTGTTACAGTGTGAAGAGCTAGCAATACAGAATACATAGAAAATTTAATCCTGTACTTTCTTGGTAATGCATGTTTTTGAGTAGACAGTACATTTAAAATTCTGCAGTAAAACCAAAGCAAACAAAAAGCACGTGATGAGGAGTGCCCCTCCCTTCACCTCTCCCCCCTCAGTTCCTGCCTCTGGGAAAGGAGGGATAAGTGCTCTCGATGTTTCTCATGGTGCCTTCCAGAGTTCCTTTGGAGATATATATACAAAATGCACATAAAGTCTTATTTTCTTCCTTTTGTTTTTTTTACACAGTTATATGTTATACATGCTGTGCTGTACCTGGTTTATTTTTCACATGACAGTGTATCCCGAAGATCTTTCCACCTCGGTTCACAGTGGGAGTCCTCATTCCTTTATGCAGCCGCCCAGTAGTCCACCGTGCGAGCACACCATAACTTATGGAGCCAGCACCTACAAATAAATTCTGGCGTTGTTTCCAGTCTTTTGCTACTAGAACCTTGTACATACATCACTTCCATATGTGTGAGTGTAGTAGTAAAATACATTTCTAGAAGTGCAACTGCTTTATCAAAGGAAATATGCATTGTGATTTTGATGGATTGTGTCAAATTGTCTATCACGGGTGTGTGACCAGTGGGCTTCCACCAGAATTGTATGAAGGCTGTTTCCCTACAGCCGTCCTGGCATGGAGCTTTACTGACTGGTCACGTGATGTGGTGGCAAATGTCCTGGGTGAGGCCATCAGCTCTGTACCTTCAAAGGGGTGGGGGAGCTTCAGTGCAGAAGAGGCAGTGGCACCTGGTCATTGAGGCTGCCACTCCAGGGGCACCTGGGTGGCTCCATCGGTTGAGCATCCAACTCTTGATGTCAGCCCGGGTCATGATCTTGGGGTCCTGGGATTCAGCCCTGCATCAGGCCCTGCGCTGAGCAGGGAGTCTGCTTCTCCCTTTCCTTTTGCCTCCCCTTACTCTCTCTCTCAAATAAATAAATCTTTAGAAGTGAGTCCCAGTCAACCTGAGCTCCAATCCTCAGGCAAATTACTTGATCTCTCAGGCCTCAATGTTCACATCAGCAAAATGGGGAAATGTTTTCTACCGTGGGTGACTGAATTTCAGATGAGGTGATGTATGTAAAAAGGGCTTGGCATGGTGCCTGACATGTGCCCTGGGAGGCTGGCTCTGTTTCTTCTCCTGTCCAGGAAGGAGCTGGGCTCGGGGGTTTCGCAGCCCCTCTTCCTAGTCTCACTGTCTGGCATGCCTTTCTGCAGCAGCTCTGTAACCTGCACTCCCCCTTCCTGTCTCCTGCTCATCAAAGGTATTCAGGAATCTCCAGTGCCAAACGGTCACTCCCTGCCAGGCAGAGATTTCCTCCGGAAGCAGATGCGGGGAGACCTGTTCACGCAGCAGCAGCTGGAGGTGCTGGACCGCGTGTTTGAGAGGCAGCACTACTCGGACATCTTCACCACCACAGAGCCCATCAAGCCCGAGCAGGTATGTCCCACCACTCACTACCTGCCATACCTCCAGCCAGACGCAGGCTTGGGTTGCCCTCCCAAAAGCGTTTGGCGGGGTGTGGGTGAGGACGCCAGGTTCTACTCAGAGATGGGCTTCTCGTTGTTCTCGGCTAGACTTGGACAGTTGCAGCATCCCACGGGGTCAGGAGGACTTGTCTGAGGTTTCTGGCAACTTCTTGCCTTGGTGCCTCCGTCCCTCCGGCCAGCCTGGGGGGTGGGGGGTGGGGGCAGCGACATGACATGTCTGGCTGCTCTGCTGTTGCTGAATGGTGTCCTTTCCCCAGGCTCTTTGCACAGGGGTGGTGTGATGATCTCCTGGGCCACTCGAGGTGGTCTTGGGTCATTATCCTGTCAGTCAGGGTGGAGATGGAAAACCACATGACGATGGTGCTAGTGTGTACCCCATTGTCAGTTCACTTGTCGGGTCACCCTGGCATGCTTTTAGAGACTGAATCCAAGAGTCTGGAAATGAAGAAGTGTCGCACTGGACAAACTTCCAGCTGGGTCATTTGCAAGAGAGGGAAAGAAGTAGGAGGATGTCCTCTTGCTAACCCTGACAGGGAAGCAGTCACTGCCTTGGCTGTGGGACCAGGAAGGCTCTGCCCAGGGAGAGGCTCCTGAGTCCTTGGATACGGTCCCTAAAGGACCAGATTCAGCTCAGGAGGCTATTTTCTGATGCCCAGTCTGGGCTGGTTACCTGGGAGGCACAGGCAGCTCACCTGTGGTTCCTGCCCGCAGAGTGCTCCCATCTGGTGGGCAAGTCAGAGAGAGGTAGCTACTGGTACTGGTGTGAGGACTGGCCTCGCTGAGCTTCCTCTACTTGCTAACTAGATGGCACTTCTGTCTTTTTCCCATAGAGCTGTTCAGAACCAGGTAGGCTGGCTGCACAGGCTCCCACGGAGAGGAAAGATGCCAGAGGGGATGTTGAGTAGTGAGGAGTGAACAAAGCCTCAAGGGCCACCATCCTATGACAGTCTGGCCATCTGAGCAGTTCCCATGAGGGCTTTCATGGACCATCTAGCCACTGTGTTTTCAGATGAAGAAAGCGAAGCCCAGAAAGGCTTGCCTAAAACCACACACACAGCAAGTTGTGTATTCACTTAACAAACACTGAGGAGTATCACCTATGTGCAAAGTATGAAGCCAGGTACTAGGTGCTTCAGTGAACAAGACAGGCTTGCACCTGCCCTCAGGGAGCCTACAGGAATGTGAATGAGCCACATAATTAAGAATAACCCAAAAGGTCAGGGATTACACATGTGCTAGGTGCTGAGGCAGGGATGTCTGAGGGTCTCTGAAAGAATAATGTAGAGGCTGAGCCACTGTGGCCTCCAGAGGGAACTGCATTTATGCTGAGCCCTGAGGTATAGGGCAGAACCAGGAGAAGGGACTAGGGGTGGGGGGAATGTGCCTGGCACAGGGAATAGCAGGTGCAAGGGCCTTGAGGTAAGAGAGGGCACGGCAAGAGTGAGGAATGGAAAGGGAGCCAAGAGAGCCAGTGTGGCTGAGCATCAGGGCACAGGGGCGAGGGGAGGGGGCACAGTGATATTGGGGAGATAGGCCAGGCCTTGTAGACTCTAAGGCTTTGGTCTTTCTTCTACAAGTGAAATCTCTGGGAATGAGGTGGTACTATGTGCTGGACTGAGTGGATCTCACACGCTCAAGATCTTGAGTTTTCAGGAAGTCTGTTTCCATCACAAACAGCCTCTCCCACTGCTTACAGCCCTTCTGAGAGATGGCTGAAGCCACATTCCATCTGACACAGGAAGAGAAAGAAAAGGAAACTTCCTTGGATAAGGCCTACCTTTTCCTCCAGAATCAGGGAGAAAATGTACCTTCTGACCATTGACCAGGTCACGTGTCTTTAGAGCTAGCAGAGACTGCAGAGGCAAGCTTCCAACCCCTCATGTTGTAGAGCCCCACAAGGGGAGAGGATTTGTCCGAGGTCACCCAGCAAGTGATTGGTCAAGAGTGAGGGCTCGGGCCTCTGCATTCCTGGCCTCCGCCACATGAAGCCTCCAGTGCCTGTATTAAGCTCCTGTTCACTTAATGCAGACATTCAGTGTTAGAGACCGTGTTCCCCTCTGTGTTTCACGTGATACTCGGGGCTGTATCGTATTTCATTTAACTTGGAATGCCCAGGAAATCTGGGCAGAGACCATAGCGCTTCACTGGGAGGAGTCCATCTGTGTATTTACTCACTTGCTCAGACATTCGCTGCTCATTCATCCAACCTGTTTCTTGCACGCGGGCTATGAGGCTGGCCCAGCGCCAGGCACCCAGGGAGAGGAGGGATGAGGCAGGCACCGGCTCCGTCTGCCCAGTCTCTCAGGAGCAGTAGGACGTGGATTAGAACCTGCAAGGCAAGGGAGAAGGTTCTGTGGGCCCTGATGAATGGGGCGGGGGTCCCCTCAGTTGGCAGCATGGGGGGGATGTTATAGAGGTGCAGCCTGGGGGACAGGTCTGGTAGGCTCCCGTAGAGGTGGGGCCGGACTTGCCTACGCCGGGAGGGCCGCGGTGTCCTTCAGAAGGCGGGCGCGCCGCGGGCCTGCGCGGGGGCTCCGAGGCCCGGTAATGACTGACTCCGTGCTCTCTGGTTAATCTGCTTCACCTCCCCGTGATGCGCCCTAATGAGGAGAGATGGAAGGTGAGGCCGCGGGCCGCCGGGCTCCCACGCGGGCAGTGGACTATGAATGACGCACCCTCGCTCCGGTTCCCAGTCACTGGCGCTGACGGCCGCAGCCGGGGGCCACCGCCCGGGCAGGCTGCACGCCAAGGGCACGGGCTCCTTGAGCCCCTCAGGCCGCCGCCCGCCTGGCCTGTGAGCCCCGGAGCCCACGCGCGGCGGGGCCCGGGGTGTCCTCTCCTCTGTGAGCAGACCCGGGCCTCCGTGGGGTCCTGCTGTCGCTTTCAGCGAACAGCCTGCGGGGAAGAAAGAGCTTTCACTGGCCTCGGGGTTGAGGGAGTTTGACTCGGACCCCGAACCCCGGCTCTGCCCTGTTGGGCGGATGACTCAGTTTCCACGCCTGTGGCGGCAGTAATTGGGACTTTGCCGACGACCACGATAGCGCGGCAGCAGCTCCCCGACAGTGGTCTTCCCCCTCTGCACGGCCCAGGACTGTTTCCAGAGGGCTTTCACCTCCATCCTCTCCTCTGGCTCCTCGTCTAAAGGCCCACTAACCAGCGTGGGTAAGATCGGTGAGCCCCATTTCACAGACTGGAACATTCCTTCCCCCAGACGGTTCACCCCATTTTCAGCCCAGGGAGCTTCCAGGACTTGTGGAGGCCGCAGAGCTGGAGTTTGACTTCAGGGTCTTTTGTCCTCATCATCTTGTGCTAGATGGTCGCCTGGGCCTCCTTGTTCCCGAAAGATTCCAGGAGCATTTTCCAACTGGCCGGTTCTCAGAACTGGCCTCCTGCAGCCGGAGTGTGTTATTCCAGAATCCTCAGAGTCTTGCCTTGGGCTTGGGTGGTCACATCCTCCTAAAGTGCCCGGCCCAGCCACTCGTGGGAGGAACATTCCCCTTCGAGACCAGGCTGGGGTCCTGCCAGTCACGCCTACCCCCCACCTTGCCGCTCTTCCCACCAACATCTGCCCTGCGTGGGTAGGTCAGGCTCCTCGCTTTTCCAAGGAAACCGAGGACACCCTTGGCCCCGGGTGTCACGCATCCACACTCCTGGAGCAATGAAACAGTTCCTTTTCAAAGTGGTTATTGAAAAAGCAATTCTGTTTTCCCTACACGTGGAAAGCCTAAAAATCACCCTGAAGGAGAAAGAGGGGGGAAAAAAGACAAGAAAGGAAACAAGTGCTGGTAGGGTAGGGTGCGTGTTGCGAACCGTGGAATCTGTTTCAGCAAAACTCGCTGTGACGCTGTGGCCCGGTGCTGCTCGCGGGAGCCCGTCCCTCCGTCCCTCCGGCGGCAGGAAGGCCCAGGCGAGCACAGCCTGCCGTATTTACTCTCGGCAGACTATTAACCAACACCAGGCTATTAATCTGGCTTTTGAGCCTTCACTAAAGCCCATAAAAGCTCACAGTTGTCAAATGGAGTTCATTTTAATTTCCTTTCAATCACAGTAAATTATTCAGGTGATAAATCAGCTGGAGCAGCCTCCTGGCTGTAATAGAAACCCTAATTCCTGGCTAATTATCCAGCCCATTGCTGCCAACAGATCAATACGGGCGCAAAATGGAACCGGCCCAGCGCCCTCCCTCCCATCGGGCCGGAGACAGAAAGACAGCTGGGGAAGGGGATGTGCTACTGACCTCCCGGGAAGTTCAAAGGTCATGAGGGGTTAAACCGGGAGAAGGCTTGTCCCTTGTCTGAAAGAGAAAGCCACCAGAAATGCCTCCCGCTTGCCTCTGCTGCTTTGCCCTCTGAATGGTGGCATCTCTCCAGCCCGGTGGGCCTGGGCCAGGCATTGCCTGTTCCTGTGTGTGTCCTACTCCTGGAAAGGGGTTGGTCTGTGTTTTTGAGCATAATTGAGCTTAGTCATCAGGGATGGTCTGAACACCTACCTGAGCCAGAAAAAGAGCTGGGATTGTGGGGAAAAAATGAGGTGCTGGGCATGCTTCCTTTCTTCAAGGAGCTCATTTTCCTCTCTAGTGGATCGGGGCCCACTAGAAGGGGGTGGGGTAGGAAGAGGAGGGAGGCAAGTGTGCCAGATGAGGAAGGGGGAAGGCTTCCTGGAGGAGGGGCCATGAGTTTTGCATCTTGAGATATGGACAGAATCCAGATCTGTGAAGATGGTAGAGCTTGTGGGAGGGGGCATTCTAGGTGGAAGGAAGAATGTGGGCAAAGGTTTGAAGGAATGCAAGTGTGGCAGGGACATGTGAGCCAGTCCAAGTTGGCTGGAAGGTAGGACGAGTGAAGGGCTGTCAGGGACAGTGGGGCTGGAGGGGTGAGAGGTGAGCCAAACCGCAGAGGAATGTGGAGCTGTGGGTATCTGACTTTGCTTTGGGGGCAGCGTGTCCCAGAGAGCCCTGTGTCTGGCCTGGGCTATTCTGCTCACCTGGAAGCAACCTTCATGGGAATGCCTGCCTTTTGCCCTGTCTCTGTTATACTGTTGGATCTCTCTCCCCGAAGCCCATCCTCACTAAAAAGTCCCTTCTGGTTTCCCCCACTGAGACCTCAGCCCAGCCCTGCATTCCCATCATGACCTTTACCACCACCCCACGTCCCTCTTGCCCACAGGATGCTCTGGCTGTTGGCCAGGCCTGACCTCTCACTGCCCCTCAGGGGCTGGGCTCCCCCTCTGTTTGAGGGGGCCACAGACCATGGGCTTGTGTGTGTGTGTGCGCACGTGCATGTGTATGCATGTGGACGAGCGGGTGAACAGCAGGATGGCAAGTACAACAATTATTAGTATTTTCTTAACATTGTTGCTCTAACTCCAAGCTCCTGCTCACTCTTTCTCTGCATAGAATCTTCCTTCAGTCGGTTTCTAAATCTACCCTGTCCAGAGCCCACCAGGATTCCTGCCTGCCCCGGGAGGCCTTCACCGACCCACTTCAGTCCACACAGACTTGCTTCTTGTGTGAGCTCATGAAAGCATCAGGTTCTAGTCATTACTGCAGTGATTGTTGTAGTGACTGCGTATTTGGTGTTTACCATGTGCCTGGCTCTCTTCTGAGGAGCACGTTCCTTGCACCCTCGCATTATGAAGTCACAACAGCACCATTTTCCCCATTGTGCAGGGAGGTGAGCAGTGACTCAGCCACAGGTTTGCAGTGAATGCAGGGCCGAGATTGGAAGCCAGATCCTTGGCTCCAGTGGTCACTGGGGCTGTCCCAGTTACAGCACAATCAGGCCACCTACTGATTCTTACAGGTGACCAGTTTCCTGGGAATGCACCTGGTGGTTTGATGTACTCATCCTGGGAGCCAGGCATAAGTTAGAAAGTGCTGGGGCTGCCACAGGAACCGGTGTGGTTTCTAGAAGTATGAGCAGCAGTCTCACGGCAGTGACTGTGCCGTTCTACTGTGACCTGGTTCTGCTCCACTCACCCTGATCCTCCACTCACGAGGCTGTGCTCAGGGCCAGGCTCTTCCTCTGCAGATAAAGTGGAGAGTGTTTTTAGAAGAAATGATTGAAAATTCTTTCCTACATAGGATACATGGAGAAATCAGGGCTATTTGGTGTGAAGAAGGGAAGACATGAGCAGGGAAGGAGGCAGGCTAAGAGAACTTGCTAGTAGCCCAAGCTTTCTAACCAGCTGAGTGGGCCTCCTTGTGAAATAGTGAGCTTCCTGTTACCAGAGGCATGTAAGTAGAGTCTATCCTTGTTCATACATGCTGTATTAGAAGTTTAAGAATCCACTGAGGACTCGATTAGCTAAAGGTCAAGGCTCTTCCAACCTGAATGAATAATCCTAGGGTAAGAAGAGCAAGAGAGGTCTGGTGGGAAGAGGGGAAGGAATGGGGAGACAACCAAAGGAGACCTTTAATGCTACGGGGTGGAAGGGACACTCAAGGGAAATTTGTCCCCAGGGATCCTCAGCAGGGTGGGCCAGCCTGGGTCCCAGGGGCTGTGGCCCTTAATGTAAGAGGCTGGAGGCTGCAGTGTCTCAGGAGGCTGGTGATGACCCCAGCTCCTCTTATGCACAGAACAAGGTGGGGGCTGCTGGTGAAGAAGCCAGCACCAGAAGTCTGGGTGGTGGTGGCTGCCATCAGCCCTGCTGCCCACACATGGCACCAGTCATCCTCTGCCTAGGAACTCAGGGCCAGGCCCCTCAGGGAGGAGGATTAAACAGACCCACGTCCTGCTAACACATGCCACAGCTTGCAGGGGGCTGGCCAACTTAAGATAAAGGAATCTCTCAATGAGAGATTCCACTACCCCCTACCTAGGACTGTAACTCAAAATGGTTCTGTGAAATAGAGATTGCCTGCAGCATGATCTGCATGTGGTAGATAAGGAAACCGAGGCACAGGGGGCTAAGTAATATGCTCTGATAATGTGGCTCAGCCACATTCTCTGCTCCCTGCCTTTTGCGGGTGTGGAGAGTCCTCTGGAGTCTGCGCCCTTTCCTCTGCATGTGCACACACTTCCTGATGGATTGATTGGTTTCACTCAGCATGTGCTTATTGAGCACTGCCCCTGTGCCAGGTGCTGTGCTAAGTGCTGGGATGCCGCAGCAACAAACACGCTCCCTAGAATTCACCCTACAGCAAAGGAGACACATGTCGACAAAATTACTACACCAGTAAAAATAGTGTGTCATTACCAAGTATCACAGAATGTGATGGGTGCTCTGAAGAGGAAGACCAAAGAGTAAAAGAGTGAGGCCTCATCTGGATGGAGGGGTCGGAGCATGTCTCTCTGAGGATACACTTTTGAGCTCAAGAAAGGGAAATGTGGTGAGAATAGCATTTCATGCAGAGGGAACAGCCTAGCCAAAGGCTTGAGGCTAGAAAGACTTTGGTCCAGTAACCAAAAGATGCTGCGTGGGGCTGGTAAGCGTGGACAGCAGAATGCGGCATGTGGTGCAGGGGCTGGTGTGGTGGGGACAGATGTGGACTAGGGCCGGGGTCTTGGATTTCGTCTTGAGAGCAAGGAGAAGCCTCTGTAAGACTGTAAACCAGGGACTATCAGGCTCCAATCTGGTACAGATTAGATTATTCTGCTGCTATGAGGAGACTTGGAGGGTTGGGGGACCAGGAGGCTGTTACCAAGGTACAGACCATGTCTCTGTACTCCTGGAGGTCACTGTACCCCTGGAGACAGTTGTCAGCCCTGTCGGGGGTTGGCCTGCTCTCCAGGCTGGAATCCAGAGCAGGGATTGTGGCCCTGTGATGCACTGCTTCTCTCCTCTCCTCTCTGCCTCCCTGTGTCTTCCTGCCTACTCTCAAGCCCCCCAGATCTGCAGCCAGACCCCCAGATTACTAGAGTTGTACTCAGATTTGACTCTGAGCTTTCTGATGGTCAAAGCAAAGTGGGATGCAGTCAGCTGTGTGCTTCTCATTGTCCACCAGGGGGAAAATAGGATAATTCCCCAAAGGAGGCCATGCTTTTTCTGACAGATTGGAAAGGAAATTGTCACTTGGGCTTTCAGTGGGTGGCCCTGTGGAGGCTGTGGCTCTGTCCTCAGCAACTCACACAGAAGAGCCATAGCAGGTTTCACAGGGCTCTGTGTTATGGGTGAGCGTGATGACCATACACTAAGCAGTACAGATCTATAGGGGCAGGCCCATTGGGACTACAGCGCTTGAGGAGGTGGCCGTTCTAGTAGCCCAAGTTAAACTAAGAAAAATCCCAGACATTCTGGGGCACCATTCCTAGATTTTCCAGTATGATGTGTGGAAGATGTGCCACGATCCTGGGGCTTTTGTGACTTCCTGCCACCACAGGGTACCTTAAGGGAAATGTCCTACCTGGAAGGTTTGGTCTATAAGAACATACCTCATCATCAACTCAACTCTAGATGAGGAAGAGGAGTTAGTAGTTTTGCATTTGACTTCTCTGATGACTTGGTGTGCGGGGACGTGGAGATGTCAAAGGAGGAAAGAGTTGTGTTTTAGAGATTAAAGAAGCAGACGGCTTCCCCACAGTTGCAGATGGACAGGATGGAATTGAGAGGCACAGTTGGGCCTTCCTACGGGAAGCAGGCACTCTCTGACCTGGTTGCACCTGGAATCCTGATGCCACAGGAAGACTTTTTTTTTTTAAGGTTTATTTATTACTTAGAGCAAGAGAGAGAGAGAGAGAGAGAGCGAGCACGAGCATGAGTGGGACGGGTAGAGGGAGAAGGAGAGAGAATCTGAAGCAGACTTCAGGCTGAGTGTGGAGCCCGGCGTGGGGCTTGATCTCACAACCCTGAGATCGTGACCTGAGCAGAAACCATGAGTCAGATGTTTAACAGCTGCACCACCCAGGAGCCCCCAGAGGAAGACTTCTGACCCTAAGGCACAGTGGAGGTGACCCAGTGAATGCTCTGGCCTTTGACCAGTCTGATGAGTGACTCTTCCCATGGAAAGAGCCATAAGAGTGGAGAGGGTAGTCACATCAAATAGAAGGACAGGAATTCTCTCCCCAGTTCTTCCCAGCATAAGGAAATGGGGAAGAAACGTCTTCCTGAACAGAAATGCAAGCAAGATTTAACTTGGATGTCATCCTGCCTCTGGAATGAGATAACAGCAAGGACTATGCTGGAGTTCTTGCTCACTAGGTCTCCAGAGGAGCTGGGTGCCTCTGGACCAGCCATATTCCCTTATCCTCCTGCTGTCATCATCTCAAAGTGACCCAGGGGTGAAACTACAGGGATGCTGAGGCCTCTATTTTTTCACTTACTCTATTCCATAGAGTCTTGCCTAAGATGCTCATTTCTTCCTGAACAGCTTTTAAAATATTTCCTAAACAATAGAATATTCTAAGTATTCTTTATCTTCCTGTGGGTCAAGC
This sequence comes from Canis lupus dingo, assembly GCF_003254725.2. Taxonomy (NCBI): domain Eukaryota; kingdom Metazoa; phylum Chordata; class Mammalia; order Carnivora; family Canidae; genus Canis; species Canis lupus. The sequence continues at coordinate 52,780,516 of NC_064253.1, read as the reverse complement.
AGAAGGGTGACTTCCCAAGAAAAGCCATTGTGCTTATTTTGCAATATTGAGGGAACAGTGAGCAAGTTGCCATAGTATAAAAGCTTGGGACAGGCCCCTGGGCTTGTGTAATGCTGCTTGGGCTGGTCGCTTCTCTCTGGGGGATTAGACTGGGTCATCCTTGAGACCCATTCCAGCTCTAACATTCTGTGTTGAGAAATAAAACAAATTGGAAATCCATCTCTTATTTTTATTTCGACTTGTTTAGTTTCTCTTCCTGTCTGTTCCACTCTTTGAGATGACAGGCAAATTCTGTGTATGTGGAGTTTAAAGATTACAAGCAAATTGTCAAAGAGCTGCCTGTACCTTGCCAGGATATTCTTTCATTCATTTATTCATTCATTCATCCAAGAAATTTTTACAGATTTGCCATGTCAGTGACATTGACCACCTGTGCTGTGCCGTGTGGCATAAAGTAACAGCAAAAGATGCAGCCAAAGGTACTGTGTGAAAACTGACTTTGAGGTAGAGATATTTCCCCTACCCAAGGCTAAGCAATATTTGCAATTAAGAAAAAAAAAAAGACAACAGAATATTCCACTCCTATAGTTTGTTTGTGTTGAGAGTACTCTGCAAGTTTGGCTTAAGGATTGGTTATTTACAAAGCTCTTAAGGAAATAAAACTTTATTGTTTCGTAAATTACAAGAAAAAAAAGAACATAGATTTCTGGTTCTGATAACAAGGTCTCAGGTATTACAGGCACCTCTTTCTTCTCAAACAATAGAAATACGGAATCAAATATAATAACAAAATACTTTTGATATATATCTGAGGTTGAATTAAAGATAGGGAAATCCTTGGGAGCTGGAAATTAGGAAGGAGCTCAGAGCCAGAACTTTAAGTGCATGAGCTAATGTCCCAGGGCCCTGGCTTCTTACCAGTCCTGGACATAGTTTGTGGTGAACAGGTGTTGATGCTGTGACTGAAGATCTGGCCTTAGACTTGTGTGATATGGGAGTTAGAACTGAAAACTACTGCAAAAAAACTTGAAACCCAGAAGAATGGCACTTTCCATGAAATGAGCAGTATGCATATTTCACCTTCAGGCTGACAAAAGCAGTAGAAACCTTGATTCTCCACGAGACTTAGAGTAGAGCAGAAGTTTCCCATGGGAGGTTAAAATCCCAAGCCTGTGCCACATATTAATGTGGTATCTCACTTTATATTATTTCCAAGAAACTCAAGAAGAGAAGTTAATATAAAAACTGGGCTCCTATCAATGAAATCCTTGAGTTGCCTAACAGAAGCACCTGAAAAACCCTCATCTGGATCCTTCCACAAACCAGTCTGTACAACATGCCTGTAGAGCAAACCGTAACTACTGAAGATGAGTTACAATTTTAAAAAGTCACAAATCACATGGAAATGAGGAGGAAGTGGAGACATAACCAGAAGAATTAGTACTGCAAGAACCTAAAATAACAGACAATCTGAAGGAAACTATAAAATGACTACAGAGATGAAAAAGGGACTGCAAAAGGATAAAACACCATGATAAAGGAATATGCAGATAAGAAAAAGAACCAAAGATATTTTCTGGAAATAAAAATTTTATTAGTCATCAAAATTAAAATTTGAATGCATTGTTTAAATAACAGATAAGACACAGCTGAGTAGAAAATTAGTGATTTGGAAGACAGAGCTGAGGAAATTGCAGGGAATGCAGTATAGAAAGGGTTACATGGAGTGCCTGGGTGGCTCAGTTGGTTAAGCATCTGACTCTTGATTTTGGCTCAGGTCATGATCTTAGGATATGGGATAGAGCCCCATGTCAGGCCTCATGCTCAGCACAGAGTCTGCTTGAGATTCTGTCTCTCTCTCTCCTTCTACCCCTCCCTACCATACACTCTCTCTCTCTCAAATAAATGTCTTGAAAAAAAGTAAGAAAGAGAAGGTCACAGATAAAGCAGAGTTTCATGAGAAGTTCCAACACATATCTTAATGTTTCTCTGGAAAAATAAATAGGAAAAATAGAGGCAATGCTATATTTGAAGAAATAATGGCTAAAGAACGTATAGAATAGAACTATTGCAAGACAAATGTCATTAGATTGAAGAAACATACTAAATCCCAAACAAGTTAAATAAAAATAAATATACATCTAGGCAAAGCTGTAGTGAAATCGAAGAACATCAGAGCCAAAGAGAACGTTATAAAAGCAACCATAGAGAAAGTATAACTTTTAGATCAACAGAACACTTTTTATCTAGCATCAGTAGGAGTCAGAAGATAGAAGATATCTGTGTTAAGAGATAATAACAATTGATCTGTACTCAGATAAATGCTCATTTAATAGTGAAGGCAAATAAAGACATTTTCAGACAAATACACAGAAGATTTACCACTCACAGACTTCTGCTGAACTGCTAAAGGATATACCTCAGGAAAAAGGATATGAGAGACCTGCAGTTTTAACTCTGGCCTATGAAGAGCTTGGAAGTCATTATTCCCATATTTGCAACAACAAATAAAG